>NC_134356.1:256306768-256623908 GCF_048569485.1 Anomaloglossus baeobatrachus
ACTGATTCATGACCTATGCCGCTAGCGTTTTGTGAGGGGAATGCTTTGCCTACTTCCGTGACTATGGCCTTCTGGAACTGCTGCATTTTGCCTGACCTCTCCGCCTCGGGAATAAGAGACATAAAGTTCTCCTTTTAGCGTGGGTCTAACAGTGTTACCAACCAGTAATGATTGTCGGCCAAGATGTTCTTAACGCGAGGGTCACGAGACAGGCAGCTTACCATAAAGTCAGCCATGTGTGCCAGACTCTTAACAGCCATCACTTCAGTATCCTGACCGACACGATGACTGAACATGCTGTCCTCCTCCTCCTCATCATCTACCCTGTCCTCTGGCCAGCCACGCTGAACCGAGGATATGACTGCATGTCATATCCTCAATTTGGCCAGAGAGTTGCTCCATGTCTTCATCCTCCTCCTCGTCATAGTCCTCCACTGCACGTTGTGATGAGACGAGGCTGGGCTGTGTGTTATCATCACCCACACCCACTACTGTTTCTTGCTGAAACTCATCGCGCTCCGCCTGCAATGCATCATGTTTGTTTTCTGAGCAGAGACCATTTTAGAAGGCAGAGAAGCGGTATGGTGACGCTAATAATGTCGTCATCGCCGCTCACCATCTTGTTGTAGTCCTCAAAGTTTTGGCGGATGGTGCATAGGTCGGACATCCATCTCCACTCCTCAGGTGTTATGTGTGGAGTTTGACCCATTTCCCGACGGCTTAGGTGATGCAGGTACTCAACAACTGCCCTCTTCTGCTCACATATCCTGACCAACATGTGCAGAGTTGAATTCCAACGCGTGGGGACATCACACACCAGTCTGTGTGCCGGAAGATGCAAACGGCGTCTTAAGGCGGCAAGGCCGGCTGAAGCAGTAGGTGACTTTCGAAAATGTGCAGACAGGCGGCGAACTTTTACCAGCAGATCAGACAGCTCTGACTATGACTTTAGAAACCGCTGAACCTCGAGGTTGAGCACATGGGCCAAGCATGGAACATGTGTCAGCTGGCCTCGCCTCAAAGCCGCCACCAGGTTCCGGCCATTGTCACACACCACCTTTCCTGGCTTTAGGTTCAGAGTTGTGAGCCAGTGATCTGCCTGCTGTTTCAGAGCTGTCCACACCTCTTCTGCATTGTGGGGTTTGTCACCTATGCAGATTAGCTTCAGCACTGCCTGTTGCCGCTTCGCCGAGGCAGTGCTGCAGTGCTTCTGTGTCGCCCTGGACAAGCCAGGGGCCACAGAGCACAACACTTAAACACCCCACACTCCCTGCAGGCATATCATAGTCAAAACACAAAATCCTTGTTGCCTTCCCCAGGGGCTGTTGTCCACACCAGGGTGTGGAGCCAGGCGGTTGGTCTCCACCCACCGAGGAGGAGGGAAAACACAGGCAGTGAGAGTTAAGCTAAGGAAGTGGAAGGAGGAAAGTAGTAGAGAGGAGAAAAGTGACAGCAAAGAGCCTGAAGTTGGTCCGGGTGTGTGGCCTGGACAGGACAGCAAGGTTGGCAGGATGTGGTGACCGTCTGCAGTGGAGGCCGATTGGAGTCTGCCGTAAGGACCGTGGACGGGTGGTGACCCGGCCGTACCGGACCGGTATACAAAGCGAAGCCAGCACCATTGGCAGAGGACTTTCGGATCCCGGCAAGGCTTGGTGTCGCCGTGAATTTGCCAAATCCGTTATTGAAGGGGACCTCAGGGTTTCCAAACAGCCAAGTCCAGATAGAAGGCAACCGTACAACCGTGAAGGGGAGACACAGCCACCGGCAAGGGCAACCGTCTCCCAGGGCCAGCGCCTGTGGGCAAAAGGGGCTCCTCCGGCCCATATCCAGGTCAGGGAGCGGGTTACCGTTGGGAAACCATCACTACCAACACTTAACTTCGGTGCAGGGAGAGACAGTCATCACTAACCTGCAGGGAGGAACAACCGCAGCCGTCCGAGTGACCTGTCCATCCAGCCACTTGTTTTACCCTGAACTGTGTCATCATCATTGGGCTGAGTGAGTACCTCCGTGCCGTGCGGCACAGCGCTGCCCCTGCGACCATGCACTTCATCAGGCCCCGCAACCCGCCTGTCATCCATCTCTACCCCATCACCAGGCCCCGGGACAACCAACCCCCCTACCCACGTAGGGGAGAAATAACAACAAAGCTGCTCCCTGTCACAGGCTCCCGGGATCCCCGTCCAGAGCAGCGGTGGTGTCCACACAATCACCACAACCGTGGGTGGCGTCACGGACAATATCCCCAAAACCCAAACCACCCCTTTTCACTCACGGGCGAGTAGCGCCGCTCGAGTCCCCGGGATCCGGCCATCGCTCGAGCCAACGAGCAGCAGCAGCCGTAGAGCTGCGTCAGCCGGACCCGAGCAGTGGGAGAGCGCACCGTCCCCTCCTCCGCCAGCGACACTTACAGCTTGGGACTGGTGTGGAGGGTAAAGTGGATCAGGATGCGCAGGAGGAGGAGGAGGCTGAGGAGCATGACATTCCGGAGCTGTAGAGTGTGTGTGAAACCCTGACTGAGGTAGGGCCTGCAAAACTTGGTGTGTGAAGGACGTATTCCGTCCCTCGCTCAGACTGGGTCCCAGCTTGCACAATATTAACCCAGTGTGACGTCAACGAGATGTAGCGGCCTTGCCCACATGCACTTGTCCACGTGTCTGTGGTTAGGTGGACTTTGGCTGAAACAGCGTTGTTCCGGGCACGTGTGATGTTTTGTGACACGTGGTTAGTTATGCAATGCGGGGACGGCACACAGGGAGAAATAGTGGCGGCTGTGGACCGAGTAACGTGGGACAGCTGCCACCATCAGTTCGCGGAATGCTTCTGTCTCAACCAGCCTAAAAGGCAACATTTCCAGCGCAAGCAGTCGCGAAATGTTAGCATTTAGAACTGTGGCATGTGGGGTGTTGGCAGTGTATTTGCGCCTGCGCTCAAAGGTTTGCTGAATGGATAACTGAACGTTGCGCTGGGACAAGGACGTGCTTGATGATGGTGTTCTTTCTGCGTAGGCAACTGCAGGTGCAGGAGTGGAGGAGGCTTGTTCGCAGGCAGCATGGACAGGGGATTGGCTCGCATGCACAACCAGCGAAGACGTAGCAGTGACATCAGCAAGCACTGCTCCTCGACTCTGTTGTACTTCCCACAAAGTCGGGTGCTTGGCTGACATGTGCCTGATCATGCTGGTGGTGGTCAGGCTGCTAGTTTTGGTACCCCTGCTGATGCTGGCATGGCAGGTGTTGCAAATGGCCTTTTTAGAATCATCTGGAGCCAACTTAAAAAACTGCCAGTGTCAGAGTTCCTGGTTTTCCAGTTTTCTTTTGAAAGAGCTTGCCCTTTGTTAACATGGAGTTTTCTGTTATGTTGCCCTACTTCCTGTCCATCTGTTTAAAAGCCGCCCCTAAAGCTTAGTCCAGTGCCTGAGTATACTGCTTCCTGTGTGCTCCTGCCCTGCTGCTTTTGGTTCCTGATTGTTATTCGGATCCTCTTGGAAAACAACCGACACCGACTCTGGACTTCATCTGGTATCATCTAGCTGTACCTGGACTCCGTTTGCCGTCTTTGGTCGGAACTTCTGCCCGGTTCCTTCCGTTTAATACCACTCTGGACTCACATCACGTACAGACATTTTTCGACTTACCTATTGCCCTTTTGTGTCCCGGCTGCTGCGCATTTAGGGCTTCTGGGGTGATTGCCAGACAGTCCCTGTATAGGGGTTTGCTGTTGGTGGTCTCCCTGGGGGAGTCCGGTGCGCGGTACCGGGAATTCCCTTTCGCTCAGTCCCTGGAAGGTATTTCCTGTATTTATGTTCTACTGTGTTTTTGTTCCGTTTATGTACATATTTGCTGGTTGCATATTATAAATGTCTTGCACCAAGAACTCGTCTCTGGTTGTCATTGCCCTAACGCAATCGAAATCCTCAATACATACAATAGTATTACAGCCAGACTCGGGAAGACCTAACATTTGTACAGGCACCTTGTGTCGTGTTGTTCCGGGGAACAGTTGACTGACGTCTGCCTGGGGCCACCACTCTGCTTCTTACTGCCTGTTGTGATGCTACGCCTCCCTCCCCCTGTGCACTGCTGTCCTCGCTCTGCATATCCTCCTGCCAGGTTGGGTCAGTTACTGGATCATCCACCACGTCGTCTTCCTCTTCCGCACCCTGCTCCTCCTCCTGACTTCCTGACAATTGTGTCTCATCATCGGCCACCCCTTGTTGAGACACGTTGCCAACTTCGTGAGAACGTGGCTGCTCAAATATTTGTGCATCTGTACATACAATCTCGTCATGGCCCACTTCAACAGGAGCTGGCGAGAGGCCAGAATTTGTGAATGGAAACGTGAACGAACAGCTATTCCGAGTGTCCAAGTGTGGGATCAGTAATGTCCGTGGACGTGTACTCGGCCTGGTGGTAGGAAGGAGGATCAGGTTCTGAAATGTGCGGTGCAGTATCACGGCTACTGACACTTGACCGTGTGGAAGACAGAGTGTTTGTGGTGGTGCCAATCTGACTGGAAGCATTATCCGCTATCCAACTAACAACCTGTTGACACTGGTCTTGGTTCAAGAGGGGTGTACTGCTGCGGTCCCCAAGAATTTGGGACAGGACGTGCGAGCGACTAGATGTGGCCCTTTGTTGTGGCGAAATTAGAGCTTGCACACAACCTCGGTGTCTGCCTGCACCACCATCACGTCCACTTCCTTGTTCGTTGACAACGCCCTTGCGCATTTTGCAATGCTGTGCTGATGTGTATTCACTAGACTTGTGTGTTATATCCAAGTTTGTGCAAAACTCACACAAATGCAGCGGAAAGCTGCCACCAACAGGCACACACGTGCGGTTTTTAAATGCAAGCACGGAGGCACTAAGAACCTAACAGGTCTCTATCCAGGGACAACGTAGAGCCTCCCAATGTTTGGCTTCCCTGCCTAAGGGCTATACTATAATACACCCACTTCCTTCCAATGGGCACTTCAGGTTTACAGGCCTTCATGCACGTCTCTATCCAGGGACAACGTGGAGCCTCCCAATGTTTGGCTTCCCTGCCTAAGGGCTATACTATAATACACCCACTTCCTTCCAATGGGCACTTCAGGTTTACAGGCCTTCATGCACGTCTCTATCCAGGGACAACGTGGAGCCTCCCAATGTTTGGCTTCCCTGCCTAAGGGCTATACTATAATACACCCACTTCCTTCCAATGGGCACTTCAGGTTTACAGGCCTTCATGCACGTCTCTATCCAGGGACAACGTGGAGCCTCCCAATGTTTGGCTTCCCTGCCTAAGGGCTATACTATAATACACCCACTTCCTTCCAATGGGCACTTCAGGTTTACAGGCCTTCATGCACGTCTCTATCCAGGGACAACGTGGAGCCTCCCAATGTTTGGCTTCCCTGCCTAAGGGCTATACTATAATACACCCACTTCCTTCCAATGGGCACTTCAGGTTTACAGGCCCTCATGCACGTCTGTATGCAGGGGCATTGGTGAACCTCACAATTTAGGACTGCCCTGGCAAAGGAAAATACTACAAAGACTCACTTCCTCAAAATGGGCACATTAGACTCAAGAGGCCTTCATGTACGTCTCTTCTCAGGGACATCGGAGTGCCACACAATGTTTTCACGTAAAATCTTTCATGTATTGATCTCAAAAAGTAACATACACCAGCTCTATCTCACTATTGGGTATGTGCCCTTAACATTTCCGCCATGAAAAATCATTTTGGGGTCATTTTGGAAGGTTTTCTGGTGAGTCCGTAAAAATGGCGTAAAACGCGGACAAAATTGTTCACAGCTGTGACTTTTGAGTGATAAATGCTTCAAGGGGTCTTCCCCATGCTGTTGCCATGTCATTTGAGCACTCTTCTGAGACTTTTGTGACATTTTTAGGGTTTCTCCATGCTGCCGGGAGGTCATTTCACAAAAATACTCGGGTCTCCCATAGGATAACATTGGGCTCGTTGCTCGGGCCGAGTACACGAGTATCTTGGGAGGCTCGGCCCGAGCTTCGAGCACCCGAGCTTTTTAGTACTCGCTCATCACTATTTGTATATACATATTATATTCTGCAGTTACGTCTTAGTTCTATCCTTAAATCTAAACAGTAGAAAACATTTTTCTTACTTCCTGTTGTTAATCCCCGTCAAAGAAAATAAAAAGCTCTTCCTGCAGCAAGCCACCCAGGGAGAGATGGAAAGTTGCAGAACTAGTTTATATGTTTACCAAACATAAGCCATGAGATACTGACCACTCTCAAATAACTAAAGGAACACAAAGTACCTAAAAGAGCCTGAGGGACAGTGGGTGATAGCATCACTTAGGAGGAAGGACCACCAGGGAGGAAATTAATTGCACCCAAAGAGGGATCGTCTGGGCCTGAAGTGGTATTCCAGCAAAAGGCATTCAGGAAAGACTCATGGGCATCATAAACATACATAAGCTCAGGATATCATACCAATCAGCTCATTTCATGGCTTTTGTTTCTTTTTTAATGCATGTACCACTCAGCAAACTCAATGGAATATTGTTCTAGTGGTGTTTTGTAGTAATGTTTTGCAGAAGTTTGGATGTATTAGAATTTTACTAATTTTTATATTTCTAGAATTTCCATTTATGTATAATGTTACTCATTCAGATGTCCTGTACTGAAAATTGCACATATAGCTTACAAAGAGGCTAAACTGAAGAGACTGAAGGGGACAATTCAAGAGCAATAGCGTTTTATCTGATAAACCAATAATAATTGTGAAAGAGTGGTACTGCTCACCTTGTGGGATTGTGTGACCACAAATCCCTATCTAAAACATAACATTTATTGATTATATATATATATATATATATATATATATATGTTCAAAACCACAATACATTAAAGGGTGCTTTACACGCTGCGAAATCGCTAGCAATTGCTAGCGATGTCGCGAGCGTTAGCACCCACCCCCGTCGTTGGTGCGATATGTGGTGATCACTGCCGTAGCGAACATTATCGCTACGGCAGCGTCAGATGCACATACCTGTTCTGCGATGTCACTGGACACTCCGAACAATCCCTCCTTCAAGGGGGAGGTGCGTTCGGCGTCACAGCAACGTCAAAAAACTGCCATCCAATAGCAGAGGAGGGGCGGAGATGAGCGACCGGAACATGCCGCCCACCTCCTTCCTTCCTCATTGCCGGTGGACGGAGGCAAGGAGATGATCGTCGCTCCTGCGGTGTCACACATAGCGATGTGTGATGCCGACGGAATGAGGAACAACCTCGCTACGTACAAGACAACTATTTTTGGTAAATGAATGACTTCTCATATACCAACGATTTTTGTCTCTTTTGCAATCGTTTAAGGTCGCTTCTACCTGTCACATGCTGCGATGTCGCTAACGGCGCCGGATGTGCGTCACAAACACCGTGACCCCGATGATACATCATTAGCGATATCACAGCGTGTAAATGGCCCTTTAGATAAAACAGCCCGGTGCACAGAAGAGAGAAGGAAACTCAGTCCCTACAATGCCCACTCCCTCCTGTGCCCTACCTAGCCGTGGAGGTTGGCACCCTAAAGATACGATGTGGCGCCCCCACTCACCAAAGACTGTCCCTGCTATAACCTTGTGAACCCCTAAGGTCAAAGATAAAGTGCAGTGTGCAATTATAAAGTGATAACGTGCAATGTGCAAAAAATGGGGTTGACAATAACCTCCCCCAGATTCCGGAGGTCACCACTGTTCTTAGAGAGAACCTATACAAAAGCAGGGACAAAAATCACTTAGCTTAATTCTGCCTCATGCCTCAACGCTTTACCCCAAACCTTGGTTCATCAGAAGGCCGATAAATTAATGTGGCTAGATACACCAGTAGCAGCTACCATGCTGCCAGGTATTTATGATGCTAAAATTTAGCAACATGAATATCTGACAGCATGGCAGCTGCTACTGGTGTGGAAATTAACAAACTCCTCCTTCAGAAGAACCATAATCTTAATGTGTCTTGAAGTTAGCAAATGTCTTCTTCAGGATAACCTCTAAACGTGTTTGGAAATTAACAAACTCTTCCTTCAGGAGAACCACAATCTTCTAAACGTGTTTTGAAGTTAACAAACATCTTGTTCAGGAGCCCTTCTAAATGTGCTTGGAAATTAACAGACTTCTTCTTCAGGATCCACATTATTTGCAACGCTTTTTGAAGTTAACAAATGCCTTCTAAGGCTATGTGCGCACTAGAAAGTGCCTTTTTCTTTTTTTCGCATAGAGTGCAGCACATAGCGTAATATTGTTTCAATAAACAGGAAAAAGTAAGGCGGGCTAAAAAAGGGACAACAACTTTACAGTCATGCTGGCATCAACTGTGTGCTTTGTTGACAGTTGCAGGCGCTTCTAGGTCTACCAGAAAATGGGAATCCAAACTCTATTCAATGTGTGGAATATCCACAAGATAAAAATAATAAAAAAAAAGGGACTAGTGCTGGAGGCCCCCTGACTCTTATTCCTCATCACTGCAAAATATGGCTTCTCCTATAAATAATCCTACCAAGCATGCTCAGAAAGAGCAAACATTGCTTTTTTTTATTGTGTTTTTATTACTTTTTTTATCTGCTGAATATTATGTTGGCATTACCCATCACATTAAAGTTTATTCCTAGAATTGTATAGTTATACAAGCGTATACAAGTGTAGTGTGTTGGCTTCTAATACTAGCTTCTTGAACATTCTGTTTATATCTACAATGTGTAAGAAAATGACTGAGTTTTTATAGTGCAAAAAGGTACAAATATTATTTTACTATATTAAGACATGAGGACAAAAATGGTTAACATGCACATGGTTAAAATCTGACAAAGAAAGAAAGAAATGTTTATCAAATGGAAAGAGGGAGGCATATCTAAAGAAGAATATAACACCGTCTGAAAAACATGCAGGGCACACATCAGATTAGCAAGTTAATGTAAAATCAACTGATCTTCACCGTTCTATTGAAGGATTAGAAGAATCCAGGCCATCAATAAACAAAGAGATAGTGAGGGAATACTTGGCTAACATAAATGAATTCAAGTCCCCAGGTCCAGATGAATTACACCCCGGAGTACTGAAGGAGATAGCAGAGGAAATATTAGAAACACTCTTCATAATTTTTGAAAATTCTGGGAGAACAGGAGAACTTCCAGAAGACTGGAGAAGAGCAAATGCCCTATCTTCAAAAAGGGGAGGAAGGTGGACCCATTGAACTGCAGGCTTGTGAGCCTGACTTCCATACCAGGAAAGATCATTTAAACATCATTTATGCAAGTACCTGCATGAGAATAAAGTGACTAACCAGAGCCAGCATTAGTTTGTAACTAATAAGTCATGTCAGACTAACCTAATTTCCTTCTATGACAGAATCCCTGACTGGTGGATCAGGGAAATGCAGTAGATACAGTATATCTTGACTTCAGAAAAGCATTTGACAAAGTAGCTCATACAACCCTTATTGAAAAAATGACCAAGTGTGGAATGGACAAGGCAACTGTTAGATGGATTCGTAACTGGCTTAATGATCGGAGTCAACGAGTGGTCATAAATGGCTGCACATCCAGTTGGAAGACTGTCTCAAGTTTGCTACCACAGGGCTGTGTCCCGGGTCCCGTGTTGTTCAACATCCTTCTCAATGATATACATGAAGGAATTAAGGGTAAATTGATTAAATTTGCTGATGACACAAAGCTAGGAGGAATAGCTAATACTAGAGAAGAGAGAGAGAGGATTCAACAAGATCTAAACAAGCTGGAACAGTGGGCAGCAACTAATAGAATGGTTTTTAGCAGGGAGAAATGCAAAGTCATACATGTTGGCAAGAATAATGAAAAGAGCATATACAGCATGGGAGGAATAGAGCTATCCAACAAGCATGTGTGAAAAAGACTTAGGCGGGCTTTGCACACTACGACATCGCAGGTGCGATGTCGGTGGGGTCAAATTGAAAGTGACGCACATCCGGCATCGCATGCGACATCGTAGTGTGTAAAGCCTAGATGATACGAATTAACGAGCGCAAAATCGTCGTAATCGTATCATCGGTGCAGCGTCGGCGTAATCCATAATTACGCTGACGCGACGGTCCGATGTTGTTCCTCGTTCCTGCGGCAGCACACATCGCTGTGTGTGAAGTCGCAGGAGCGAGGAACATCTCCTACCGGCGTCACTGTGGCTTCCGTAGGATATGCGGAAGGAAGGAGGTGGGCGGGATGTTTACATCCTGCTCATCTCCGCCGCTATTGGCCGCCTGCCGTGTGACGTCACTATGACGCCACACGACCCGCCCCCTTAGGAAGGAGGCGGGTCGCCGGCCAGAGCGACGGTCGCAGGGCAGGTGAGTGCATGTAAAGCTGGCGTAGCGATAGATAATTTTCGCTACGCCAGCTATTACACGATATCGTACCTGCGACGGGGGCGGGGACTATCGCGTGCGACATCGCAGCATCGGCTTGCGATGTCACAACGTGCAAAGCCCGCCTTAGGTATACTAATAGATCACAGACTGAACATGAGTCAACAGTGTGACGCAGCAGCAAAAACGGCAAACACCATTCTAGGATGTATTTACAGAAGCATTCAGGCTAGATCACGTGAAGTCATTATCCCCCTTTACTTATCTTTGGTCAGACCTCATCTGGAATATTGTGTCCAGTTCTGGGTACCACATTTTAAAAAAGACATCAACAAAGTGGAACAAGTTCAGAGAAGAGTGACCAGAATGGTGACTGGTCTGCAAACTATGTCCTATGAGGAACGCTTACAGGATTTAGGATTGTTTAGCTTGCAAAAGAGAAGACTGAGAGGAGACCTAATAGTTGTCTACAAATATCTTAAAGGCTGTCACACTGTAGAGGGATCCCTTTTTTTTTCTCATTTTCACAAGGAAAGACTAGAAGCAATGGGATGAAACTGATGGGGAGGAGACACAGATTAGATATTAGAAAAAACTTTTTGACAGTGACGGTGATCAACGAGTGGAATAGGCTGCGACGAGAGGTTGTGAGTTCTCCTTCAATGGAAGTCTTTAAAAAGAGGTTGGACAGACATCTGTCTGAGATGATTTAGGGAATCCTGCTTTGAGCAGGGGGTTGGACGAGATGACCCTGGAGACCCATTCCAACTCTAATATTCTATTCTATTCTAAGTAATAAATAAGGGTCACATGGTAGCTACTCATACAGTTGTAAACATTCCTCTCATAGGCAGCGCTGTAATTAATAAAGTGCAGTGTGCATATCAATAGCAGCAATAAAGAGATCAATTTAGCTCATAAAGTGCAGAAAGAACACAGATCTCTTTGCAAAAAGTGCTAAAGTGCAACAAAACAGCCGCAGAGGAGGAGAAGATCTAAAGAGATCCACGCAGGCGCACAGGGAAGCTGGATCAGAAATAGCAGGTAGAGTGATGATATAATAGAGATTCGACCAGACATAGGGGCACTTTGCACACTACGACATCGCAAGCCGATGCTGCGATGCCGAGCGCGATAGTCCCCGCCCCCGTCGCAACTGCGATATACTTGTGATAGCTGCCGTAGCGAACATTATCGCTACGGCAGCTTCACATGGACTCACCTGTCCTGCGACCGTCGCTCTGGCCGGCGACCCGCCTCCTTATTAAGGGGGCGGGTCGTGCGGCGTCACTGCGACGTTACACGGCAGGCGGCCAATAGGAGCGGAGGGGCGGAGATGAGCGGGATGTAAACATCCCGCCCACCTCCTTCCTTCCGCATATCCTACGGAAGCCGCAGTGACGCCGGTAGATGTTCCTTGCTCCTGCGGCTTCACACACAGCGATGTGTGCTGCCGCAGGAGCGAGGAACAACATCGGACTGTCGCGTCAGCGTAATCATGGATTACGCCGACGCTGCACCGATGATACGATTACGACGCTTTTGCGCTCGTTAATCGTATCATCGAGCCTTTACACATTACGATGTCGCATGCGATGCCGGAAGTGCGTCATTTTAAATTTGACCCCACCGACATCGCACCTGCGATGTCGTAGTGTGCAAAGTACCCCATAGGCAATCAACCCAGGGAAGAACTTACAAAGGGTTTTCAGTGGTATCCACTCTCAATCTTTAATAGATAGTAAGTCTTCACTGAAATCTCTTTACCATAGCCAGATACCGATGCCTATATAGATCAGGAAAAGGTAAGATGTAAAATTACAGCATTTATAGAGACCACAGTTATTTAAAATAAATGCATAAAAACATAAGAAAGTGAACAATGTTCGTTAGGACTGGCAGTTAATACTATACACGAGACACTAAAATGTATACAGATAGAGAACCAAATTATTGCATATACTTATTTCGAAAGAAATGGGGCATAACTGACGGACATATTAAGTCCCTTAGGGACCAAAGTATCTAATGTGATTATCCATTTTGTTTCACACTGTGCAAGTCATTTTTTGAGATTACCACCCCTGATTTCCCCGTCAATTTACATCAATGCCCTGAATTTTTAAATGAGAGGGGTCACAGGAGTGGTGAGACTTGAAAGTGTCTTTGCAAAGTCTTTAACAGGGTGGTGTCCGTTACAGACCTGGCCGCAGTAATATCCCTCACATTCTCCCTGACCCTATTGTGGACCTCATGTGATATGAGGCCCATATAGATCAGGGACCATGTGCATGTGGCAAAATACACATGTGTAGTACCACATGTGATGGGATCTCTAATGTCAAATTTCTTTTGACCATCTGAGTAATAGAATGAAGAACTGCGGAGCACATTTGCACAGGCCAGACAAACATGCCAGTGTGGGGCCACGCGTGCCGAAAGGATTCGGTTTCGGGGGAACGTAGTGGTGTTTTACCAACAAATTCTTCAAGTTTCTGGCCTGTTTAGTTGTCATGAGTGGCTTCTGAGTAAGTCTGGGTTGCCCAGGGAAAGGGGTACTCGGTCCAGGCAGTGTATCACTGGGGAATGTCACTTTGGTGGCCGTTGTTCGGTCCCGTGCCCTGGGTGCTTTTTAATGGGGAATATTTATAAGGGAGATTAAAGTCATTTTTGTGACGCCACCAGCAGGTTGCGGTTAGGATTGTGGAACTACCGCTGCTGAGTTGATTATCCCCCAGGACTGGTGGTAATGGCAGCTATGGTGGTAGACCCTCCGCAGGTAGGGCTGAGCCAGGGGACTTGTATAATGGAGATGCTTGCTTGGTAATAAAGGAGACCACACCGTGGGTTGTAATTAACAGTCTCTACTCACTCTGGACCCTTGGACGGCTGGTTCAGGTCCCTGTAGTTCCAGTGCCAGTTGATGACTTGGTTGCTCTGTCCCCGGCACTCTCAGTGTGGTTGGGTCCCCGTAGCGTGGAACATTTGGGGCCTGACTGTCCCATTGTGGTGGCAGCCTCCTTGTCCATACGGTAGGCACTGTGGACCCTGTAGGGCTGGTCTGTGTCCCAAACCCTGATCCTTGTTTTACTGCTGGTGCCCCCGGATTTGTGGGTCAGTGAGGTCCATGGAGGTCCCCTCACTGTGCAGGTATTTGCTGAGCCGTCTGAAACTGTTGCCTGACCTAGGGCCCTGTGCCCCGTGCGTGCTCTGGTCCCAGCGGTACTCGGGTGTACCTGCCCTGGCGACCACTCTCCTGTGCCCCCGGGTCACCATTACATGACCCAGCTCTCAGGCACCTCTTTCCATTTTCACTACTACTGCTTCTCTGCCTGCTGTCCCCTCCCACCAGGTTGTCTAGTCCCTCTGGTTTGGCTCCGCCCTCTAGGTGGCCATCCTTTGTGTCCGACTATCCAATTACCCCTGGTGTGGAGTGGTAACTAGGATTTTAGTGTGTCTAGATGTTGCTGGCACTGTTGTTCCAGGCCCCAGGAGGTAGGCTCTGCATCCTGGTGAGGATGCAGTTCCTAGTAGTGCCCTGAGTAGCTCAGGGGCGCTACAAGTGCATCTGCCAAAACAGGGTCCGTCATTAGTACAAACCAATGTCTGCTTAGAATCCCACGCATTGTCTCCCACTCCCGATTGTGCGTCCCAATGAACCTTACCTTAGTCTAAGGTCTCCTGTTTCTTAGGGGTGTATGCCAGCAATTGTTTTGTGGGTGTCTTTTTGGCCCTATTGTAGCCATGCCTAATACCATGACCACAGAGATCGGCTGTAACGTTCTGTAAAGGAGTGGATCCATGGGACCATGCACCGGACTCCCCCAGGGAGGCCACCAGGAGCGAGCCCCTATACAGGGACTGTCTGGCAACCACCCCAGAGGACCTAGATGCACAGCAGCCGGAACACAGGCGGGATACGGGGAGCGTCCTTGAAAAGTCCGGGCAGAATACGGGGACCGATCCCGCGGTGGCTTCGGACCAGAGGGAATCTAGACGGATGACCGGAGTCGGGCGAAGACAGCAGGTGAAGTGCGGAACCAGTGATGAATGCAGGCTGGAGATGTCGGATGTAATCCAGAGCCGGTGGTGGAGTGAAGCAGAGGGAAGATGGTGAGGTCCACTGCTAACGGACACCGGTGAATCTCCAGGGAGCCAGAAGAGCTGGAGCACACGCCGGGCGTCAGGATCTGAGCGCAGAGACAGGGTTAATCCAGGAAAAGAACACAGAGGGCTTGAACACTAGCACAAGAGACTAAGCTGCAAGAACTCGTTGAACAAGCGCCACCCATATGCAAAAGAAAGTCTTATATACCCTGCAGCTGTAATTAGCCATATCCTGTTCCAGGGATGCTGGCCCTATAAGAAGAGGTGAATGAGAGTGCCCGCGCCCTAATGTGCATGCGCGAAGCCCGGGAGCCATAGACAAGCACAGGAGGCCGGGGACAGGATGCAGGGGAGTCGGTGGCAGAATCAAAGCCGCAGCAAGGACCACCGAGCAGGGGTGCAGACCGGGAGCAGCGTGCGCAGTTGGTACGCTCGACCGTGTCAGTGGGTAAGGAGCGGCGCCGTGATCCCGGGACCGGGTCAGTGGGTAAGGAGCGGCCCCGGGGCCCCGGGAGCGTGACATCGGCTTATTGTGCCTCAAACCTGCTGTCAGATGAGAAGATTCGCCCCATTCTCAAAAATTGGCCGGTCGGAATATCGCAAATAATACATGGATTATGGGCGGATGAGGCATGTAGCAGTGCATTCACGGACTACATGCCTCATCCGCTGAACTGGCAGTCCATCATGCTGTGAGCTTTTTTCTAAGTGAAAAATCATTTTAAGAGGGGGTGGAGAAGAAGAAGCTCATGAGAGAGAAAATAAGAATGATGATGAGATATAGTATATTGCAAATATAAATTTGTTTGTTCTGTTGATTAATGGAATCTTTGTTGAAATGACAGTGACCATTTAAACTCTACTAAAATGTTGAAAACAAAATTCCCCAGAGAGTTAAATTCTCAACACCTGACTGCCAGAAAGGGATGCAGAATCATAATGCCAGTCAATGTATCCCCATCGTGCCAGAATTCCTCTACAACATCAGGTATGGGTCCGTGCAACACTGCTTACAGTTCTCAATGCCAGCCAAGAAGACCATGGCCCCAGCCAGATGCTTACTTGTATTCAACAATGGAAGCTGCCCAATTTATCAACCACATACTTACCAGTGACCCAAACATCCATCACCTCCATAGTAGTCATTTTACACTTCCTTGTTGAAGCAAGTTCCTTATCCCCATGCCGGTCCCCAATTTCACCTTAGTTTCCCCAAATTCCAGGTCAAACCTGACCAGTACAGGTGCAAATGACCCCCTTACAAGTGGCCACACAGTCCTCCATTTCTGAAAGGGTGAACTCCCACACCAGCAAACCAGAGACATTGCTTGGTTATTAACATATTCAAGTTTTTAATTAGTATTTTGTGTGCATCCATCTTTTGGTTGACATTCAGCAAATATCTTTGTTAACTGTTTGTTTTTTGATTCTTATGTACACAAAAAAATAGTATAGTTAAATGATGGTGCATGTGTTGTTTTTCACAATTTGTATTTAAACATTTTTTTTGCACAACATACAGTCATTATTGTTCCTTTAAGTAGGTGTGTTTTAGAGCAGGTGCGATGGTAACCTCCATATGCTATACAAGAATAATCACTATCGCCCAGTGGAAATTTAAAGTGCCTAGTACAGGAGTGTGGTGGCACCCAAGGGCATCTCAAAATGTGAATCCACCGGCTTTTGTGAGTGTGAATTTACCCTATAGGTCAGCAGTGGAGCTAATATGTGCACATCCTTTCAATGGAATGTCGCAACATAACTATTAACTGGTTGCTCAACAAGTTGTTTGAACTAGTGACTTGTTCGGACGCTATGTTTTGATAGTCTATTGTTATTTGAATTTTGTCCTAGGTTCCCAGAACAACCCAAGACAAGTCTCCCACGCCTTTTAACACATTTGTACTGACATTGCTAATTGTTTAAATTCCTTGACATATAGGAATAACAGTAAAATATACAATTTGCTAACATTCATTGTCATAAATTATTTTTTTTAAAAAATGCATTAAAACACCATGCGATTTTTTTTTTTTTTTTTTTTGCCAGGAGGTGTAGACTGGGTGTAGGAATATGGTGTAAAAATTTCAGCACCAAAACTGCATTCCTTGCCAAAAAAATGTATTTTATGCTAGGAGATTCATGTCTGTGAACTCAGTGACCTCACCTGAGCTGAGGTCACTCAGTTCAATGAGATCAGCTGAGGTCAGGTTATCTGCGGTCACAGATGGAGGAATGTGGTAACCTCCAACTGTGACCACAAATAACCAGAATGACGTCACTGTGGCTCATTCTCTGCCTGAAGCTGACAGTGTGCAGTCATATTCTTTGCCCATGCGCTGTCACTTCAGATGTAGCAGAGATGGAATCGTCATGGGACCTGGCATGGATTATGTCAGACCTGGGTGTTTCGAGGGTTGATAACTATTACTAGTGATGAGCGAGTATGCTTGTTACTACTCGGTACTCGCACGAGTATCACTGTACTCGGGCTACTCGGCGGGGACCGAGTAATCTCGCGATACTCGTGCTGTACTCGTGGTCTTCATCCCTGCATGTTGGCGCTCTTTTGAGAGCCAGCCCTCATGCAGGGATTGGCTGGCAGACCACTGCAATGCCACAGCCCTGTTAGTTGTGGAATTGCAGTGATTGGCCGGCCTGCACTGCGTGACCGAGCCTTTATACCGGCGGGCGCGCTGTGCTCTGCACACAGCCATCTAGACAGTCAGTGCAGGGAGAGTGTTGCTGCTTCAGGGAAAGGTTTGCGGCCCTTTATAGTTATTTCCGTAGCAGGGCTGCAAACAGTGTGACCAGAAGTCCTTCTCAGGACTATTATAGTTGTATACAGGCAGGCAGGGTATAGCCAGGTCGGAGTACAGTAGCAGAGTCCTTCTCAGGACTATTGTTGCTGTATACAGGCAGGGTATAGCCAGGTCGGAATACAGGCTAGTGACCAAAAGAGTCCTTGTCAGGACTATTGTAGCAGTATACAGGCAGGCAGGCAGGCAGGCAGGGTATATAGCCATTCCTAGTGGTGACCGTATACCACCCTTCATCATATCTGGGGCTGGTGTACACAGTCTAAAACAGTCCAGATAGTGTCAGACTTCTCAGTAATTGTCGCTCCTAAAAACCTGTTAGGTTCTTAGTGCGTCCGTGCTTGCATTTAAAAACCGCACGTGTGTGCCTGTCGGTGGCAGCGTACAGGTGCACGTTTTGCACAAACTATTATATAACGCACAAGTCTAGTGTATAATACACATCAGTCAGCAGTGTCTGATAGTGTCAGACTTCTCAGTAATTGTCGCTCCTAAAAACCTGTTAGGTTCTTAGTGCGTCCGTGCTTGCATTTAAAAACCACACGTGTGTGCCTGTCGGTGGCAGCGTCAGGCTCCATATTGTCCCTGGATAGAGACGTGCATGATGGCCTGTAAACCAGAAGTGCCCATTGTAAGGAAGTGGGTCTATTGTAGTATAGCCCTTAGGCAGGGCAGCCAAAAATTGGGAGGCTCCACATTGTCCCTGGATAGAGATGTGCATGAGGGCCTCAAAACATTGTTCCCATTGCAAAGGAGCGGGTCTCCTGTCGTTGTAATGCCCATTCTGAAAGAATGGGAGAAAAAATTTACCACTGGGGGTATACCTGACACAACGGCCTAACTATTGTAACGGTCATCGTGATGGCGCATGAGGAGAAGGAGGAGCAGTCCAGCGATTAGCCAAAGTCCAGAAGTGTGTTACCATGGGTGAGTGGAGGTACATGGCAAATTCCCGTTACAAACTTTAAATTCCGCTGTCATTTGCTGGTGGTGTGGTGAAGTCTGGCCCAATCCAACCCTTGTTCATCTTGATCAGAGTCAGCCTGTCAGCATTTTCAGTTGACAGGTGGGTGCGTTTATCTGTAAAGATTCCACCTGGGGCACTAAAAACACGCTCTGACAAAACGCTAGCGGCAGGGCAGGCCAGGACTTCCAAGGCGTAGAGAGCCAATTCATGCCACGTGTCCAGCTTGGATACCCATTAATTGTAAGGCACAGAGGAATGTCGGAGTACAGTTGTTTGATCTGCAAGGTACTCCTTGAGCATCTGGGCAAACTTAGGATTTCTTGTGGCACTACCCCGCACCTCAGGGGCTGTGGTATGTGAGGGGCTGAGAAAACTGTCCCACATCTTAAAGACTGTTCCCCTACCTCTGGCGGATTGGACTTGTGCCCCTCTCGGCCGTACGCCTTGGTTGTTCACTGATTCCTGACCTATGCCGCTAGCGTTTTGTGAGGGGAATGCTTTGCCTACTTCCGTGACTATGGCCTTCTGGAACTGCTGCATTTTGCATGACCTCTCCGCCTTGGGAATAAGAGACATAAAGTTCTCCTTTTAGCGTGGGTCTAACAGTGTTACCAACCAGTAATGATTGTCGGCCAAGATGTTCTTAACGCGAGGGTCACGAGACAGGCAGCTTACTATAAAGTCAGCCATGTGTGCCAGACTCTTAACAGCCATCACTTCAGTATCCTGACCAACATGATGACTGAACATGCTGTCCTCCTCCTCCCCCTCCTCCTCATCATCTACCCTGTCCTCTGGCCAGCCACGCTGAACCGAGGATATGACTGCATGTCATATCCTCAATTTGTCCGGAGAGTTGCTCCATGTCTTCATCCTCCTCCTCGTCATAGTCCTCCACTGCACGTTGTGATGAGACGAGACTGGGCTGTGTGTTATCACCCACACCCACTACTGTTTCTTGCTCCAACTCATCGCGCTCCGCCTGCAATGCATCATGTTTGTTTTTGAGCAGAGACCATTTTAGAAGGCAGAGAAGCGGTATGGTGACGCTAATAATGTCGTCATCGCCGCTCACCATCTTGGTGGAGTCCTCAAAGTTTTGGCGGATGGTACATAGGTCGGACATCCATCTCCACTCCTCAGGTGTTATGTGTGGAGTTTGACCCATTTCCCTACAGCTTAGGTGATGCAGGTACTCAACAACTGCCCTCTTCTGCTCACATATCCTGACCAACATGTGCAGAGTTGAATTCCAACGCGTGGGGACATCACACACTAGTCTGTGAGCCGGAAGATGCAAATGGCGCTGAAAGCCGGCAAGGCCGGCTGAAGCAGTAGGTGACTTTCGAAAATGTGCAGACAGGCGGCGAACTTTTACCAGCAGATCAGACAGCTCTGGGTATGACTTTAGAAACCTCTGAACCACGAGGTTGAGCACATGGGCCACGCATGGACCATGTGTCAGCTGGCCTCGCCTCAAAGCCGCCACCAGATTCCGGCCATTGTCACACAATACCTTTCCTGGCTTTAGGTTCAGAGGTGTGAGCCAGTGATCTGCATGCTGTTTCAGAGCTGTCCACACCTCTTCTGCATTGTGGGGTTTGTCACCTATGCAGATTAGCTTCAACACAGCCTGTTGCCGCTTCGCCGAGGCAGTGCTGCAGTGCTTCTGTGTCGCCCTGGACAAGCCAGGGGCCACTGAGCACAACACTTACACACCCCACACTCCCTGCAGGCACATCATAGTCAAAACACAAAATCCTTGTTGCCTTCCCCAGGGGCTGTTGTCCACACCAGGGGGTGGAGCCAGGCAGTTGGTCTCCACCCACCAAGGAGTTCACAGTCCTGGAGGAGGGAAAACACAGGCAGTGAGAGTTAAGCTAAGGAAGTGGAAGGAGGAAAGTAGTAGAGAGGAGAAAAGTGACAGCAAAGAGCCTGAAGTTGGTCCGGGTGTGTGGCCCGGACAGGACAGCAAGGTTGGCAGGATGTGGTGACCGTCTGCAGTGGAGGCCGATTGGAGTCTGCCGTAAGGACCGTGGACGGGTGGTGACCCGGCGGTACCGGACCGGTATACAAAGAGAAGCCAGCACCATTGGCAGGGGCCTTTCGGATCCCGGCAAGGCTTGGTGTCGCCGTGAATTTGCCAAATCCGTTAGTGAAGGGGACCTCCGGGTTTCCAAACAGCCAAGTCCCGATAGAAGGCAACCGTCCAACCGTGAAGGGGAGACACCGCCACCGCCAAGGGCAACCGTCTCCCAGGGCCAGCGCCTGTGGGCAAAAGGGGCTCCTCCGGCCCATATCCAGGTCGGGGAGCGGGTTACTGGTGGGAACCCATCGCTACCAACACTGAACTTAGGTGCAGGGAGAGACAGTCATCACTAACCTGCAGGGAGGAACAACCGCAGCCGTCCGAGGGACCCGTCCATCCAGCCGCTTGTTTTACCGTGAACTGTGTCATCATCATTGGGCTGAGTGAGTACCTCCGTGCCGTGCGGCACAGCGCTGCCCCTGCGACCCTGCACCTCATCAGGCCCCGCAACCCGCCTGTCATCCATCTCTACCCCATCACCGGGCCCCGGGACAACCAACCCCCCCTACCCACGGAGGGGAGAAATAACAACAAAGCTGCTCCCTGTCACAGGCTCCCGGGATCCCCGAGCAGCGGTGGTGTCCACACAATCACCACAACCGTGGGTGGCGTCACGGACAATATCCCCAAAACCCAAACCACCCCTTTTCACTCACGGGCGAGGAGCGCCGCTCGAGTCCCCGGGATCCGGCCATCGCTCGAGCCACCGAGCAGCAGCAGCCGTAGAGCAGCGGCAGCCGGACCCGAGCAGTGGGAGAGCGCAGCGTCCCCTCCTCCGCCCGCGACACTTCCAGCTTGGGACTGGTGTGGAGGGTAAAGTGGATGAGGATGCGCAGGAGGAGGAGGAGGCTGAGGAGCATGACATTCCGGAGCTGTAGAGTGTGGGTGAAACCCTGACTGAGGTAGGGCCTGCAAAACTTGGTGTGGGAAGGACGTGTTCCGTCCCTCGCTCAGACTGGGTCCCAGCTTCCACAATATTAACCCAGTGTGCCATCAACGAGATGTAGCGGCCTTGCCCACAAGCACTTGTCCACGTGTCTGTGGTTAGGTGGACTTTGGCTGAAACAGCGTTGTTCAGGGCACGTGTGATGTTTTGTGACACGTGGTTATGCAATGCGGGGACGGCACACCGGGAGAAATAGTGGCGGCTGGGGACCGAGTAACGTGGGACAGCTGCCGCCATCAGGTCGCGGAATGCTTCTGTCTCCACCAGCCTAAAAGGCAACATTTCCAGCGCAAGCAGTCGCGAAATGTTAGCATTTAGAAGTGTGGCATGTGGGGCATTGGCAGTGTATTTGCGCCTGCGTTCAAAGGTTTGCTGAATGGATAACTGAACGCTGCGCTGGGACAAGGACGTGCTTGATGATGGTGTTATTTCTGCGTGGGCAGCTGCAGGTGCAGGGCCGGAGGAGGCTTGTTCGCGGGCAGCATGGACAGGGGATTGGCTCGCATGCACAACAAGCGAAGACGTAGCAGTGACATCAGCAAGCACTGCTCCTCGACTCTGTTGTACTTCCCACAAAGTCGGGTGCTTGGCTGACATGTGCCTGATCATGCTGGTGGTGGTCAGGCTGCTAGTTTTGGTACCCCTGCTGATGCTGGCATGGCAGGTGTTGCAAATGGCCTTTTTAGAATCATCTGGAGCCAACTTAAAAAACTGCCAGACTCTGGAAGACCTAACATTTGTACAGGCACCTTGTGTCGTGTTGTTGTTCCGGGGAACGGTTGCCTGACGTCTGCCTGGGGCCACCACCCTGCTTCTTACTGCCTGTTGGGATGCTACGCCTCCCTCCCCCTGTGCACTGCTGTCCTCGCTCTGCATATCCTCCTGCCAGGTTGGGTCAGTTACTGGATCATCCACCATGTCGTCTTCCTCTTCCGCACCCTGCTCCTCCTCCTGACTTCCTGACAATTGTGTCTCATCATCGTCCACCCCTTGTTGAGACACGTTGCCAACTTCGTGAGAACGTGGCTGCTCAAATATTTGGGCATCTGTACATACAATCTCGTCATGGCCCACTTCAACAGGAGCTGGCGAGAGGCCAGAATGTGTGAATGGAAACGTGAACAGCTCTTCCGAGTGTCCAAGTGTGGGATCAGTAATGTCCGTGGACGTGTACTCGGCCTGGTGGTAGGAAGGAGGATCAGGTTCTGAAATGTGCGGTGCAGTATCACGGCTACTGACACTTGACCGTGTGGAAGACAGTGTTTGTGGTGGTGCCAATCTGACTGGAAGCATTATCCGCTATCCAACTAACAACCTGTTGATACTGGTCTTGGTTCAAGAGCGGTGTACTGCTGCGGTCCCCAAGAATTTGGGACAGGACGTGCGAGCGAGTAGATGTGGCCCTTTGTTGTGGCGAAATTAGAGCTTGCACACAACCTCGGTCTCTGCCTGCACCACCATCACGTCCACTTCCTTGTTCGTTGCCAACGCCCTTGCGCATTTTGCAATGCTGTGCTGACGTGTATTCACTAGACTTGTGCGTTATATCCAAGTTTGTGCAAAACGCACACAAGTGCATCTGAACGCTGCCACCAACAGGCACACACGTGCGGTTTTTAAATGCAAGCACGGACGCACTAAGAACCTAACAGGTCTCTATCCAGGGACAACGTGGAGTCTCCCAATTTTTGGCTGCCCTGCCAAAGGGCTATACTACAATAGACCCACTTCCTTACAATGGGCACTTCAGGTTTACAGGCCCTCATGCACGTCTCTATCCAGGGACAACGTGGAGCCTCCCAATTTTTGGCTGCCCTGCCAAAGGGCTATACTACAATAGACCCACTTCCTTACAATGGGCACTTCAGGTTTACAGGCCCTCATGCACGTCTCTATCCAGGGACAACGTGGAGCCTCCAAATTTTTGCCTGCCTCCCAAAGGGCTATACTACAATAGACCCACTTCCTTACAATGGGCACTTCAGGTTTACAGGCCCTCATGCACATCTCTATCCAGGGACAACGTGGAGCCTCCAATTTTTGGCTGCCCTGCCAAAGGGCTATACTACAATAGACCCACTTCCTTACAATGGACACTTCAGGTTTACAGGCCCTCATGCACGTCTCTATCCAGGGACAACGTGGAGCCTCCCAATTTTTGGCTGCCCTGCCAAAGGGCTATACTACAATAGACCCACTTCCTTACAATGGGCACTTCAGGTTTACAGGCCCTCATGCACGTCTCTATCCAGGGACAACGTGGAGCCTCCCAATTTTTGGCTGCCCTGCCAAAGGGCTATACTACAATAGACCCACTTCCTTGCAATGGGCACTTCAGGTTTACAGGCCCTCATGCACGTCTCTATCCAGGGACAACGTGAAGCCTCCTAATTTTTGGCTGCCCTGACAAAGGGCTATACTACAATAGACCCACTTCCTTACAATGGGCACTTCAGGTTTACAGGCCCTCATGCACATCTCTATCCAGGGACAACATGGAGCCTCCCAATTTTTGGCTGCCCTGCCAAAGGGCTATACTACAATAGACCCACTTCCTCAAAATGGGCACATTAGACTCAAGAGGCCTTCATGTACGTCTCTTCTCAGGGACATCGAAGTGCCACACAATGTTTTCACGTAAAATCTTTCATGTAATCTACAAAAGTAACATACATTAGCTCTATCTCACTATTGGGTATGTGCCCTTAACATTTCCGCCATGAAAATTCATTTTGGTGTCATTTTGGAAGGTTTTCTGGTGAGTCCGTAAAAATGGCGTAAAACGCGGACAAAATTGTTCATAGCTGTGACTTTTGAGTGATAAATGCTTCAAGGGATCTTCCCCATGCTGTTGCCATGTCATTTGAGCACTCTTCTGAGACTTTTGTGACATTTTTAGGGTTTCTACATGCTGCCGGGGGTCATTTCATAAAAATACTCGGGTCTCCCATAGGATAACATTGGGCTCGGTGCTCGGGCCGAGTACACGAGTATCTTGGGATGCTCGGCCCGAGCCTCGAGCACCCGAGCTTTTTAGTACTCGCTCATCACTAACTATTACTAATTAGATTACTGATCTTTAATGGTAGCAGTGAGTTTTTATTAACTCCTTATTACTCCAATTGCCACCAACTCAGGGCAATCGGGATGAGCTGGGTAAAGTTCAGGGATTATCGCATTTATTGGATGCGACAATCCTGGATGGCTGCAGACTGCTAGTCTTAGGATGGGGGGCCCAATAAGCATGGATCTACCCAGCATGAGAATACCAGCCTCCAGCTTTCGGGTTTTATCATGGCTCGGTATCAAACTTGGGGGGAGTACACGCCATTTATTTAAAATTACTCAGGGTAGGGGCGCTGCCTCTGCAACCAATCACAGACATCAGGACTGCTGGTGGGCGATGAAAGCATAGCATATGCATGACATGAATGAGTAACCCCAGAAGTAGAATGAGCGACCCGGAAGCAGTATACAGCCGAGTTGGAGACTCAGTAAGTAAGCTTTATTCTTTTTTCTTTATATTTTCTTTTTTTCATTACTCAAGTTGCCAAACCCGGATCATTACCTGCAGTTCCATGAGAACTCCGGGACCGGCACCTGGGTACTTTTAAACCAGCGCGGATCCGAACTTTTAGCATCCCAGTCCACCCATCACTAGTCCCTGCTTAATTGTTAAGTGCTGCGGAATATATTAGCGCTATACAAATAAAATTATTATAATTATTATTATAATGGGACATAAATGGAAGATATTAATCTAATTATAATTGTTATGTTATATTCAATAAATGTTCATGATAAGCCATAAAACATCATTAATAAAAGGTACCTATGCAGTATACAGTATAAAGGATGTTACTTTGATAGTATACAGTAATTGGAATCATCGTGGAAAAAAAGGTAAAGGGGAAATGTAGAAATTAAACCTGATCCACCAGATATAAGTCCTTTTTCACATGTCCGTGAAAAACCACACACATTTTGTACGGACATGTAAAAGGTGCGTATGGACCCTCCATGTGCCGTGATTTTGGCACATGAGTGTTCTCCGTGTGCTGTCTGGGATAATACACGGAGAACAGGAACGTTATGCTCACCTATTCCGGGCAATGCTGTACTTGATGCTGATGTCTTCCACTCTGCGGTCTCTGGCTCTGCTGACTCTCCGCTGCTGCTGCTTCCAGTGCAGTGAATATGCGATGAGCATAATGGGCGGGGGTTGCAAGCAAGTGACAGCAGCGCCAGAGACAACAGGGTTGGAGACAAGTGAATATGGAAAATCATTTTATGTCACAGATACGTGGTTCTCTCCGGTACGTGTCACACTGATGTCACACGCATCACTTCCGTGCATTCTGTGTGACATCCGTGCTGCTGGAGAAAAATAAACATGTCTACGTGTGAAGCACAAGGGGGCAATTGCCCACTGGGCCAGTCTATGAGCAGTAGTTTTGGGCCGCCCAGCTATCTGTCTCATTGGTGTGAGCGCCGCTCCGGCCCTGAAGCTCCCTTTCTGCAGTGAAAGGAGGCCGGCAGCTGCACACTGCTCTACAGAAGCTGCATTCAGCTCACCCGGAGCAGACTTGGGGGTGGGGCCGAAGCTTAAATTCCTGATTCCTGACTTCCTGTTTCTGCTCTCCGCTGAGGCCGGCTCCACTGCTTGAACAGACACTTTTTTTAAGGTAAATATATGTACCGCCATCGTGCCAGCAGCCGGGCTGCTCGGATCCAGATCCGCGGTGGCTCGAGGGGTCTCCGGACCCGGGGGTCATGCAGCCACTCGAATAAAAAGGGGGGAAAGGATTTATACGGAGCTGTTTGGTTAAACTTCGTGACGCCACCCGGGGTGCGTGGTAAGATGGAGTACCACCGCTGCGATTGGGAGTACCCGGTGGCGATGGTGTGGGCAGCTAGGTGTTTAACCCCTAGGTAGGGGGAACACCCCGGGACTCGGTGATGGTGACAGGGTGGTGCTGTTGAGACTGTAAGGGTCACTTGTGTACTCACTCAGTCCAATAACACTGACATCGACAACTGTGGTAAGCCAAAGTTCTGGACACCGCTGCCGCTGAGAGGGAGCATGCCTGGATCCTGTGCCCATTGGTGTTGCCTGTTAGTCTGTGACCTTTGCCTTGGCAGCTAGTCTTCTTGTTGGTCCCTCTAATGTAAAACTAATCGGGTCCCGCTCACCAATATGGCTAACTGGGTGAGCTTGCTCTCAGGGTTCACGCTTGGGATTTAATGGACCGTGTAGTGGAAAAGTCCTATCCCTCTTGTTGCGCTAGTACCCCGAGTTTGGAGAGGGTGGAGAAAGGATCTTGAAGGCTCCGTTCTCGTCTGGTAAATTGCCAGGACGCCTGAAGCTTCTTCCGGACCGTACCCTGTCGTGCCCTGGTGCCTGCCCGGTGATCGCACAAGGCCACTGGCTGTCCTCCTACACAGTCCATGCCTCTTGTCATGATCCCCTGTGACCGGGGTCCAGCTCCTACCAGGCCCAGACCAATGTCTGCCACCTAGTAGTTCCAAGGAGCCCAGCTCCTGACCTCCTCTCACTTTCAGCTCCAAAACTACACTGGCCTACTCCTGACACTCCTGACCTCTCCTTAACCAACCTCCCAAGTGGGCGACCCTATTCCACTCAGTCCGTCCACTGGTGTGTCTGGTGGATGTGGTGCAGAGTGTTCCTAGGATTTTGATTATCTTGTCCTTGGCAACACCAAAGTTTAGGGACCCGTAACCAAGGAGAAGGTGGATACTGTACAGAAGGGTAGATTGAACAATACCCTGTGACGACCTGATTGGCCAGGGCGTCACATATACATAAATGGTTCTGTATTTGTGCTTTGTTGATGTGGCCTGGCTGTATGTGTGTGTGTGTGTGTGTGTGTGTGTGTGTGTATATATAAATAGGAGGGCTGTCTGTCTGTGTGTGTGTGTGTGTGTGTGTATGTGTGTTTGATGGTAAAATAGCTGCTAGCAAACCACTGCTAAGGACAGGCAACAGGTAGAAGAGACTTGTTTGGGCTACTGAGCACAAGGAATGGACATTAGACCAGTGGAAATCTGTGCTTTGGTCTGATGAGTCCAAATTTGAGATATTTGGATCCAACCACCGTGTCTTTGTAGAAAAGGTGAACGGATGGACTCTACATGGCTGGTTCCCACCGTGAAGCATGGAGGAGGAGGTGTGATGGTGTGGGGGTGCTTTGCTGGTGACACTGTTGGGGATTTATTCAAAATTGAAGGCATACTGAACCAGCATGGCTACCACAGCATCTTGCAGCAGCATGCTATTCCATCCGGTTTGCGTTTAGTTGGACCATCATTTATTTTTCAACAGGACAATGACCTCAAACATACCTCCAGGCTGTGTAAGGGCTATTTGACTAAGAAGGAGAATGATGGGGTGCTACGCCAGATGACCTGGTCTCCACAGTCACCAGACCTGAACCCAATCGAGATGGTTTGGGGTGAGCTGAACCACAGAGTGAAGGCAAAAGGGCCAACAAGTGCTAAGCATCTCTGGGAACTCCTTCAAGACTGTTGGAAGACCATTTCCGGTGACTACCTCTTGAAGCTCATCAAGAGAATGCCAAGAGTGTGCAAAGTAGTAATCAAAGCAAAAGGTGGCTACTTTGAAGAGCCTAGAATATAAGACATATTTTCAGTTGTTTCTCACTTTAAGTATTTCATTCCACATGTTTTAATTCATAGTTTTGATGCCTTCATTGTGAATCTACAATTTTCAGAGTCCTGAAAATAAAGAAAACGCTTTGAATGTGAAGGTGTGTCCAAACCTTTGGTCTGTACTGTATATAGGAGGCCTGGCTGTGTGTGTGTGTGTTTATAGGAGGTGTGTGTGTGTGTGTGTGTGTGTTTATAGGAGGCCTGTGTGTGTGTGTGTGTGCGTGCGTGTGTGTGTGCAGGAGGCCTGGCTGTGTGTGTGTTTGTGTGTGTGTGTGTGTGAGTGTGTGTAGGAGGCCTGGCTGTGTGTGCGTGTGTGTGTGTGTAGTAGGCCTGACTGTGTGTGTGTGTGTGTGTAGGAGGCCTGGCTGTGTGTGTGTGTGTGTGTGTAGTAGGCCTGGCTGTGTGTGTGTGTGTGTGTGTGTGTGTGTGTGTATAGGAGGCCTGGCTCTGTGTGTGTGTGTGTGTGTGTGTGTGTGTGTGTGTGTGTGTGTGTGTGTGTATAGGAGGCCTGGCTCTGTGTGTGTGTGTGTGTGTGTGTGTGTGTGTATGTGTATAGCAGGCCTGGCTGTGTGTGCCTTATTCTGTGTGTGTATGTATGTATGTGTATATATATATATATATATACACACCACAGAGCATCACTTCATTTGTCCTGTATACTGGGTGTAATCCTCAGTATCTGTATTATTCTGTATATATACACAGCACAGTACCACTTCTCCTGTCCTTTATACTGGGTGTAATCCTCAGTATCTGTAGTATTCTGTGTGTATATATACACAGCACAAAGTATCACTTCTCCTGTCCTGTATACTGGGTGTTACCTTCAGTATCTGTATTATTCTGTATATATACATTGCACAGTACCACCTTTGTCCTGTATACTGGGTGTAATCCTCAGTATCTGTATTATTCTGTATATATTCACAGCACAGTACCACTTCTCCTGTCCTGTATACTGGGTGTAATTCCATCCGGTTTGCGTTTAGTTGGACCATCATTTATTTTTCAAGAGGACAATGACCCCAAACATACCTCCAGGCTGTGTAAGAGCTATTTAACTAAGTAGGAGAGTGTTGGGGTGCTACGCCAGATGACCTGGTCTCCAAAGTCACCAGATTTGAACCCAATCGAGATGGTTTGGGGTGAGCTGGACCACAGAGTGAAGGCAAAAGGGCCAACAAGTGCTAAGCATCTCTGGGAACTCCTTCAAGACTGTTGGAAGACCATTTATGGTGACTACCTCTTGAAGCTCATCAAGAGAATGCCAAGAGTGTGCAAAGTAGTAATGAAAGCAAAAGGTGGCTACTTTGAAGAACCTAGAAGATAAGACATATTTTCAGTTGTTTCACACTTTAAGTCACTCCACATGTTTTAATTCATAGTTTTGATGCCTTCAATGTGAATCTACAATTTTCAGAGTCATGGAAATAAAGAAAACTCTTTGAAAGTGAAGCTGTGTCCAAACCTTTGGTCTGTACTGTATATAGGAGGCATGGCTGTGTGTGTGTGTGTGTGTGTGTGTGTGTGTGTGTGTGTGTGTGTTATAGGAGGCCTGTGTGTGTGTGTGTGTGTGTGTAGGAGGCCTGGCTGTGTGTGTGTGTGTGTGTGTGTGTGTGTGTGTAGTAGGCCTGGCTGTGTGTGTGTGTGTGTGTGTATAGCAGGCCTAGCTGTGTGTGCCTTATTCTGTGTGTGTATATATACATATATATATATATATATATATATATATATATATATATATATATATATATATATACACACCACAGAGCATCACTTCATTTGTCCTGTATACTGGGTGTAATCCTCAGTATCTGTATTATTCTGTATATATTCACAGCACAGTACCACTTCTCCTGTCCTGTATACTGGGTGTAATTCCATCCGGTTTGCGTTTAGTTGGACCATCATTTATTTTTCAAGAGGACAATGACCCCAAACATACCTCCAGGCTGTGTAAGAGCTATTTAACTAAGTAGGAGAGTGTTGGGGTGCTACGCCAGATGACCTGGTCTCCAAAGTCACCAGACCTGAACCCAATCGAGATGGTTTGGGGTGAGCTGGACCACAGAGTGAAGGCAAAAGGGCCAACAAGTGCTAAGCATCTCTGGGAACTCCTTCAAGACTGTTGGAAGACCATTTATGGTGACTACCTCTTGAAGCTCATCAAGAGAATGCCAAGAGTGTGCAAAGTAGTAATGAAAGCAAAAGGTGGCTACTTTGAAGAACCTAGAAGATAAGACATATTTTCAGTTGTTTCACACTTTAAGTCACTCCACATGTTTTAATTCATAGTTTTGATGCCTTCAATGTGAATCTACAATTTTCAGAGTCCTGGAAATAAAGAAAACTCTTTGAAAGTGAAGCTGTGTCCAAACCTTTGGTCTGTACTGTATATAGGAGGCATGGCTGTGTGTGTGTGTGTGTGTGTGTTTATAGGAGGCCTGTGTGTGTGTGTGTGTGTGTGTGTAGGAGGCCTGGCTGTGTGTGTGTGTGTGTGTGTGTGTAGTAGGCCTGGCTGTGTGTGTGTGTGTGTGTGTGTGTATAGCAGGCCTAGCTGTGTGTGCCTTATTCTGTGTGTGTATATATACATATATATATATATATATATATATATATATATATATATATATACACACCACAGAGCATCACTTCATTTGTCCTGTATACTGGGTGTAATCCTCAGTATCTGTATTATTCTGTATATATACACAGCACAGTACCACTTCTCCTGTCTTGTATACTGGGTATTTGTGACCTGGAAGTCTCTTATACAATGTAAGTCTATGGAACCTTGTTTGGATGTTCCTAAGGGGTACTTTGCATGCTGCGACAGCGCTAGCCAATGCTAGCAATGCCGAGCGCGATAGTACCCGCCCCCGTCGCACATGCGATATCTTGTGATAGCTGCCGTAGCAAACATTATCGCTACGGCAGCTTCACATGCACTTACCTGCCCTGCGACGTCGCTCTGGCCAGCGACCTGCCTCCTTCCTAAGGGGGCGGGTCGTGTGGCGCCACAGCGACGTCACACGGCAGGTGGCCAATAGAAGCAGAGGGGCGGAGATGAGCGGGATGTAAACATCCCGCCGACCTCCTTCCTTCCGCATTGGCGGTGGAGCCAGGTAAGGAGATGTTCCTTGCTCCTGCGGCTTCACACACAGCAATGTGTGCTGCTGCAGGAACGAGGAACAACATCGTATCTCCTATTGGTGCGACATTATGAAAATGTCCGACGCTACACAGATCACCGATTTACGACGCTTTTGCGATCGTTTATCGGTGCTTCTAGGCTTTACACGTTGCGACATCGTTACCGGCGCCGGATGTACATCACTTTCGATTTGACCCCGATGTTATCACGGTAGCGATGTCGCAACGTGCAAAGTACCCCATAGACTTGCATTGTAAAAGGCTCTTCTAGGTCATGCAGAGGGCAGCGTGACCCAGAGAGTCTGCAGAGCAGTGATGTCACTGAGAAGAGGAGCAGAGTGATGCAGCACACAGGAAAAGGTTGTGGCAGGTGAGTATATTAAACACACTGACAGTACACTACACTAACATTTACACATAGAAAGAGAATAAAGTTCATATGAGGCTTCTTTAGATGGACTGTTTTGTCTGTTTTATAATGGAAGCGAGTATATATGAATCAACTCTGTAGACAAAATGCAATTTCCAGGCCACATTTTTTTTCCCAACAATGTTTTCCAAGCTCTAGACTGATTTCTGTAGTCTCTATGTGACAGCAGACTGATGAATGGTGATTGAGCGCAGTGCACACTGTCAGGATTCCTCTGTATTCCCAGTGTAGTGATCGGATGTATGCATTTTGCACAGTTATGGTCACGTGCTGATTTAGAGTCCTGGACATCGCTCTCAGTAGGACACTGATAGACGTGGATGAGAATTTAGTCGGCATTTCACCACAACAATATCATCATTACTTTGGTTTTATCTTTTTAAAGCCTTGTTACCTCTACTCCTTATGTTAAGCGGACGGAGGTAAATACAATAAGGATTGGTCGCTGCTCACGGGCCACTGCTGTGTGCTGCCCCCCAGGCCAAAATTTGCCAGCCAGCCCCTGCGCACGTGCGATCAGACCTTTTGATCTTAATGGGTCTACGTGTGTCAATGTCTCCAGTACGTGTGAAAACGGATGTCACGCGTACCGGAGACATGGATGTGTGAAGGGGGCCTAAAGGAAAGTATAAACTGCCTAATGCCAATTAACAAAAACATGATTTTAACTAACAGACAGAATTATATATATTAGAAAGAGCCCATACCCTTGTAGTTACTGTGATTTTATCTTATAAATCATGTTTGTAATTAAATAAAATATATATTGATTTTCTTGTGTGCTATTAAATTCAAATTTTAATAAGTTTATAGAACTATATTTTATAAGTAATACCATTCTATTACATGTAGTCACCTTTTAACTCTGTATATTTAATGCACTGACTGAAAAATTAATTCTAATCTTTAAAAAATAAAAATTGTTATTTTGTTCTGCAAATCACAACTCCACAGCGTTGATTAACATCTCAGTTGGCATGGATTTTCACCCTTCCAATGATTTTTAAGTTTTGGAAAAAGATAATTATCCAGTAGAGCCAAATCAGGAGAATATGGAGGACGATTGAAAATTTCAAGGCTGATTTCATTGAGTTTTTGCAAAGCAATGAGACTTGTGGGAAGGCGCATTATCCTTAAAAAAATGAGACGGTTTTGGAAAGTTTTTCTGAAGTTCCAATATTCACCTGATATGACTTACTTTGCTTAATTACAATTTCTAAATGATATAACCTCTTCTGCTACACCTTAGCAAGTGCACTTGTCAAAGTTAACACCAGGCAAAAACCTGGTGACAAATTCCCTTTTTAGGAGTTCATATGGGGGACACATGCCAGGATAGGGGACATATTTATTATGAAGGTGCTCAGGATAGGGACAAATATACCACAATGGGGGACATATTTACCAGGAGGAGCCACAGGATTGCAACATATATAACAGGATAGGGGACATATTTACCTGTTAGGAGCCCAGGATGGAGACATTTTTTCAGGATGGGGGACATATTTACCATGAAGGGGTTCAGGATGGGTACATATATAACAGGATTGGGGACAAACCTACTAGGATGGAGGACATATTTACCAGGATAGGCTTAAAATGGGAGACCTATATTCCAAGATAGAGGACATATACACGAGGAAGGGGCCTAGAATGGGGACATATTTACCAGGATAAGAACATATTTACCATGAAGGGGCTTAGAATGTGGACATATATACTAGGATGGGGGACATATATACTAGGATGGAGGACATATTTAACAGGATGGGGGACATACTGTATATACCAGGATGGTGGACATTTTTACCAGGATATGAGAAATATTTACCAGGCTAAGGGACATATATTTATCAGGAACGAGCCCAGGGGGAGGGCAAAATTTATGTCTATAAAGGATTTAGAACACTACAAGGGCCCACATATCTGACCAACATGCAGGCGAGAGGCAGATCCAAATTTTGCACAGGGGCCCATCGGAATTTAGTTACACCACTGCCACCACAACAAGGTGTACTCTCTCAGGATAGTCCTATCTTCAATGATTCAGCTCTCTGAGTGTTAACGGGCCTCAATAGACTGGGCAGAGCAGGACGTATGTGTGACTGTTTTGCACCTGCTCGTAGAAAGCTATATAGACATGCACAGTCAAAAAGGGGGAGCCACAATACTGTATGTATAGAAGTACAGGAAGCAAAAACAAAACCAAAATTATGGGCCTGCTCACTTGTCTGTATTAGTGCTACGTGTAGGGGCATATTAGCAGTGTGGCCATTAACAGACTAAACCTAAGATAAAAGCAATAGGGCAGATACCCTGGGTTTTGTTTATAAACTATATATATATATATATATATATATATATATATATACAGCTCTGGCAAAAATTAGGAGACCCCTGCACAGTTTTATAAAAATCAGCTTCTCTACAAGTCTGACTTCCATTCCAGTGTCAGTTGAATTCCAACCAGAGTACAGACTGGCAGGGGGACGAAAGCGACACTCCACTGGCTGGGATGACTGTCATCTTATTCGAATGTCACTCAACAACCACAGGATGACATCGAGGGATCTACAAAGGTTGTGGCAAATGGCAGCTGGGGTGAAGTACATGACAAGAACAGTTCATAACAGACTCCTAGAGGCAGGGCTCAAGTCATGTAAAGCTAGAAAAAAGCCTTTCATCAATGAGAAGCAAAGGAGAGCCAGGCTGAAGTTTGGACCATAGAGGACAGGAGTAACGTAGTCTTCTCTGATGAGTCTAATTTTCAGCTTTGCCCAACACCTGGTCATCTAATGGTTAAACGGAGACCTGGAGAGGTGTACAAGCCACATTGTCTTGCACCCACTGTGAAATTTGGTGGAGGATAGGTGAAGATCTGGGGATGCTTAAGCAAGGCTGGAATTGGACAGATTAAACTTTGCAAAGGACGCATAAATCAAGCCGCATACAAGGTTATCCTGAAAAAATAGTTGCTATCTTCTGCTCAGGCAATTGTCCCCAAATCTGACGACTGTTTTTTCCAGCAGGACAATGTGCCATGCCACACAGCTAGGTCAATCAATGTGTGGATGAAGGACCACCACATCCAAACCCTGTTATGGCCAGCCCAATCTCCAGACCTGAACCCCATTGAAAACTTCTGTAAAGTAATCAAGAGGAAGATGGATAGTCACAAGTCATCAAACAAAGAACTGCTTAAATGTTTGCACCAGGAGTGGCATAAGGTCACCCAAAAGCAGTGTGAAAGACAGGTGGAAAGCAGCCAAGACGCATGAAGGTTGTAATTAAAAATCATGGTTATTCCACAAAATATTGATTTCTGAACTCTTCCTGAGTTAAAATATTAGTATTGTTGTTTCTAAATGATTCTGAACTTGTTTTCTTTGTGTTATTTGAGGTCTCAAAGCAATGCATTTTTTTGTTATTTTGACCAGTTCTCATTTTCAGAAAATAAATATAAAATGTATTGCTTGGAAATTCCGAGACAAGTTGTCAGTAGGTTATAGAATAAAAAATCAATTTACATTTTACTCAAAAATATAACTATAAAGAGAAAAATCAGAAAAACTGAAAGGTGATCTCAATACAATCTGCTATGCCACAAGTCCAATTTTAGCAAATGGTTTCCTAGCTTAGTATGAGTATTGTAAGGCAAAAAGTGACTGCCCATATCACTCTTCTACTCTGAGGCCAAAATTCGGCCTGCAGTAGTGGACCAGCAAAGTCCGGACTTCGGTGCTTCACCCCAAAGTCTGGGCTGTGTTGCTTGACTGGCATAGTCTGGTATTCGGTGCTTGACAATGAAATCTGTGCTGTGGTGCTTGATCTGTGTGATCTGCTGGTCTTCAGTGCTTGGTATTTGGACTTCCACAGGTGCTGGTCACAGGCCTCTATTGGCACAGGTCATGGACTTCTACGGGTGCTGGCATACATCAAGCCCTCTCCAGGATCTGACTGCTCCCGGACCCTTCTGTGGCAATGGTGGCTGTAAGCCCACTCTGCTGTATGCAAGTTCTTCTTAGAGCAGGTTCTGCCGCTAACTCCTATTTCTCGGCTCTGGCCAGGCCCTTTATATTTAGTAACTGCAACATAACTGTCACCTTGCCTGTCATCTCCTCTATATTCTTCCCTTGAGGAAGTACAAACTTCACTGTTTAGTTCCTGCTGTGTTCTCTGGCCAGCAGATGGGTATGTTCTTTTGAAGACACTGTTTGATGTTACTCTAGAGTGTCTTCTGCTGTCTAGCTCCCTTAGATACACAGTGTGCAGAATTATTAGGCAAGTTATATTTTAGAGGATATTTTTTATTATTGATCAACAACTATGTTCTCAATCAACCCAAAAGACTCATAAATATCAAAGCTTAATATTTTTGGAAATTGGAGTGGATTTTTTTTATTTGGCTATCTTAGGAGAATATCTGTTTGTGCAGGTAACTATTATTGTGCAGAATTATTACGCAACTTGATAAAGACTATATTACGTACCGGTAATGGGATTTTCCTGAGTCCACGACAGCACCCACGAGAGAGAGGGATCCGCCCCCTTCAGGACAGGAAACCTACAGATAAAAAGGGGCGGTCCCCCTCCCTCATCAGTTGGTTGCAGAGACCGGGAGAGGAACCGCCAAAGAATTAATAAATAAAACAGACCAAGCCCAGGACACAGAAGCGTGAGAAAAAACAAACAAAGAAAGGGCAGGGGTGTAAAGGGTGCTGTCGTGGACTCAGGAAAATCTCATTACCGGTACGTAATATAGTCTTTTCCTTTCGTCACGACAGCACCCACGAGAGACTTAGAGAGAAGACACACCAAGGGCGGGATAACCACGTGAAGAGCCAAGCTGCCAAATGGAAGGTCAGTGGAAGAACCAAAGGCCAGCCGGCAGAGCCCGGAAAAGTGGAAGGAGAAGACCAGGCACAGCCTTACAAAACCGTCGAGGAGACATCCACCACAGCCACCAAGTAGGAGGCCACCTCCCAGGAGAACGATCCGTCACCGAGGAGGACAGGAGAACAGGCTGCACCACAGACGCGAGGGAAACAGTAGCCCACAGCCATCGGGGCAAGGGACGGCACGACACCAGCGGAGCACAGCCGGAACCCTGAAAGACAAAGAACAAAAGACCCATCCAGCCGCCAAGGGGCCGCCGAGCGACCCAGGGGGGGGGACAGCGCCCCCCCAATCAAGGACGCGAAAGGAAGGAAGGGAGAAAGAGCACACGACAGAGAGGGGCTCGAAGGGCGCAAAGGGTAGGGCGCCCAACCCTAGAGCAAGACCCCAGGGAGGAGAGCCGGTATAAGGACCGGCCGGCAGCGGCCCCCAGCCGGAAGGAAGCACACAACCCCTCAGAACCCGCAAGACGGGATTGAAACAGGGCACCCAGGGCAGAAACAGGCACCCGGAGGGGACCAACCGAGAGACCCATAACCCTTCCCGACAGGAGAACGGCAGAACAGAGGACAACGGAATACAGCAGATGAGGAGGTAGGAAGGGAGGGCAGGAAGAGCATCCACAGCCGACCACAAGGTTGGGTGCGGCCTGGCGGCCTACAGCGCAGCAAGGACGGGAAGGCAGCAACGCCCCGACAAAAAACACACCGGCAAGGGGAGTTCCGTGAAGCGGGGGGAAGGAAGGGACTCCGTGACAGGAGGGCTGGCCAGGACGGAAGAACCTAGGGACGCTCAAACAAGCACGGCACCCAGGAGAGAGAACCAGGGACGGCAGGACCAGAAGGGAGCAGCAAGGAACACCAGAAGCGAAGTATGAAGCCCGAGTCGTCAGGCCCGGCGCAAGGCCAGGGAGGCGCAAGGCAGCAGAGGCGGAAGATCAGAACACAGGCCCCCGCGGTTCAAAGGCCAAGAGGCCCAGAGGCCAAGAGGCCCAGGGGCCAAGAGGCCAAGAGGCCCAGAGGCCAAGAAGCACAGACGCACAGAGCGCCAGACGCACAGAGGGCCAGAGGCACAGAGGGCCAGAGGCACAGAAGCCCAGAGGCACAGAAGCCTAGAGGCACAGAAGCCTAAAGGCACAGAAGCCCCGAGGCACAGAAGCCCCGAGGCACAGAAGCCCAGAGGCACCGAAGCCCAGAGGCACAGAAGCCCAGAGGCACAGAAGCCCAGAGGCCCAGACGGCCAGAGGCCATGAGGCCAGGAGGCCAAGAGGCCAAGAGGCCAAGAGGCCCAGAGGCCCAGAGGCAGGAGACACAGAGGCCCAGAGGCACAGAGGCCAAGAGACACAGAGGCCAAGAGACACAGAGGCCAAGAGGCACAGAGGCCAAGAGGCACAGAGGGCAGGAGGCACAGAGGGCAGAAGGCACAGAGAGCAGGAGGCCAGGAAACACAGAGGGCAGGAGGCACAAAGGCCCGAGGCCAGGAGGTACAGAAGCAGGAGGCCAGGAGGCACAGAGGCACAGGGCCCGGAGGTCCAAGGCCGGGAGGGCCAGAGGCCAGGAAGCCACAGAGGTCAAGAAGCCACAGAGGCCACAAAGGCCAGGAGGCCCAGAGACCAGGAAGGCCGGAGGTCAGGAGGCAAGGAAGCACAGAGGCCAGAAGGCCCGGAAGCACAGAGGCCAGGAAGCACAAGACCTGGAAGCACAGAGGCCGGAGACACGAGACCAGGAGGCAACAGAGGCATGCGGCCAGGAAGCACAAGGCTCAGAGGCCCGAGGCCAGGAGGCACCTAGGCAGGAGGCACCAAGGCCAGGAGGCACCAAGGCCAGGAGGGAGAGAAGCCCGAGGCCAGGAGGCAGAGAGGCCCGAGGCCAGGAGGCAGAGAGGCCCGAGGCCAGGAGGCACAGAGGCCCGAGGCCAGGAGGCACAGAGGCCCGAGGCCAGAGGGCACAGAGGCCCGAGGCCAGGAGGAACCGAGGCTCGAGGCCCGGAGGCACAGAGGCCCGAGGCCAGGAGGCACAGAGTCCAGGAGGCACAGAGGCCCAAGGCCAGGAGGCACAGAGGCCCAAGGCCAGGAGGCACAGAGGCCCAAGGCCAGGAGGCACAGAGGCCCCAGGCCAGGAGGCACAGAGGGACAGAGGCACGAGGCCAGGAAGTACAAGGCCAGGAATCATGAGGCCCGGAGCACGAGGCCAGGAAGCACGAGGCCAAGAAGCACGAGGCCAAGAAGCACGAGGCCAAGAAACACGAGGCCAGGAAGCACGAGGCCAAGAAGCACGAGGCCAAGAAGCACGAGGCCAGGAGGCACAGAGGACCGAGGCCCCGAAGCACAGAAGCCTGGAGGCACAGAGGCCAAGAGGCACAGAGGCACAGAGGCCAAGAGGCACCGAGGCCAAGGGCCACAGAAGCCAACAGGCACAGAGGCCAACAGGCACAGAGGCCAACAGGCACAGAGGCCAATAGGCACCGAGGTCAAAAGGCACAGAGGCCAACAGGCACAGAGGCCAACAGGCACAGAGGCCACAGAAGCCAGGAGGCACAGAGGCCACAGAAGCCAGGAGGCACAGAGGCCACAGAAGCCAGGAGGCCCAGAGGCCACAGAAGCCAGGAGGCCCAGAGGCCACAGATGCCAGGAGGCCCAGAGGCCACAGAAGCCTGGAGGCCACGGAAGCCAGGAGGCCAGAGGCCACAGAAGCCAGGAGGCCAGAGGCCACAGAAGCCCAGAGGCCCAGAGGCCACAGAAGCCCAGAGGCCCAGAGGCCACAGAAGCCCAGAGGCCCAGAGGCCACAGAAGCCAAGAGGCCCAGAGGCCACAGAAGCCAAGAGGCCCAGAAGCCACAGAAGCCCAGAGGCCACAGAAGCCAAGAGGCCCAGAGGCCACAGAAGCCAAAAAGGCCCAGAGACCACAGAAGCCAGGAGGTCACAGAAGCCAGGGGGTCCGGAGGCCACAGAAGCCAGGAGGCCCAGAGGCCACAGAAGGCAGGTGGCCCGGAGGCCACAGAGGCCAGGAGGACACAGAGGCCAGGAGGACACATAGACCAGGAGGACACAGAAGCCAGGAGGACACAGAGGCCAGGAGACCACAGGGGCCAAGAGGCACAGAGCCACAGGGGACAGAAGGACACAGAGGCCAGGAGTCCACAGAGGGCAGGATGCCACAGGGGCCAGGAGGCCACAGGGGCCAGGAGTCCATAAGGGCCAGGAGGCCACAGGGGCCAGGAGGCCACAGAGGCCCGGAGGCCACAGAGGCCCAGAGGCCACAGGAGGCCACAGAGGCCACAGGAGTCCACAGAGGCCAGGAGGCCACAGAGGCCAGGAGTCCACAGGGGCCAGGAGTCCACAGGGGCCAGAAGGCCACAGGGGCCAGGAGGCCACAGAGGCCAGGAGGCCACAGGGGCCAGGAGTCCACCGAGGCCAGGAGGCCACAGGGGCCAGGAGTCCACAGGGGCCCAGGAGCTCACAGAGGCCAGGAGGGCACAGAGGCCACCGAGCACAGACCAAGAGGGCACCCCAGCGCACACCCCAGTGCAGACACCACCAGGACGCCTTCCACAGAGAACAGAGGTGGCCAGGAATTCCACAGCATGTGGGACGCTGACGGCAGAGGGACCATCCCAGAAGGGGACCGACCCCGGACAGAAGGGCAGGGGGAAGGGCTGGCAGAGATCCACAGCCAAGCCCCCCCGACCCGCAGAAGCAGGAGCACTGCCGGGCTACTGTCGAGGAGACAGAACGCGGACGCGACAGGCCCAGGACATCCCCTCCCGCGTGCACACGCCGTGCAGCTGTGAAGACGCAGGCACGCATCAGGGAGAGGCTCCGGCCCGACCGCCATAGCAACTCACCATCACCGCAGCGTCCGGCCAGGATGGAGGGGACCACGGGCTTCACCAGGAACCTTCCCGGCCGCTCCCCCGGAAGCGCTCCTGTATACTTCCAGGTCACTGCAGCAGAGAAGCGTGCGCCGACGCGGCAGGGCCCCCCCCCGCCGCGCAGACGTTCCGGTAGAAGCACGCTCTGCTGCAGGCGTCATATCCCCGGAGGCAAAGCCGGACCAGGAGAAAGAGGACGAGGTGCACCGGAGGACGGAGTCCACGAGGGGAGCTCCACCGACCGTGCTTCCGGATCCTGAGCTCCGCCGTTCCCTTGGAGACCGAACGGACTCAACTGGACCCAGGTACTGTAGGTTCCGATCCCTGCAGGACAGGAAACTAACTGATGAGGGAGGGGGACCGCCCCTTTTTATTTGTAGGTTTCCTGTCCTGAAGGGGGCGGATCCCTCTCTCTCGTGGGTGCTGTCGTGACGAAAGGAAAAAATCAAATATATTCCCATCTCACTTGTTTATTTTCACCAGGTAAACCAATATAACTGCACAAAATTTAGAAATAAACATTTCTGACATGCAAAAACAAAACCCAAAAAATTAGTGACCAATCTAGCCACCTTTCTTTATGATGACACTCAACAGCCTACCATCCATAGATTCTGTCAGTTGCTTTATCTGTTCACGATCAACATTGCATGCAGCAGCTACCACAGCCTCCCAGACACTGTTCCGAGAGGTGTACTGTTTTCCCTCCCTGTAGATCCTACATTTTATGAGGGACCACAGGTTCTCTTTGGGGTTCAGATTAGGTGAACAAGGGGGTCATGTCATTTTTTTTTCATCTTTTAGACCTTTACTGGCCAGCCACGCTCTGGAGTAGTTGGATGCATGTGATGGAGCATTGTCCTGCATGAAAATCATGTTTTTCTTGAATATTGACTTCTTTTTGTACCACTGCTTGAAGAAGTTGTCTTCCAGAAACTGGCAGTAGGTCTGGGAGTTGAGCTTCACTCCATCCTCAACCTAAAAAGGTCCCACAAGTTCATCTTTGAAGATACCAGCCCATACCAGTACCCCACCTCCACCTTGCTGGTATCTGAGTCAGAGTGGAGCTCTCTGCCCTTTACTGATCCAACCTCTGGCCCATCCATCTGGCCCATCAAGAGTCACTCTCATTTCATCAGTCCATAAAACCTTTGAAAAATCAGTCTTAAGATATTTCTTGGCCCAGTCTTGACATTTTACAACACATCACCTGATTTACTTAATTGGTAGTTGGCTCTCAAGCCTATACAGCTTGGAGTAGGACAACATGTATAAAAATTATCATGTGATCAAAATACTCATTTGCCTAATAATTCTGCACACAGTGTATTTGTCAAATAAAGTTTAAAACTTATAATATGGTTATGTGTACTTCAGTAACCATATAAACAACTGACTAAAATATTTAAAAACACTGAAGCAGCAAACTTTATGAAATCCAAGATTTATCAGTTTCAAAACTTTTGGCCATGACTTTATGACTATTTGTTCATACAGAGGTTGAAGCACAATCATTAACTGAAATACACATAGTTACTGTATGTAGGAGAGGGGTGAGGAACATTGAAAAATTGCTGCAAAGGTGAGGTTACGGAAGACAGTTTCATACAGCCAATGAAAAACATATTTTTTTCCTTCAAAATTGGAAGATTTTTGCAACTAGTAACACCAAGCTACACCCATCCACTCATCGGAGAAGTCTTGATAGAACTTGTTTTTGTTGAAGAATTGAGGCCCTACTTGCAGTAAAATAGCAGGAGATGCTCTGGACTGATGAACCCAAATTTGAAATATTTGGCTGTAATTCAAGGCAGTTTGTTCGCCGAAGGGCTGGAGAGTTTTTCAATAATGAGTTTCTATAGGTAATAGTGAAGCAGGGAGGAGGATCTGTGCAGTTTGAGACTGCATTTCATCAAATGGACATGTGGATTTGGTTAGAATTTAAAGTGGCTGACTGATACTAATACTGGTTTTCATACTATATGCATACCAAATGCATTACTTATTTACCCACATTTCTAATGTAATTATTTTACAAATTTCCTAAGCTTTCCTCTTCATTCTAACTTTCAGTCTGTGGGGTATTTTTTTACTTCTGATAATGACTTGTTTTAATCTCCAGCATGCACTGGGGATTCTGAAATGAATTGTCATCAGGGTAAGGGGCTGTTTTTACTTACATGGCATCCTTTTTCATCCTGAAATGAAGCATCATTGAGAGGTCACAATAGGTCACTTCCAACAGTTGTTTTCCCTCCCTTAAAATGTGACATCATTAGGCACGTCCTTTTCAGAGGCCAGACTGTGATTTTTCTATTGAGCATGTGCCGCTTGTGAAGTCTGATGCATTCCCAGTAAAGGGAACTGGCACGCTGGACAAGGAGAACAACAAAGGAGTGCAACCAAGGAACAAGGAGTGCATCAAAGGAGTGCATCAAAAGAGCGCAACAAAATAAGGAATGAAACCATATTGAGCATGCATCAGAACTAGGGATGATCGAATACCTCAAATATTCGGCTTCGCGGATAATTGGCAAATACCTTATCATTGTGTGCACTTTGTGACTTTGTAATATTGTGTGGGGTTGAGACATCCTGCTGTGGTATTTAGACATGTTTTTAATTGTTTTTAAAATTGTTGAATTCCAATAAAAACTCCCTTTAATCATGCATTAGGTGTGCTGCCCCTTATATGCAGTGGCTTTTCTTCTCCCCGTTCATTGTGTGTTTTACTGCATGTGGCAGCACCCTCTTTTTTGATTAACTACATATATATTGCGGTGCACCTTACCCTTCTCCAAATAGCTATTCGACTATTCACGAATATTCGATGTGCAATGTAAGTCTATGGGAAACCCGAATAACAACTATTCGGAACTATTCGGGCTTCCCATAGACTTACATTGCGCATCGAATATTCATATAGCGGCGACCTATTCGTTGGATATTCGCGAAGCTAAATATTTGAGGTATTCGATCATCCCTAATCAGAACTGATAACAAGTGTATATCCAATAGAAAAAACAGACTGAGGTATGAATGATATTAGCAGCATTTCTGCATTAGTCTACACTGCAGATTTTAAACTTACATCAGATAGTGACTTTATATTAATGTTTTATTCTAAAAGAGTGCCACATCTATCATTGGGTTGTGTGTGGTTAGGTAAATGGAGCGGAAAAACATGCACAATCTGTGGACAGTAAGGCTATGTTTACACAGGGCGTTTTTGCTGCATTTTGCAGTGTTCTTTTGCACGTTTTTTCTCATTGGTTTTATGTAACTCCATGCTAATAAAACTCTGCTTTTACAGTCTCAGCAATGCCTATGAGATTTCAGAAACCTGTTTTTTTTCCTGACTGAAATGTCAACCTGCTTGGTTTTTCCTGCGTTTTTTAAAGCAGCAACAGGTAAATTCTTTCAGCATTTTTGCCTCGTTTTTGCGATTTTTTTTATTTTTTTTTTTTTTCACCCCATACCGCAGGTTATTTCCTGCTAAGAGATGAGGTTTTGCTACAGTTTTACTGCAGAAAAAAAGCACTGTGTGAACATTCCTTTAAAGTGCTGTTTTGGGAAGAGAGCAACCTTTCTAATCTTGGACAACTTATGTTATTGTGTCCAAGTACATTTTTGCATTTTCGATGCATTTTTTCCTATTAAAGGTGGATCAAAATATATTTGAAAATATTCAAGGAAAATGCAATGGCTAAAATGAAAAAATATGGAAGATCAAATGCATAGGAGCACACCCATAGCAGTCCAAAAAACAGATATGTTGCCGGTATACAGAAAAACTGTTGTCCAGATAAATATATGGAATTGATGATAAAATTAAAATATTAGTTTAATATAATGCTAATGTACTCTTTTATCTTTTTTATCACCATTTTCTAAAATACATCTAATAATGTTTGGAACTCAATGTATTATTCCTAACAGATAATGGAGAGAATGTATTCATTTTTGCCATGAACAGAGCTGATCTGTTGCCAAATACATTAATAGGATTTGCATTCAATTAATTCCTCCAGTGCAGGCTTAAGACAATGTCAGATTAGAATTGACAATGTTTATTGACACTTCTTTTTATCGCAAAACTGGTGGAGAAACTTTTCTAGTTCTTAACTGTATTTCTTGGAATGTGGAAAAAAGCTTACAGGGAATCTGTCAGCAGGTTTTTTCTACTTCATCTGAGAGCAGCATGTTGTAGGCAAGAGATTCTGAAACTAACCATGTCTACCTTAGATCACTGTGTGCAGCCGTTCTGACTTTTATCTCAGAAATGAGTGTAGTAGAGCTGGGAGCTGTACCTGCCCACACCAGCACACCAGGCTCTCTGTAAAGATTGTGCATTGACTGTGAGGTGTCGATCACAGCAGGGGGTGGCCTGACTGCCCTGCACTAGCATGAGTAAACAATATCTCACACAGATAAGAGAAATACAGATGTTTTTTTCTTTTTTAACCAATAGAAAAGCAATCCTGCCGCAATGGCAAAAGCAGTACAACCCAAATCCTGATTGGAATACCAGTTAAAGCAAGGATTTAAAATTTAACTTTTAATATCAATAATCTAAAAACATGGTACAACAAAGTGCAGTGCAGTGCATGAATAAATAATAATTAGATAGATCTCACCCAGTTCTTCTCCTGAGGAGATCAGATACCACCGGAAAAATCCAAGGCAGAAGCGGGCCGAACCGGACCTAAGGGGGGGTGGGACCAGTATCCAAGTTCCCTACCCCTGTCGTGCCCCTGCAAAATTGCTTCCGCCCTTACAAGGGCAGCACCCAAGTCAGGAATGCTAACCCTGATGACAAACACACCCTCCCAACGCGTTTCCCTCTCTGTATAATAAGAGAGTTCATCAGGGGAGAAAATCTTCAAGTAATGCCTGCAATGGCAGGACAGTACTACACAATGCACGTTGGTGGTACAAATGTGTATACACACAATGCACGTTGGTGGTACAAATGTGTATGCTAGTGGCCAGTGGGACGCTGTGTGCTGCTAGACCCACAACCTAAATACCCCTCATACCTCCTGTATCCTCGGCAATCAGTGGTGCCACATGTTCGTGCAGTCCTCATAATCGATCCATGATTCATGCAAGCAGCCCCCACCGCGCATGCCTGATCAATCACTCTGCAGCACTTACGGCAGCCTGACAGAGCTCACACCGTGCATGCGTGGGCGTTATACTGACCCTGATGCAGTCAGACTGTACTTCCGCGTTCCACTCATGGAATGCACATACCGCGCATGCGCGGCGCGCAACCCATCATTCAGAAGGCCTTCTGATATTCCGATAACGCTGATGCACTCATTCCGCGCCGCGCTTATAGGCAGCGCACATCGCGCATGCGCGGCACGTAATCGCCCCTGTATGGCTGATATTTTACTACCGCGCTCAACTGGTGGAACGCACGCACCGCGCATGCGGCGACCGCGTACAGTTGTTAAACACTGCCCCGGACAATCAATAATAGCCAGGATAATTAGCATTAAATGTCAAAGAATACATTTAGTTTGGCCACCCTCACAAGTGCCAGGTTCGCATAGTAAACCAGCAAAACAAGCAGATTCAATAATAGTGATCAGATTCTAGCACAACTTTAAGCAATCCACAGTGTGCCACCTCTATTTTTTATAAAGGGCACCATTATGAATCCAAAGGGGTGAATAATGCTAATAATTACAATGAGCAATAACAAGGGGTCATATGAGAAGAGGACCAGGGGGTATATATATATAATTCCCATTAATATTCTTTAAAGGGGGATTACAGAGTCCAACAGTCAATAGATCAAACACTGCAAAAAAAGGGGGGGGGAGATACAAAGAGGACACCCTCCTTGCCGTGTCCTATATCCATTAGAAGGTTGATATAAGATAATACATAAACTTACAACCCTCCCCCGGGCCCAATAATATAACCCAAAGAATCTGGGCTGGGCTCGTTTCCACATAAGGGGCTCGTCAACTTGATCACTAGCCCAGCTCAATAGACACCTTCAACCATCAATCCCCAAACCACCAACCCCAGCCAGAGTGAAATCCCTTCTTTAGATAGAGAGAAATCCCTTCTTTAGATAAAACACCCAAAATTGATCTGGTCATTTAGACCCTCTGGGCGGCATGTCGGCAACTTAAAGATCAATCTTGCTTCCTTTTGGAGGAGCAGCCTGTCCAGATTGCCCCCTCTCGGAGTTCATTTAATCTTTAAAATCCCCATAAATACAATAGCTTCCCTGTTACCAAAATGTTGTGAGTTCATATGTCTGGAGATCGGGGTATCACGTTCGTTCCTAATATCGCCTAGGTGTTCTCCTACCCGTCGGTGAAACTCTCTGATGGTCTTCCCAACATATTGTTTGCCACAATGGCAGGTGGCAAAGTATACAATGCCTTTGGTTCTGCAGTTTATAAAATCTCTAACCTTAAGATTCACCTGTGACTGTACCTCTAAAGGTTTTGCCCGTCTGGATGTGATCACATGCCACACATGCCCCACACTTAAAACACCCAGTTGGTTTGCCCGGAATCCATGTGATTGGTTTCTCAGGGGCCACAAAGTGACTGTGTGTAAGGCGGTCCCTTAAGGATCGATTTTTCCGAAACGTCACAGATGGTTGTGTACTAATTATATCCGCAATGTCATCATCCATTTTTAGGATCCCACAGTGCTGCTTTAATATCTGTCGGATATGGTTAGCACCCTTTGTGAAGGTGGTAATAAATCTTATTGTTTCATCACGCTCATCCATTTTCTGTTTGGGAACAAGTTGATTCCGATTTTGTTTGAGCGAATGGTGATAGGCATCCTTAAGAATATAACTTGGATAGCCTTTGTCCAAAAATGTTCCCTGAGATCCTTGGCCTTCTCAACAAATTCCTCCCGACTGGAACAATTCCGTCTCAGACGTAAATATTGTCCCTTCGGGATTCCACGTCTGAGAGGGAATGGGTGGTGACTCTTCCAATCAAGGAGGGAATTAGTCGCAGTGGGTTTCCTAAAAATAGTCGTTTGGAGTCCCCCCTGGGGATCTACTGAGACCAACAGGTCCAGGAATGATAACTGTTTTGGATGGATAACATATGTAAACTTCAGACCTATAGAATTGCAATTTAGATCCTGTACGAAGCTTATAAATTCTTCCTGGGGGCCCTTCCACAATACAAAGACGTCATCTATAAACCGTATCCAAATCTCGATCATACATGTATATTTGGACATTTCTTCGGAAAATACAAAGACGTCCTCCCACCAGCCCAGGAACAAGTTAGCGTAACAGGGAGCACAGGGGCTCCCCATCGCTGTGCCCCTGAGCTGGTGGTATATTGAGCCGTCAAATGTTAGAAAATTGTTGTGCAGAACAAAATGTAGCAGAGAAAGAATCAGCCGATTATGAGCCTCAAACTGTTGACCACGTGTTGATAGAAAGTATTCGATGGCTCTCATTCCCTGGTCATGGGGTATGGAAGAGTAAAGACTCTCTACGTCAATACTGGCTAGGAAAGTCCCAGAATCAACCAGCACCCCTTCAATCCTCTTCATAAAATCCATACTGTCATGGATATAAGAGGGTAAGCATGTCACAAAAGGGTTTAAGACTTCATCCAAATATATGCCCACATTCTGTCCAATGCTACCCACACCTGATACAATTGGTCTTCCCCTCAGGGGTGTGACCCCCTTATGGACTTTGGGCAATATATAGAACATGGACATAACTGGGAACTCGGGGAACAAAAATGAGAACTCATCATCATTTAGTAATCCATCAGTTTTTGCTTTACTCAATAAATCTCTCAAGGATTTCTTAGAAAGTTCCAATGGGTTACCAGAAAATTTCAGCCTGACAGGGGCGATTACGTGCCTCGCATGCGCAATGTGCGCTGCCTATAAGCGCGGCGCGGAATGAGTGCATCAGCATTATAGGAATATCAGGAAGGCCTTCTGAATGATGGGTTGCGCACTGCGCATGCGCGGTATGTGTGTTCCATGAGTGGAACGCGGAAGTACAGTCTGACTGCATCAGGGTCAGTATAACGCCCACGCATGCGCGGTGTGAGCTCTGTCAGGCTGCCATAAGCGCTGCAGACTGATTGATCGGGCATGCGCGGTGGGGGCTGCTTGCATGAATCATGGATCGATTATGAGGACTGCACGAACATGTGGCACCACTGATTGCCGAGGATACAGGAGGTATGAGGGGTATTTAGGTTGTGGGCCTAGCAGCACACAGCGTCCCACTGGCCACTAGCATACACATTTGTACCCCCAACGTGCATTGTGTGTATACACATTTGTACCACCAACGTGCATTGTAGTACTATCCTGCCATTGCAGGCGTTACTTGAAGATTTTCTCCCCTGATGAACTCTCTTATTATACAGAGAGGGAAACGCGTTGGGAGGGTGTGTTTGTCATCAGGGTTAGCATTCCTGACTTGGGTGCTGCCCTTGTAAGGGCGGAAGCAATTTTTTCAGGGGCACGACAGGGGTAGGGAACTTGGATACTGGTTCCCCCCCCCTCCCCCCTTAGGTCCGGTTCGGCCCGCTTCTGCCTAGGATTTTTCTGGTGGTATCTGATCTCCTCAGGAGAAGAACTGGGTGAGATCTATCTAATTATTATTTATTCATGCACTGCACTGCACTTTGTTGTATCATGTTTTTAGATTATTTCTTTTTTAACCCTCACAGCATGCTGTCCTCAGCTTACTTTGCAAAATCAGGTGACAGATTCCCTTTAAAAGTTTACAAAAAAAAATTGTTCAACACTATGTGAACAAACCATCTTTTAAATGGGTACTTTTTTAAGCTGAAGACACTTCCGGAAAACATCAGTGGTGTTTTTCCTGAAGCATCTTTTTGACGTCTCTATCTGTAGGTGTTTGCTTTTTTTAACTTCTATGCATAACATAGGGAGCAGCTTCCAAGAAGAAGCTGCTTGAAGAATAGTCAGGTCATTTCTTCCACCCACTTTGCAGTTTTCAAAATGTGATGTGGTTAAAGGAAGCTCAAAAAGATGGAACACATGCACAGCAAATCATTTTGACATTGCAGTGCATACTGTATGTTTGATCTTCCTTTTAGTATTTTTCAAGTGCTTTTTCAGGCGGGTTTCAAAGTTGACCTACGGTATCAGAAAAAGACACCATGGTGCACATACTCTAAGATAGCATAACTCTATTAAAATTGTACTTTGTTAAATAAAACCTGTCGGGTCCGATAATGCTGTTAACAGATGTAAGATGAATCTGCAGATTATCAAGGTGCCTAGCCGCAGTACTGAAAGTGCGGCACATGGGAGAAAATTAACTTTAATTGCTCCGGTAGCTGCCAGCTCTCAGTCAGGTTGGTGTGGCTGAACAGCAACAGTCAAAACTCACAGAACGGAGAATTGTGACTGCAAGTGTAGCGCCCCACGGAGCCTCAGGGATTACTTGTCACTGGGCCAGTGATTTTGAGGGGTAGCTGTGACTGGCCTAACCCGGGTTCGTGGCCCCTTTGGCTACGTAAAGGACAGACAAAAGGGTGTCCGGTGTAAACGAGGGATGGAAGGAGGGCAAAGAGTCCCTGGAAGGCGTAACCGGTTGCAGTGGTGACTGGGGTCTTGGCTGCCAACTTCTCCTGCAATTTTTTCTCTCCCAGGGGTGTTGGATAGGAATGGGGGATGCTTTGCAGCCAGGAATCAGCCGCCGTTGCGAGATGTCGCTCTCCTCAGGGGCTGATGTTAACGCAGCACAGATAGTTCAGCTCCCCACAGGTGGAGCGAGCCCCAGAGAGGAAGATGGGGATAGCTGATGGCACCGAAGCATGGGGCGGCGGCGGCGCCGGCAATGACAGGGACGACACAGGGGGCTTCAATTCAAAGTTCCGTTTACTTACAGTTCTTAAAGCTCTCCGGAGGTGCCGCTTTTCGCTGTCATGGATGGACTCCAGCCGGTCCTGGGTGAATCAGAGGCAATCACTGTTGTCTGTGGAAATGTGTGAGACCTTTCTCCTTGCGCTGATTCGCGGCTCCCCGTGGCCTGAAGCAACTTGGGGACTCCACTGTCTGTGTTAAGTGTCCCGTCCAGTATGCGGGTGACGTGGGTCCTCACCATGGGGCCTGGCTGTAAACCTGACCCCAAATCCTATATGTCACTGTGCTCCAGGAAAGTGGGCACCCTGACTGCGCTGGCACTGTGGAAGCGGTTAAGCTCCCCCCCCCCCAGCTGCCATGTCTCCTATGTCTCCTGTGTCTCATTATCTCCACCGGTCGCCTCTGTCCCTCGCCCTCTTCCAGTCTGGCCGCTCATAGTACAAGTTCTGTGAAGCACTTTCTATAGTAGCCGTGGTACTACAAGTCCCATGATGTTCTGGCACTCTGTCCTCCCTCCCCGAGATAGCTCCTAGGCATGCATTCTGGGTGGTCCCCCTGAGGGGAGCTGGGTGTAACGCTTCCCCCAGGGAACCTGTTCTTTCACTGAAGTGAAGCTGTTAGTCTCTTTTCACTCACTGAGAGCAGCCTCCACCCTCTGGAATGGCTCAGCAGTGCTGGGGAATTACCCCTTGCTATGGTAATCACCTGCAGTCTGGCTTCCTGTATGTGGGGACTCATGCTAGAAGTTCTGTGTAAGTGGCAGAAACCAATGGTTAATCTCTTCTAACCCAGGAGAGAATTACAACTTAAACCAGATGCAATTCACTGTGCCGACTGAGCCTCAGGGGAGCGACACAAGCGCACCCTAGCACTGATTGGCAACCGGCTCAGAGGTGCATCAGTACAGAGTAGGTTGTCAGTCAGTGTTGGGGCGTGGTTACCATTGCCACTCCCTGTCCTGTGAGTTGTGACTGAAATTGCTTCAGGCCTGCATGACTGAAAGCCAGCAGCTCTTGGGGAAAATAAAGTTAATTTTTTGCCAGTAGCCACACTTTCAGTACAGCAGCTGGGCACCATTATACCACTACAAATCTATGAACTAACTTTATCATCTGCAAGTTAATAGTATTATCGGACCTGACAGGTTCCCTTTAAATATGAGTAATCACCTAACAACTACCACATATTATTTTAGAGCAAATATTTAGGGGATTTCTTATATGACACCTTTTTATTTTAGCAAAAAAATAACATATATACCAAAATAAGAACAAAAATCCCTCAAAATGTAACACAAAAATGCCCATATATGGCGAAACTAAATGAAAAAAGTTGTACTCTCAGAATGCAACGAGAGAAAAATTACTTTAAAAAATATAATGCTTTTATTGTGCAAAAGTACTAAAACAGAATGATGGGAGCCTGGTGTCAGTGGTGGCGTCACCGTGCTCCCATCACCGCGCTCCCATCACCACGTTCCCGTCACCGCACTCCCATCACCGCCGGCGCCGCTTTATGCATCATCAGTCTTCCCCCGTGCCTGCGCGCTGACTTCACTACTGTGCGACTGCTATGTGTGGTGAAAGCACAGAGCGCAGGAGGGGACGCCGACCGGAGCCACGGGGCAACGAGGACAGAAGTGAGGACGAGCTGCGGTGAAACAAGTAGAGGTGAGGACAGAGCTGCGGTGGAAGGAGAAGAGAGGTGAGTACTTGTTTTTTTATTTATTTTTTTTATAAATCAGTGTGTACATGGGGAGTCTGGCTGCAGGACAAATGGAGTCCTTGGGGGGCCCTGGCTGCATGACACATGGAGGCCCTGAGGGGCTGGCTGCAGGACACATGGAGGCCCTGGAGGGCAGGCTACAGGACACATGGAGGCCCTGGGATAGCTGGCTGCATGACACATGAAGGCCCTGGGGGGGCTGGCTGCATGACACATGGAGGCCCTGGGGAGGCTGGCTGCATGACACATGGAGGCCCTGGGATAGCTGGCTGCATGACACATGGAGGCCCTGGGGGGAGGCTTGCTGCATGACATGTGGAGGCCCTGGGGGGGCTGGCTGCAGGACACATGGAGGCCTGGAGGAGCTGGCTGCATAACACATGGAGGCCCTGAGGGGCTGGCTGCATGACACATGGAGTCCTTGGGGGGGGGCCTGGCTGCATTACACATGGAGGCCCTGGGGGGCTGGCTGAATGACACATGGAGGCCTGGGGGGGCTGGCTGAATGACACATAGAGGCCTGGGGGGGCTGGCTGCATGACACATGGAGGCCCTGGGGGGGCTGGCTGCATGACACATGGAGGCCTGGGGGGGGCTGGCTGCATGACACATGGAGGCTCTGGGGGGGCTGGCTGCAGGACACATGGAGGCCTGGAGGAGCTGGCTGCATAACACATGGAGGCCCTGGGGGGCTGGCTGCATGACACATGGAGTCCTTGTGGGGGGGCCTGGCTGCATGACACATGGAGTCCTTGGGGGGGCCTGGCTGCATGACACATGGAGTCATTGGGGAGGGGCCTGGCAGCATGACACATGGAGGCTCTGGGGGGGGCTGGCTGCATGACACAATGAGTCCTTGGGGGGGCTGGCTGCATGACACATGAAAAAGCAGGTGCAAAACGTACATCGGGGAGAGGAGAGGTTCACCCACCACTCAGGTAATATGCTGTCTTGATGTAGTTTTTCGCTTCTTAATTTTTGAATTGTCATGTGTATTCATTGATGCAGTACAATCTAACAGCTTTCCGCTATCAGCGGGTCACCGCTACCACTGTAATCTCATGATTTAAAAATCTGCCACTAAAGGCCCCGTCACACAAAGAGATAAATCTTTGGCAGATCTGTTGTTGCAGTGAAATCATGGACATATTGTTCCATTTGTACACAGCCACAAACCTGGCACTGATTGTCCACAATTTCACTGCAACCACAGATCTACCACAGATCTACCACAGATCTACCACAGATCTACCACAGATCTACCACAGATCTACCACAGATCTACCACAGATCTGCCACAGATCTGCCACAGATCTGCCACAGATCTGCCACAGATCTGCCACAGATCTGCCACAGATCTGCCACAGATCTGCCACAGATCTGCCACAGATCTGCCACAGATCTACCACAGATCTACCACAGATCTACCACAGATCTATCTCTGTGTGTGACAGTGCCTTAACATAAGTGAATGACTTTAGCGTGCGTGTCCATCAGCTGTTTAGTGAGTCGGGACCGGTAAGTCTATATGTGAAGTATATTGCCTCGAACTTGATTCGATTAAGGAAACTGTTTAGTTCCACTCATTCATCGGCTGATGAGATTGGCATTGCTATTATCTCTTTATGATCATTAGCCTTGCTAGGTTGACGATTGCGACATTCAGTTGCAAATAAATTAAGAAAGTGCATACATGTTTATTTGGACTTTATTAATTTTTGTACTGATTCCTTAAAAAAGAATTTTTTGTGAAAAAGGAAAAAATTGTTCCAGAAAATGTGGCCAAGGAACATGTGTGCATTTTTCTTAGTAAAATATTGAAAATTTTTTAATGATTATTTGACTTATTACAATCAAATATTTATTATTGGATTGTTCAACAGTTGGCACTGGTGCACTTTAGCACTCTGAAATATGATTGATAGGCGCTAGATGTGATCAATTATAGGATGATCGGGCAAGATTTTTATGTATATTTTTGTATCTAATAAATTATTTTGTACTATTTATACTTCTGTAGACAAGCTAATAACTCTTTTGTAACCTGAGCGATTTTATATGGGCTTAATAGCCGACTCCTCTGTGGTGTGTTTTCTTGTTTGAATAAAAATATTTGTCACAATAAAAATACTTTGAATTTATTCTGAAATTTTTGATGATTTTGTAGCGTCTTTTCATGCTTACACCCAGGTAGTTTTACCATAGGGTATCTTTTGTGAAGATGACACATGGAGGCCCTGGGGGGGGCTGGCTGCATGACACATGGAGGCCTCGGGGGGGGGCTGCATGACACATGGAGGACTTGGGGGGGGGGCTGGAAGCATGACTTATGGGGGCCTTGGTGGGGGGAGGCTGGCTGTATGACTCATGGAGGCCTGGGAAGGGGCTGGCTGCATAACACATGGAGGCCCTGGCGGCTTGCTGCATGACAAATGGAGGCCTGGGGGGGCTGGCTGCATGACACATGGAGTCATTGGGGGGGGCTTGGCTGTATGACACATGGAGGCCCTGGGGGGGGCTGCATGACACACGGAGGCCTTGGGGGGGGCTGGCTGCATGACTTATGGGGGCCTTGGTGGGGGGAGGCTGGCTGTATGACTCATGGGGGCCTGGGAAGGGGCTGGCTGCATGACACATGGAGGCCCTGGGGGCTTGCTGCATGACAAATGGAGGCCTGGGGGGGGCTGGCTGCATGACACATGGAGGCCCTGGGGGGGCTGGCTGGATGACACATGGAGGCCTTGGGGGGGGCTGACTGCATGACACATGGAGTCCTTGGGGGTGGCTTGGCTGTATGACACATGGAGGCCCTGGGGGGGCTGCATGGCACACGGAGACCTTGGGGGGGGGGCTGGCTGCATGACTTATGGGGGCCTTGGTGGGGGGAGGCTGGCTGTATGACTCATGGAGGCCTGGGAAGGGGCTGGCTGCATGACACATGGAGCCCCTGAGAGGCTTGCTGCATGACAAATGGAGGCCTGGGGGGCTGGCTGCATGACACATGGAGGCCCTGGGGGGGCTGGATGCATGACACTTGGAGGCCCTGGGGGGGCTGGCTGCATGACACATGCAGGCCTTGGGGGGGGCTGGCTGCATGACACATGGAGTCCTTGAGGGGGGGGTCTGGCTGCATGACACATGGAGGCCCTGGGGGGGCTGCATGACTCATGGAGGCCTTGGCGGGGGGAGGCTGGCTGCATGACTCATGGAGGCCTAAGAAGGGGCTGGCTGCATGACTCATGGAGGCCTTGGTGGGGGGAGGCTGGCTGTATGACTCATGGAGGCCTGGGAAGGGGCTGGCTGCATGACACATGGAGCCCCTGGGGGGCTTGCTGCATGACAAATGGAGGCCTGGGGGGGCTGGCTGCATGACACATGGAGGCCCTGGGGGGGCTGGCTGCATGACACATGGAGGCCCTGGGGGGCTGGCTGCATGACACATGGAGGCCCTGGGGGGGCTGCATGACACACGGAGGCCTTGAGGGGGCTGGCTGCATGACTCATGGAGGCCTTGGCGGGGGGAGGCTGGCTGCATGACTCATGGAGGCCTAAGAAGGGGCTGGCTGCATGACACATGGAGCCCCTGGGGGGCTTGCATGAAAAATGGAGGCCTGTGGGGGCTGGCTGCATGACGCATGGAGGCCCTGGGGAGGCTGGCTGCATGACACATGCAGGCTTTGGGGGGGGGGCTGGCTGCATGACACATGGAGTCTTTGGGGGGGGCTGGCTGCATGACACATGGAGGACCTGAGGGGGCTGGCTGCATGACACATGGAGGTCCTGAGGGAGCTGGCTGCATAATACATGGAGGTCTATGGGGCTGCATGATACATGGAGGTCTATGGGGCTGCGTTAAACATGGAGGTCTATGGGACTGCATTATACATGGAGGTCTATGGGGCTGCATAATAAACATGAAGGACACCTTATACATGGACTGTATGGGTGCATTAAACATAAAGGAGTATGGGGCTGCATAATACAATATGAAGGTTTATGGGGCTGCATTGTAATACATATAGGACTATGGGGGCTACATTATAATATATGGAGGCTACTTTATACATAGAGGACTATGGGGGTGCGTTATAAAACATGGAGGACTGTGGTGCAGTATAATATATGGAGAACTATGGGGTGAATTATAATACATGGAGGACTATGGGAAATGTATTATAATACATGGAGGACTATGGAGGTGCATTCTAATATATGAAGGGTTATGTGGGACCCTTTATACTATATGGAAGGCTATGTGGGGGCCATTATTGTATTTGGAGAACTATATACGAGGGGGGACAAAGATACAAGTATGGGATGGGAATGTTTTGTGCTGAGGTAAAAAGGCTCTTTTCCTCAGCACCCAGCTTTCCCATGCTCTGCTGTACATCTCTCAGCACCCAGCTTTCCCGTGCTCTGATATGGGAAAGCTGGGTGCTGAGGGAATGATGTATAGCAGAGCATGGGAAAGCTGGGTGCCGAGGACAAGATGGATATCAGAATATGGGAAAGCTGTGTGCTGATAGAGGGATTTCAGATCATGGGAAACCTGAGTGCTGAGGGTCAGATCCAAGTGTCAGCATCATTATTCTGTACCCCGAGTGTCAGTGTCATTATCCTGTACCCCAAGTGTCGGTGTACGTGGAGGGAGGGCCCCGGTCCAAATTTTGCACCAGGGCCCATCAAACTCTAGTTACGCTACTGGCGTCAGGGTTGGAGCCCCGACGTACTGGCTAGGTGGCAGACGGTGGTCCATGTCTGTCAGGAGATGGGAAGACGGCTGCTGGAGATCCGAGGTGGACCGGGACAGGGTAGGAGCCCGTCGGTACCGACACCGGAGAACCGACCCGGAAACCATGCAGAGAGGGGGTACCTGGACCCTGAAGCAGAGATTGGAACCACCGACTTTGTTAATTAACCAGTTGAGGATAGGATTACAGGTCCTGTCCCACCCAAAGTCCCAAAAAGCAGACCGGCAGCCCAACGAGAGGGATAGGGCATCCGCCAGGGCCTCTTTAGATCCCACGGGTCAGCGTCTGCGGGAAAGGCTCCCACCTATAGTTCTGGGAGCGGACTCCCGTGTTCTATACTGAGAAGTCCAAGGAGAACTAAGAGCAGTGCAGAGGAAAGTGACACAGACCATCACCCCGGGATAAGGGACCAGAATACACCCGGTCGCGGCGTCCGGCCACCAGCACTTTGGTTTACCATTGGACTTGTGTGATTCATTTGACTGTGAGTACACTGACATCCCCCGGTCTGACCGGGCGCGCCGGCCCCTGCGATCACCATCCTCAGCACAGAGACACTGGGCCCCGGGGCATCCATCCCTACCCACGGAGGGGTTAATATCTGGCTGCTATCCCATTGCTACCAGGTGCCCCCAACAGCAGCGGTGGTGCTACATCTCATCATACACCGTGGGTGGCGTCACCAAGTGATTAAAGCAATCCCCATATATATACACGTCCCCTTTTATTTGAAGTGTCCGCGCGACCCCCGGGTCCGGAGAATCCCTTGAGCCACACTGCGGATCCGGATCCAAGCAGCCCCGACTGCTGCCGTGGGGGCGGCACAGATATATAAAGTATATATAGAATGAAATATTGAGAATATATACAATAATGTTAACCTTGCATTTTTAATAGTAAAGAGCAAATAAAAGCGGAAAAAAAATACTGAAATTGCTGAATTTTGTTTTTTTTCCCATTTCTTCTTACCAAGAAAGTAAATCAAGACAAATAAAACTAATTTTTTGTTCAACTTTAGTAACATAAAAGTTATGAGTTTAAATATGAGAATAAAAAATAGCTTTATTGTTAGGGTTTAAAGCACATCATGGACGGCATAAGAACTGGCTAGTAAAGTGCTACTCAAACACAGACATATCCCAAATCCCTCTTCTATGTGACCACCATTTCCTTAATGATCTGTAAAGATAACAACATTTGCTTGTAGGTCGAGAAGTTTATGGGTGGTCCAGCACACATTTCAGGATACATTTACTAATTGGCCGAGTGATCCAAGGTTTGACTTACAAGAAATGAAGACTGGAATATTTTCATCCGAAAAAGTGAAACATGAAGCTATCAGGAATTCAAACTCTTTTAGCTCTGATTGTAAAAAAACATAACATTTTATCATTTATTTATTGTTCTATATAAAGGCCATACAATGTATTAGAAGTAAAAAAGAAATCACAATGACTGCACATAGCCAAGTTAGGCAACATGTAATCTTTAAGTAATCATAGGAGATAAAAATTGTAATAAAATAACTGTTATATCATAACTATAATCAAATCTATAAGAAAATTATTAGGTCTAGGTTACTTGAAACAACTATGCAGAATAGTTATAAAGTCATCACTATATATTGGTAAAATAATCAGAGCACAATAAAAAAAAAAAAAGAGCTGCAAAAAGTTACAAAAAAATGTAATAAAAAATCTCAAATGTCCAATATAGTGCACATATAAACTTGATATATTACATTTTCAGTGGAGCTGGTTATATGTAGGAACAGAAAATTCACAAAGCAAAATTAGGATCACTCAACATTATCACAGTCGTAGTGTCATAGTGTTTAAGGTTGAAGGTAGACTTAAGTCCATCGAGTTCAACCCATGACCCAACCTAACATGTTAAGGCTGCTTTACATGCTTCAATTTCTCATGCGATCGCATTTGCGATCGCACCCGCCCCATCGTTTGTGCGGCACGAGCAATTTGTTGCCCATGTCGCACAATACTGTAACCCCCCGTCACATGTACTTACCTTCCAAACGACCTCGCTGTGGGTGGCGAACATCCACTTCCTGAAAGGGGAGGGATGTTCGGCGTCACAGCGACGTCACACAGCGGCCGGCCAATAGAAGCGGACGGTCGGAGATGAACGGGACGTAAACATCCCGCCCACCTCCTTCCTTCCGCATTGCCAGCGGCCGCAGGTAAGCTGCAGTTCATCATTCCCGGGTTGTCACACGGAGCGATGTGTGCTGCCTCGGGAACAATGAACATTCGGACGTTCGATTTTTAGAAAATGAGCGACGTGTCAACGATGAACGAGAAGGTGAATATTTCTGCTCGTTCACCGTCACAAGTAGCTGTCACACGCTACAATATCACTAACGATGCCGGATGTGCGTCACTTATGACGTGACCCCGCCGACATCTTGTTAGATATATCGTAGCATGTAAAGCCCGCTTTAGTCGGAATTGTGCCATAAAAAACCTCACAGACTACTGGGTATTATACTATTGACTTATCCAGGTAGTTCTTGTAATCAGGAAGCATCCAGTAGGACAGATATTGGATCATAGCTTTGCACTTGGAGGCTGGACTCAGCTCCGTAGATGTTCTTCTCCAAATACACGGTGTGATTCGTATATAAAACATAATGTAAAACCAGTGCTTTTTTTGCGGCGGTACGTGCCTGTACGGCGTACCGGAAAATTTGAAGAGCACCTCTGGTTCTGTCCACATGGCTAATTTGTAAACTATACAAATTAGCCATGTGTGGTGCGGAAGCACAAGCCAGAGGCGTATCTAGGGGGGAGCTGGCGGGGCGCTGTCGGCCTGCCTGATGTGGCGGTGTGGAAGTCTGCCAGGGTGGGAGCCGCTATTCTCTGAGGGTGGCTGTCACGCTGACAGCTGCACTCATAGAAAGTGCAGCACATGGCTCCCACTGCTCAATTGTTCTTGTATCTGTCAGACGCGAGGACAATTGAAGCGGTGATCCCGCTTTCATGAGATCAGGTCAGCTGATCAGACTGCTGACCCGGAAGTCAGGGCCGCAGCGTGGAGGTGGCAGAGAAATGCTGATAAGTGCTCCACTGTGGAGCTGAAGACACGGAGGAGGAACATTATGGGGTGAGAGGGGAGTATTTATGAAACCGTATGGGGGAGAGAGGATGGGGGAGGGAACTATCTGTGGACACACTATGGGTGGGACAGAGGGTGGGGAATGGGAACCATCTGTGGACACACGTTGGGGGGACAGAGGGTGGGGAGGGGGCAATATCTATATACACAGTATAGGTGGGGGAGGGAACTATCTGTGGACAGAGTATGGTGGGAAGAGAGGATGGGGAGGGGGGAGTATCTTTGGACACAGTATGGGGAGAGAGAGGATGAGGTTTCATGCATGGAGAGAGAGAGGATGAGGTTTTATGCATGGGGAGAGAGAGGATGAGGTTTCATGCATGGGGACAGAGAGGATGAGGGGTGATGCGTGGGGACAGAGAGGATGAGGGGTGATGTATGGGGACAGAGAGGATGAGGGGTGATGCATGGGGACAAAGAGGATGAGGGGTGATGCATGGGGACAGAGGATGAGAGGTGATGCATGGGGACAGAGAGGATGAGAGGTGATGCATGGGGACAAAGAGGATGAGGGGTGATGCATGGGGACAGAGGATGAGAGGTGATGCATGGGGACAGAGAGGATGAGAGGTGATGCATGGGGACATAGAGGATGAGGGGTGATGCATGGGGACAGAGGATGAGGGGTGATACATGGGGACAGAGAGGATGAGGAGTGATGCATGGGGACAGAGAGGATGTGGAGCGAACTTGAAATAAATTTTGAGGACACAGAATAAAGAGTGACATGGTATGATGAGCAAGTGGGCAGGATGGGGAGTGAGGTGGAAAAGTATATGGACACACAGGAGGTAGTGAGGAGACAGTAATGGATGAGAAGAATGTGAGGGGCACAGAAAAAAGACTGGGTAGTGGAGGGGGGTGGTATGGAGAGGTGGCCGAATGGGAGGACAGTGTGAGGTTATAGCAAGGAGGGGGAGTGTGATGAAGGCACAGTATAAAGACTGGGCAGTATAAGGGGACACAGTGTAAAGGACACTGTAAACAGTAGGCTCAGTTTGGAAAGAGAGGGAATATGGAGGGCATGTACCATAAGAGGGACAGTGTGGGTCATATTTTGTACAGAGAATACTGTGAGGGGCCATTATTTATTCTGGGAGACAGTGTAGGGCAGATATTTTTGAGTAGAAGTATTATAATCATTCTGCTACTTTTTGGGGCATCGTGTCGGGATGTGTTACAGAAGACTGGAGAAGATGGAAATCTGCAGAGACGAGATGTGAATGTGAAAAGTCATCATTGCGTCAGGACAAGGTGAATAGAAAGAAATGACTAGAGACAACATCATCTATAAGGTAGCTGAATGTAAATGTTTATTTGTGATACTGACAATGTCTTATCATTGGGCCTTAGTCCCACTTGCGCATTGCTTCTGATGTGAGCGCAATGGGACCCCCACTGATCAGCTGATTATGGTGGCCGGAAATGCTTATTTCTGGATCTGCTCTGTCCTCTGATGGTGTCCGCGGCCGGGTACTGCACATCCGCCTCATTGATTTTAATAGGAGACTGCTGGCGCTATCAGAAGACAGAGCAGATCCAGAATTGAGCACTTCCGGCCACCTGCCACCACCGACACTCAGATTAGGGAATTGGCGGGGTTGCCAGGTGCCGGACCCCGACCACTCAGACATTGGTGACCTATCCTAAGGAACGGTCATTAATGTTAAAGTATTGGACAATCTCGTTAATAAAGTCTTGTGCCGTCTGACAAGTTAAGGGTTACTATGTTTTTATTTGTGTTGTTAGGAGCCTTAAAGGGGTTGTCCAAATTTGTGATTAGCCTGCAGTCACTCCGTGTGTCAATCTATGGGACTGCAGACTTCTGAATTCTCACAGTGTGCACTCTGCACGCTGTCAGGATTCTCTGGTGCCGGTGGTGAGAGTGGGAGGTTATGAAGCTGCAAGTATGCGATTTACATAGATGTGGTCACGTGCTGAACAGACATGCTCAATGAAAATGAATTGACTGAGGCTGGACACATCAAATCAGAATGTGGCCAGAAGTGTACAAATCTCATACTTGTGCTCACATGATCGTCCACTCTCTCCACTGGCACCGGCACCCCCCTCCCCCTCCCCCGCTCCTCGCATCAGAGATGCGTACCGGCAAATATTTTTTTTACAAAAAAAGCACTGTGTAAAACTAATAGCAAATTTTTATTCTAAAATGTAATTAGCAGACTCACAAAAGAGCATACAATCAATGCATTGATATAATACAATTTTGGTAAACAATACCATACACTTCGTGTCCTACCCGACTCAGATTTTCACATTTTCAGCTTCTTTGAGGGGCCACTAACAAGTAACCAATAGAGATGAGTGAACCCTAGGTTCGGTGTTCATACCAAACACAGACTTTACAAAATAATAGTTTGGGTTCTGAGTTCAGATGCTTTACTTATGAACACCATTTGCATGAGCATCGCTGTGCTCAAGTTCACTCGGTGCTCTACTCAGTGCAAGCCACTTACAGTGTTTGAATGGCTCACACTGGAGGTAACAAAAGCGTGATCGGATGTAGTGTGTACCAAACAAAAAAAATGGAAAAACCTCACCCACCCACCACCGGAAGTGATCTGTTTATGACTGGCTGCATGTGGGCGGGGAGCTGAACTGCCCAATTAGTAACTTCCAATGGGCTTCAGGTCAAGTCCGGGTCCCAAACCAAACTTTATCTAAAGTCTGGCTGAACCCGCTGAACCAAGTGTCCACGGCTCTGCTCATCTCTAGTAGTAACCAATAAATTAAAATGGGAAATAAAAATTGCAATAAAATACAAAACGTTACATCCCAACTACTGGTTAGGTTGGTGTTAATTAAATAACTGCATAGAAAATAAATCTAAAAGCTACATCAATGTACAGGGGTAACAAGTATTATGGTTTGTCGTAATTCTCTGGCAAGGAATTTGGATATGTCCGGTCAAATGTATTCTACAGACAGAAAGCATTCGGGGCAGTTCTAAAGTATCTGAGAAATTAAATAAAATCTTATAATTATTTATATCTAATCTGAACCACAGGCATCTGTCATCTCTAAGCAGGAAATTTCAACTATTCATCTGATGTAAATTGTTCATTAGATGCCACCCACAGATCTGTAATATGACTTGCGGTACATCTCATTTCCCTTTTCCTGCCAGGCTCCAGGATGACCCAAGAGTACGTGCCAATTCACATGCATAACAGATCACAGGAGCGTGGCATTGACTAAAACATTACGAGACAAAGGAGTGTATGCTTAGAAGAGATACAGGGAAGTGGTAAGAGACAGAAAACAACACTGTCAAGCCTATTATGACTTTATTAAAAACTCCCAGTGAGCAATCAAGACATTTTAATCTGGTACTGTACTAGTGACAAGAAATGATTGTCTTTCTCTTTCTCTCTCTCTGTCTGTCCATAAATTGTGGACAAGATGAGCTACATAATTTTCTACTGACAGTAGACAGTGCTTTTTCATGACATCAATGAGCTTGAAATTTGTCATCCAATAGCATATAAACCAGGGGTCTCAAACACACAACCCCTGAGGCTGCTTCTTGCAGCCCGCAGGCACCTAGAGCCCGTGATGATTGCTGCCGGTGCAGGGGGCCACCGTCGTCAGCACTTTCCTTCATCTGAATGATTTGCAGAGAAGCTCTCTTCACATCATTACCAATGGCAGCTGCCAGCCAATCAGAAGCCAACAGCTGAAGTGAGTGTATGACATCAGCTGCTAGTCTCTGAATGGCCGGCAGCTGTCATAGGTAAAGATGTGAAGATTGCCAACACCCCAAGACAGAGCTGCAGCATGGTGGACAAGATCACACAGTGATTTACCCAGACACTCAGAACAGGCCTCTCCATGGTAGACCAAAGAAGTTCAATGAACATGCTTAGTGTCAAATTTAGGGTTGTCTGAATAGTTGTATGAGTGCTGCCAGCATTGCTGCAGAGGAAAAAGGTGTAAGGGGGGGGGGGGTGCCAGCCTATCATTGCTCAGACCATACGCCATACACAGCAATAAATTGATCTGTATGGCTGTCATCCCAAAAGGTGGCTCTTCTAAGGATGATGCGCAAAAACGCACGCAAACAGTTTCCTGAAGACAACCAGAGAAAGGACATGCATTGCTGGAACCATGTCCGGTGGTTTGATGAGACCAAGATAAACTTATTTGGTTAAGATGGTGTCAAGCATTAGTGGTGGCAACCACATGAGGCGTACAAAGACAAGTGCCTTGCCTACAGTCAAGCATGGTGGTGCCAGAGTCTTAGTTTGAGGCTGCATGAGTGATGTCAGCTGTGACGAACTATAGTTCATTGAGGGAACCATGAATGGCAACATTACCATGACATACTGAAGCAGAGCATGATCCCCTCCTTTCATAAACAATGCCACAGGACAGTATTCCAACATGACTACCCCAAACACACCTTCAAGATGACCACTGCCTTGCTAAAGAAACTGAGGGTAAAGTTGTTGACCTGGCCAACCATGTCTCCAGACCTTAACCTTATTCAGCATCTGTGCTCTGCGGCATCCTCAAATGGAAGGTGGAGGAGTGCAAGGTCTATCATCCACCAGCCATGTCATCATGGAGGAGTGGAAGAAGATTCCAGTGGCTCCTGTGAAGCTCTAATGAACTCTCAGCCCAAAATAGTTAAGGCAATATGTGAAAATAAGATAACATTGACACTTTGGGCACAATTTGGCAATTTTCAATTAGGGGTGTACTCACTTTTTTGCTGACGGTTTGGACATTTATGGCTGTGTGTTGAGTTATTCAAAGGTCACATTAAATTTACGCTGTATACTAGCTCTACACTGACTATTTTACATTGTATCAAAGTGTCATATCTTCAGGGTTGTCCCATAAAAAGATATAATAAAATATTTACAAAAATGTGAGGGGTGTACTCACTTTTGTGATGCACTGTAAATAATTATATTAACAATCAAGAAATTTAGTATTATATACTTCCAAAATTCAGTATTCATTAAATATAATCCTTGAAATAAAGCATATCGACAATACAGGAACATGTGAGACCCCCTGGGTTATATAAGGAAATGGACTTCAAAGGTATTAGAGGCCAGCCTTGAATTCATAATAATGCGTCTAAATGCTGCATTCCTGTGCTAACCTCCTGACCCCTTTGTGACATCCAGTTTCCAAAGGTGAGGAGGTGATGGGGCACTTCACACTTTGTCAACTGAACTCCTGACCTCCCTAAACAGCCCCTTAATGATAGGTTTAATCTTCCTGACCACCAATTATGTGAGGCCAGCTATCACATTGAACTAGAGAGCACAGCAGGAGGCCATTTACAAAGAGGACATGGAATGGATGGGAGAAATTTAGGACTTAAAGACTTCTGAAATTGCCTCTAGCCTAGATGAACCAAACCGAAAAGTTTTCCAAGAAGATAGTTCTAGAGTAAGAATTGACCCAAGCCAACATCTATGCTCCGTATAGGTAAAATAGCTTAATCGATAAGACCAAGTTGGGCATTATCATGACAGGCCATGTCTCTTATCCCTCTCACCACATGTGTCATTTCACTCATGAGTGATGGCCAGCTGTCACATCCCTACACGGTGACCTCCTACAATGAATGGGTTTTGTGCTCAATCATCACTTGTGTTTTATAGGGTTGTGGAGCCAACCCTTGGCAGACGTGATCCCCAGGCTGCAGTCTGTCTGCCTATATATTTCACTGCTGGAGCCAGAGATTTCGTTTGTTGTTTTCTTTTTTTTCCCTCTTAAGCAGCACAAATCAGGTAATTAGGGAAGCCTCTGTTATTAATCCTCTCCTCGTAAAGAAAAAATACAACTGTCCAGAGTAAAAGCTCAATGGCGGTTGTCAAATCTATTAAAATGGTCTCATAAAATAAAGTTGTTAGGTCATGGAAACGTAACCAGACTCAAAATTCTACCCATCCTACATAATATCAGATAAAATTAAAAAAAAGAAATAAAAAAAATATATATATATATATATATACATACAGTATATATAATTGTTATTATTATTTATTATTATAGCGCTATTTATTCCATGGCGCTTTACATGTGAAAAGTATACATAATAGGGACAAGTACGATAATCATAACCAATACAAGACACAAATAGGTACAGGAGGACAAAGGTCCCTGCCCGTGAGTTTTTTTCAGTATGTATATATATATATATATATATATATATATACAGTGTATACAAATATTTTTTATATATATATATATATATATATATATATATACCCAAGATTTATCCCGTGCCTCCCCCATACTCTGGAACGCTCTGCCACAACACATCAGACTCTCGCCTACCTTGCCAAGCTTCAAATGGAACCTGAAGACCCACCTGTTCCGACAAGCCTACAACCTGCCGTAACCCTCAGTCTGATACAGTGCCGCACAATCCGCTCTACCCTCACCTACTGTATCCTCACCTATCCCTTGTAGACTGTGAGCCCTCGCGGGCAGGGACCTCTCTCCTCCTGTACCTGTCTGTGTCTTGTACTGTTTATGATTATTGTACTTGTCCCTATTATGTACACCCCTTTCACATGTAAAGCGCCATGGAATTGATGGCGCCATAATAATAAATAATAATAATTGTTTCTTATATTTTATTATACCATTACATATTCATTTATTTAATGTTTATTTTTTTCAGAGTATATATATATATATATATATATATATATATATATATATATAGCTCTATCGGCAACAAATAATTGTTCTTTTATTCTATAACCTACTGACAACGTATCCAAATGTCCAAGCAACAAATTTGGCATTTATTTTCTGAATATGAGAAATTGTCAAAATACTAAAACAATGCATTGCTTTCAGACCTCAAATAATGCAAAGAAAACAAGTTCATAATCATTTAGCAACAACAATACTAATGTTTTAACTCAGGAAGAGTTCAGAAATCAATATATTGTGGAATAACCATGATTTTTAATCACAGCTTTCATGCGTCTTGGCATGCTTTCCACCAGTCTTTTATACTGCTTTTGGGTGAACTTATGCAACTCCTGGTGCACAAATTGAAGCAGTTCTTCTTTGTTTGATGGCTTGTGACTATCCATCTTCCTCTTGATTACATTCCAGAGGTTTTCAATGGGGTTCAGGTCTGGACATTGGGCTGGCCAAGACAGGGTTTTAATGTAGTGGTCCTTCATCCACACATTGATTGACCTACCATAGCTGTGTGGCATGGTGCATTTTTCTGCTAGAAAAACCAGTCCTCACAGTTGGGGAACATTGCCTGAGCAGAAGGAAGGAACTGTTTTCCAAGGATAACCTTGTATGTGGCTTGATTCATACATCCTTTGCAAACATATAAGCTCCTTGCAGATTGTCCTTAATTGGATGTGAACCCTGGACCCCAGTGCTGCAAACCAACAGTGTTAACCACAGTGCTGCCCCTCTGGCAAACTTTAGGTAGATAATATTTATCAGATTATCATTGCTTTCTTGTGACATTTATAGTATTCTGTATTCCGTCAGACTATCTACTACACTTGCAAACTTCAAACGGACCCTGAAAACTCATCTGTTCAGAAATGCCTATAATCTACAATGACCTCACCGCCCCACCACCGTGCGGAGCTGCCGCCCCACCACCGTGCGGAGCTGCCGCCCCACCACCGTGCGGAGCTGCCGCCCCACCACCGTGCGGAGCTGCCGCCCCACCACCGTGCGGAGCTGCCGCCCCACCACCGTGCGGAGCTGCCGCCCCACCACCGTGCGGAGCTGCCGCCCCACCACCGTGCGGAGCTGCCGCCCAACCTACACCCCACCTACTGTCTCCTCCCCAAAATCCTTTAGGATGTAAGCCCGCAAGGGCAGGGCCCTCTTCCCCCTGTGCTAGTCTGTCTATTGTAACGTGTACATGTATTCTGTATGTAACCCCCTCATGTACAGCACCATGGAATCAATGGTGCTCTATAAATAAACAATAATAATAATAATAATATTAATAAAATGTATCATTTTTGTACAACAAGCTGATTTTTTTGTCACTATTAGATAGTTATCTGTCCTATTGGCATGGTATATGGTGGCATGGTGTAATTGTGTAAGACCATTGGCTACAGATGATAAGTTTATACTTATTTTATTAAGTGGCGACTACATATATTTTTAATTAAAAAAAGTCGCTATCAGATGTGAATGTTAGGAAGTACCGGGCTTCCATTGTTGCCTAGAAACAGCACATTACAATATCTTTATTTAGATACTGAAGATAAGGAGAATGCAGCTGCAGGTTCAAAAATAGATTATATAGAAAGCATAGGTAATATTTACAACCTTAATCAGTATGTACAGCCAATGACAAGCAAATGGGGACCAGTTTTTAGAGAAAAGATTCAATTACCAATTACAAAACAAAAGGATTAAATGAGAACTGGAATTTCAACAAACTTTGCATAAATTAATCATACAAATGATTAAAAAATACTTTGTAATATATCTTAGAGAATTCTGCCTCTTCCTCCATTTATGAGCCACTTCTCCTCCTCCAACCTGCCTTTTGAACTTACACTCCTCAACAAGGAAATTGCAGCACCAAGAAAAAAGTTGTTTAATTATGACAATCACAGGATTAATAGACACTTTAAATGGAATCTGGCTGCAGGGTTTTGCTATGTAATCTGAACACAGCGGGAGATAGGGGCTGTGACACACATTTTAGAAATGTGTCACTTATTAGGCTGTGTACTGTTGTTTACTTACTATGATTGTTTTATCACCAGAAGATTATCACTGTCCAGATTACAGCTTGCATAAGTGCTAGACTGACAAAGCCCCTTCTTCTGATAAGCAGATCACTGTCAATAGAAGATGTACACAGAAATCTGTGGTGTGGGCGGAGTTAGCTTTCTGAGCTCTACTACATGCTATCTCAACAACTCTGCTTGTGTCAAAACTGCTGCACCCAGTAAACTAATTGATACATCATTTGAATCAGGGTCTATATCCCTACATCATGCTGATCTCAGATGAGGTAGCAAAAACCTGGTGATAGATTGCTTTGAATGATAAGATAAAACAAATATGTCCTCAATTACTGAAATAGTCCCCTAAATAGAAAAAAATGTATAGAACCCATAATGAAGATGAGGCAATCATGATATTTCAAATTGTGTAAATAATATAATTTTATTAATTTAATACAAATACAATAAAATGCTATGCGTATAATATGGAACAATAGAATGAGCAACACAAATATCAATTGTAGAGACCACTATAATAACACGGAGATATGCTATAAAAGCATAAGTTATATATAATATTGCTACATAAATGGGCATAAATAGCAAAAAATATAAAGCACATGCAGCTGAAGAAATAAGTATTGAACACGTCACAAATTATCTGAGTTAATATATTTTTAAATGTGATATTGACATGAATTTCTTACCAGATGCCGGAAACAACCCTTGCAATCCACACAGACAAAGAAATCAAACAAAAGATGCCCATAAAATAAGTGATGTGTAATAATGTGAAATGACAGAGAGAAAAGGTATTGAACACATGAAGAAAAAGAGATGGAAAAGTCAAGGAAAGTCATGACACTAACTAAAATCTATAAGTAATTAGAAAGCAATCCTGCCACTTAGTGAAAAATAATATCAGCTGGTTCAACTGATGGCCTATAAAAAGGTGTCTCATTACCAAGATGCCACACAAGAAACATCTTGTGATGAGTAAAACCAGTGAGTTGTCTCAAGACCATCACAAACTTATTGTTGAAAAACATACTGGTGGCATTGGATATAGAAGAATTTCTAAACTACTGAAGCTTCCAATGGGGCCATAATCCAAAAGGGGAAAGAACATAATGTTCACCATAAGCCGGCCATGACCAGGTGCTCCCCACATGATTTCACACAGAGAGAAAATAATTATCAGAAGAGTTGTCCAAAAGCCAAGAACCACTTTTGGAAACAGAAAGATCTGGAATCAGCAGTTACAATTATTTCAAAGAAAACAATATTGAATGCAATTAACTTTCGTGGCCTGTATGCACGCTCACCACGCAAAACTCCATAGCTGAACAATAAGAATGTTCAAGTGTCTTTAAAGTTTGTTCAATAAGATTTAGACAAGTATGTGAAATACTGGGACAATATAGTCTGATCAGATGAGATCAAAATATAACTCTTTGGATGCCATAATACATATCATGTTTGGAGAATAAGAGGCACTGCATATCACCTCCAAAACACCTTACTAACAGTGAAGCTTGGAGGTGGGAACATCATGATATGGGACAATTTAACAGCATACGGCACAGGTAAACTTCATATGATTGAAGGAATGATGAATGGACAAATATACTGAGGCATTCTTGTTAAAAAAAAAATCTGCTGCCATCTACAAGAATGATGAAAATGAAACAAGGCTGGACATTTAAGCAAGACAATGATCCCAAACAATGGGGAAGGAAGTAAAGCTCAGAGTTCATAGAAAGAACTCACAGAACCTTCAGGAATGAAGAATGAACCAAAGTCCCACCAAAGTACTACCTGAGCAATGCATGCCACTAGTTCCTCCATAGAGGAGGCATCTTGAAACTGTCAGTATGTTGGATATTGTCTTTCATGTTGCTGTTGCCTCTGTCTGTGTGTGCTAACTAAAGGGGTTGTCTATGACTTTAACATTCATGACCAATTGCTAGGATAGGTCATCAATGTCTGATCAGTGGGGGTGCAACATCAGCTGTTCCCAGTGCTGCCGGCCGCAACTACTCAGCATATCTCCATCGACAGGCCAGTGACTGTGGCCAGGTACTGCACATCCACCCTCTATTAATATAAATAGGGGTGAATATGCAGTGCCCAGCTGTGGCCACTATACTGTTGACAGATCTGTGCTGTGCACGTCCACAAATGAGTAGTTCCAACTGTAGGTAGCATTGAGAACAACTGATTGTTGGGGGTGCCGGGTGTTTCTCACCCACTGATCAGACATTGATGACCTATCCTAATGATAAGTCATCATTGTTAAAGTCCCAGACAACCCCTTTAAAAATTAAGAGCAAGAATTCCTCATGTCTGTGTACTGTGTGTGGGAGACATCAGAGCAACTAGTAACCTCCCATCTTTTTACAGTCAATCACAAAATAAGAAATAGCCTGAAGAGGGTACAACTGGTGAAAATACAGCTTACAAGTTATACAATAGCAAGATATAGTGCTATTATTAGGGAAGCACAACCACAATCCATGGTCCCGGAGAGTAAGGGGTACTTCACACACAGCGAGATCGCTACTGAGATTGCTGCTGAGTCATGTTTTTTGTGACCTCATTAGCGATCTCTCTGTGTGTGACACTGAGCAGCGATCTGGCCCCTGCTGTGAGATCGCTGCTCGTTACACACAGTGCTGGTTCGTTTTTTTATTGTTGCTCTCCCGCTGATAAGCACACATTGCTGTGTGTGACAGCGAGAGAGCAACAATCATGAATGTGCAGGGAGCAGGAGCCGGCGTGTGACAGCCTGCGGTAAGCTGTAACCAAGGTAAACATCGGGTAACCAAGGTGGTTACCCGATATTTACCTTCGTTACCAGCCTCCGCAGCTCTCACGCTGCCCATGCCGGCTCCTGCTCCCTGCACACGCTAAGCTAAGCGGTGTGCACTGGTAACTAAGGTAAACATCGGGTAACCATACCCGATGTTTACCTTAGTTACCAGTGTCAGCAGCTTCCAGTCGCCGGCTCCGTGCAAGCGCAGCGTCGCTTGCACATCGCTGCTGGCTGGGGGCTGGTCACTGGTGAGATCTGCCTGTTTGACAGCTCACCAGCGACCATGTTGCGATGCAGCAGCGATCCTGACCAGGTCAGTTCGCTGGTGGGATCGCTGCTGCGTCGCTAAAGTGTGACGGTACCCTAAGAAAATTTGGATATCTCTTGTCCATTGTCAGTGACTTCGTAAGAAGCGATTCACTCATCTCCAGTTAATTCTCATGTAAACACACCACACCTTACTCTGAAAAGTCACTTAAAGGGAATCTGTCAGCAGGTTTTTGCTACCTCATATGAGAGTAGCATGATGTAGGCAAAGAGGCCCTGAGTTGAACGATGTATCACTTAATTGAGTGGCTGCAGCCATTCTGACACATTGAAAGATTTGAAATTTTGTATGTAGCAGAGCTCTGGGAGCCACCCCCGCCCACACCAGGCTTTCAGTGAACAATTCCATAGACAGAAGCTGCTAATCACAGAAGGGGGTGGAGTATGACTGTAACACACACGCTTCTGAGACCCACCAATGATAAAAATGAGAGGTTTAAACTAACATTTCAAGTAAACAGAAACACACTGTAAGATAACAGATGCAGAGCTGAATTCTCTGTTTTAACTCTTGCAGCATGCTGTTTTCAGGTTACATTGCAGAAAGCTGCTGACAGAGTCCCTTTAAACGATAGCTCCCATTTAAGGATATTCATATAATTGTAAAACTCCTTTTTCTAATTCATCAGCTCATCAGTAGTAATTTTAAGTTGTGTTCATACATTGCGGTCATAATGCACTTTTTTTGCTATCTGCCAAAATAATGCATAATTACAGTGGGTTGAGGTCATTATTGGCCCTTATTATTCTTGTACTTGTCCTTGGATTCAGCTTATATCATACTTCAGAATTGCATTTTTGCACATTTAACCCTGAGCGTGTGCTTAAAAGCAGATGACCTGTATTAGTAAATGCTTTAAATCTGTAATGGACAATAATACTGGATAATTTTTTCTTCAAACTTTAAACCATTCCTCTCTTCTTCCTCATAGAAATCTAAAAATATCTACCTGTGATAATCACTGTAGGAACAGGCTGTCTTAAGAGTGGAATGGTAACACCCAGTTCTTATTTTATTCATATATATCCTGTAGGAATCCCTAAGGAACTATATAATGCACAGCTGTAAGGAAATATGCTTCAGCATAAATATTTTATTAGTAATACATATTAGTATTAAAACGGACATATTAGAAAGCAGACAGTGGCAGCTTTAAAAAAGGAGACCCATAAAATGTTTCATCTAGAGTTTAAAAGTGACTTTTGTACAAAAAAATAATAATGATTGCACGTGGCTGTTTTGAACGCTGAGATAATACTAAGTCAGGCATTACATTCTCTTTTGGTGGAGGGTGCCAGGCAACTGACACAGCCACTTACTGTTGCCACTGACTGTTGACCACTGTTGGCAGAGGTCACATTCCATTTGTGCAAGAAGAAACTAGCTCTCAGCTACAGAAAGTGACCGCTGTAGACAATTCGTAGGCTCAGATTGACTGCACTGGTCACCTGGGGCCCCCGCCAGAAGAAGAAAGGAAAGTGACCACTGCAGCCAATTAATGGACTCAGATTAACTGTACTGGTCATGTGGGGCCCCTCCCAAGAAGATGAAGAAAGGAGTGTGACCACTGCAGCCAATTCATGGGCTTAGATTGGTTGCACTGGTCACCTGGGGCCCTCACCAGAAGAAGAAAGGAGTGTGACCACTGCAGCCTATTCATGGACTTAGATTGGTTGCACTGGTCACCTGTGGCCCTCACCAGAAGAAGAAAGGAGTGTGACCACTGCAGCCTATTCATGGACTTAGATTGGTTGCACTGCTCACCTGGGGCCCTCACCAGAAGAAGAAAGGAGTGTGACCACTGCAGCCTATTCATGGACTTAGATTAGTTGCACTGGTCACCTGGGGCCCTCACCAGAAGAATAAAGGAGTGTGACCACTGCAGCCTATTCATGGACTTAGATTGATTGCACTTGTCACCTGGGGCCCCCTCCAGAAGAAGAAGAAAGGAAAGTTACCACTGCAGCCAATTTATGGACTCAGATTGACTGTACTGGTCATGTGGGGCTCCTCCAAGAAGATGAAGAAAGGAAAGTTACCACTGCAGCCTATTCAAGGGCTTAGATTGAATGCACTGGTCACCTGGGGCCATCTGCCAGAAATTGAAGAAAGGAAAGTAACCAATGCAGTCAATTCATGGACTCAGATTGATTGCACTGGTCTCCTGGAGCCCCATGCCAGAAGAAGAAGAAGAAGAAAGGAAAGTGACCACTGCATGCAATTCATGAGTTCAGATTGATTGCATCGGTCACTTGGGGCCCCTCCCAAGAAGAAGAAGAAAGGAAAGTGACCACTGCAGGCAATTTATGGGCTCAGATTGACAGCACTGGTCACTTGGGACCCACTACCAGAATAAGAAGAAAGCAAAGTGACCACTGCAGGCAATTTATGGGCTCAGATTACTTAGAAATAAAATGTCCAATTTTGATCCAGTTATCAGATTGCACTCGGTAATACAAATCAATGGGTCCGTGAAAGACTGACCTCAGATAACTGACAGAATTGAGAAGACGGAGAATTTTTTTACTGCATCTTCTCCTCATCCAAGAATATCGGCTCACATTGTGCTCACACTCCGATCAGAGCGTGATTTGTATAATTGGATGGGAGAATATACAGCCGTCTAACCCTTACAGTGCATGACCTCAGACTTTTAGCAGAAAACCAGACCACCCTATTAAGTCTTACTAGGATACATATATAATCCTGTGACCAAAGAGTTAAAACATTTGATGAAGGTGTATACAGGAAGAATATAGCACCAGGTAATTAGTTTAGAACCTGCAGGCTGAACCCACACTGTTAAGAAACTCAACAGGTTCACGCTGAGACGTCTCCCAATGAAAGAAATTCCTCTCCGATTGTGGTAACGGCATATGGCATCCCACCAACACTGCTAATCTCAGATGTAGAGCGGCGAAGAAAATAAAACCAACGGCGAATCAAAAGGAAATGGCGGCAGGAGAGCCATCTGTTGGCTTGTGCAGAACTGGATAAATATGCACGCAAGTTCTTCAAGGGAACAAAATTAATAATCCACAAAGAGAGAACTCCGGCTAAAATTATCTGCAGGCCATATTTATAAAGAAAAAAAACTTCCCATACAGCTGGACAGGAAATTGCCAGAGCTGCGAGCAAATCTGTACTGTGAACATAACAGGATATAGATGCCAGGAGAGGAAGACGGAGAAAACAAGATTAGGGCTGGTGCATTCCCTGCAGCCACTTTCACAGGTCCTCACAGCAGGCTACTCTACTGTCCTGAGGCTCCTGTCTATTAACTACTTATAGCCAACAAGAGGAGCTGAAATAATATTTATTCACTTATATAGCGCAATTAATTTCATAGCACTTTGCAGAAATCAGCATCACTGTGCCCATTGAGGTTCACAATCTAAATTCCCTATCAGTATGTCTTTGGAGTGTGAGAGGAAACTGGAGAACCTGCAGGGAACCCATGCAAACACTGGGAGAATATACAATCTCCTTGTAGATGTTGTCTTTGGTGGGATTTGAACTCAGGTCCCCAGTGGGGCAAGACCGCAGTGCTAACCACTGAGCCAGCGCGATGCCCTTGAAATGGTTTGAGATACTGAAGCAGGGAGCCCTATCCCAGCCAACGGTCACTCGCCCCTCTGTTTCACTCAATGTATATGTCCGTTTGATGCTCCCGTTGGGGCGTGCGGCACTTACAATAACATCCTATGTAACCTCTATCTTCACGGCTGGTCCTCTTCGTAGACATGAAGAACTACATAATTCACACACAAGTAAACCATTCAGAAACCAGTTTATTGGAGGCCACTTCTTCCTTACTTCTGACACACAAGGCCACTCGTGCTGCAACTGCTCTCCCTGGGGAGTTTTGACCTTGCCGGCACTCGCTCTGGGTTTCTATCCTCCAGCAAACGAATCCAATAAGTATTTTCTCGCTGTAACCTTTCTTTGTGGTTACCATATCTCACTCAAGCCCTTGGACGACATACCAGCTGCCGACAAGTTCAGGGTCCCGCTGGCAGTCTCTATACCCCGACGTCCCATGGATCTTAGGGCGCTCTACAGCACATCCACAGGGTGAGGTCTTGACACATGGGAGGATTCGTAATATCCTGGACAGGCCCTCACTTCTGGACTTGTCCGCTAACTTGGATCTGCCCACTCCTTGGAGATCCCTGGTTACCAACTAGCTATTTGGAACTTTCCTACTCTAACCTACCAAACTCACTAACTACCACTGACACCCAACTCCTGCACACTTGGCCCCTAGTTCTACTATACTAAAACATCCTATATTATTAATACTATATCTATCCTATCCATAACCCTTTATCTATTATACTCATGGCTCTCTACACTGTCTTCCGCCTGACACAGCACAAGAGGCCAGTATCTTACATCATACATGACACATTACTTAGTGTTCTAAAACATGCATACTATCCATACATTACTTACAATATACATATCAAACTTGTGGTCGCTAGATGGCACTGAACGCCACTCCCAACCAGCTCTGCTACATCACTGATAAGTATAAGCACATCCTATATTAAACACAATACACTTCCACAAATAATTAAAAAAACTGAGTTTTAGATGGCCATTCATTATGAAAGAAACATAAAAAGTGCACCTTTAGAAATAATTATAATTTAAGTCGAAATACATACAAGGGCACTGTTATAGCAAGATGTACAATAAAATACAACAGTGAATGGACATAGAGAGGAATCAAAGATATCCCAATCTAAAGGTGGTGTCACACACAGCGACGACGACAACGACGTCGCTGCTACGTCACCATTTTCTGTGACGTTGCAGCGACGTCCTGTCGCTGTGTGTGACATCCAGCAATGAGCTGGCCCCTGCTGTGAGGTCGTTGCTCGTTGCTGAATGTCCTGCTTCATTTTTTCGTCATCGCTCTCCCGCTGTGAAGCACACATCGCTGTGTGTGACCGCGAGAGAGCGACGAAATGAAGCGAGCAGGGAGCAGGAGCCGGCGTCTGGCAGGTGCGGAAAGCTGTAACCACTGTAAACATCGGGTAACCAAGGGAAGACCTTTCCCTGGTTACCCGATATTTACCTTAGTTACCAGCCTCCGCCGCTCTTGCTGCTAGTGCCGGCTCCTGCTCTGTGCACATGTAGCTGCAGTACGCATCGGGTAATTAACCCTATGTGTACTGTAGCTAGGAGAGCAAGGAGCCAGCGCTAAGCAGTGTGCGCGGCTCCCTGCTCTCTGCACATGTAGCGAAGTTATGATCGCTGCTGCGTCGCTGTGTTTGACAGCTAAGCAGCAATCATAGCAGCGACTTACAAGGTCGCTGTTACGTCACAGAAAATGGTGACGTAACAGCGATGTCGTTGTCGCTATGTGTGAACCCAGCTTAAGACACCCACACCATAATATACAGGGTAATCCTATGTACTCAGAACATCTTCATATATAATTAGCAACACAGGGGGTCACATTGTTTAAATAGCCCTAAGAGGACTGCATCCAAACCCATAACCTGTGGGGTACATAGGATAATTACTTACCCATATTAAAGTGCAAGTGCTGGAGTGGAAGTCCTTTAGAGAGGGGGAAGCCCTGACACGTTTCACTTAGGTCGGCAGATACTACCCCCCGAGGAAGCGACCTAAGCGAAATACGTCAGGGCTTCCCCCTCTCTACAGGACTTCCACTCCAGCACTTGCACTTTAATATGGGTAAGTTATTTGTGTACCTCTATATTGAGTGGCGGACCATATGATATTATTGTTAAACATCCATCTGTTGCCTATTTTCATTTTCCAACAATACACTTTCATATACATTACATTTATAATACAATGGCACTTCCCCATAGGAGTAGATGTAGGTCAGCCACCTCCTACAATAGCCCAATATAGGGGCAGTGGGGGGATAGAGCATCCCCAATACAGGGGCTGTGGAGGTTGATAGAGCCTCCCCCACTACAGGGGCTGTGGAGGGTAATAGAGAAGCCCCAATATAGGGGCTGTGGAGGGTGACAGATCCACCCCAATACATGTGGAGTGTGACTGAGACTCCCCCATAGAGGGGCTGTGTGGGGTGAAACAATATAGGGGGCTGTGGAGGGTGATAGAACCGCCACGACACAGTGGGCTGTGGAGGGTGATAAAGACGCCCCAATATAGGGGCGGTGGGGGTGGGGTAAGCTGCTCCAATGCATTGGTTGTGGGGGGTGATACAGCTGCCCCAATACAAGGGGGCTGTGAGGATGATAGTCAATACAAGAGAGCAGTGAGATTATATGTATATAAACACACACACACCACACACAGTTTAGTACAGTCATGGCCAAAAGTTTTGAGAATGACACCAAAATTATATTTTCACATGATCTGTTGCCCTCTGGTTTTTAATTGTTTGTCTGATGTTTACATCACATACAGAAATATAATTGCAATCATATTATGAGTACCAAAAGGTTATATTGACAGTTAGAATGAGTTAATGCAGCAAGTCAATATTTGCAGTGTTGACCCTTCTTCTTCAGGACCTCTGCAATTCTCCCTGGCATGCTCTCAATCAACTTCTGGACCAAATCCTGACTGATAGCTGTCCATTCTTGCATAAGCAATGCTTGCATTTTGCCAGAATTTGTTGGTTTTTGTTTGTACACCCGTCTCTTGATGATTGCCCACAAGTTCTCAATGGGATTAAGATCTGGGGAGTTTCCAGGACAAGGATCCAAAATCTCTATGTTTTGTTCCATGAGCCATTTAGTGATCACCTTTGCTTTATGGCAAGGTGCTCCATCATGCTGGAAAAGGCATTGTTGGGCGCCAAACTGCTCTTGGACAGTTGGGAGAAATTGCTCTTGGAGGACATTCTGGTACCATTCTTTATTCATGGCTGTGTTTGTAGGCAAGACTGTGAGTGAGCCGATTCCCTTGGCTGAGAAGCAACCCCACACATGAATCGTTTCAGGATGCTTAACAGTTGGCATGAGACAAGACTGGTGGTAGCGCTCACCTCTTCTTCTCCTAATAAGCTGTTTTCCAGATGTCCCAAACAATCGAAAAGGGATTCATCTGAGAAAATGACTTTACCCCAGTCCTCAGCAGTCCACTCCCTGTACCTTTTGCAGAATATCAGTCGATCCCAGATGTGTTTTCTGGAGAGAAGGGGCTTATTTGCTGCCCTCCTTGAAACCAGGCCTTGCTCAAGCAGTCTCCGCCTCACAGTGCGTGCAGAAGCACTCACACCAGCCTGCTGCCATTGCTGAGCTAGCTCGGCACTGCTGGTAGTCCGATCCCGCAGCTGAAACAGTTTTAAGATACGGTCCTGGCGTTTGCTGGTCCTTCTTGGGCGCCCTGGAGCCTTTTTGGCAACAATGGAAGCTTTCTCCTTGAAGTTCTTGATGATGCGATAGATTGTTGACTGAGGTGCAATCTTTGTAGCTGCGATACTCTTCCCTGTTAGGCCATTTTTGTGCAGAGCAATGATGGCTGCACATGTTTCTTTAGAGATAACCATGGTTAACTGAAGAGAAACAATGATACCAAGCACCAGCCTCCTTTTAAAGTGTCCAGTGGTGTCATTCTTACTTAATCATGACTGATTGATCGCCAGCCCTGTCCTCATCAACACCCACACCTGTGTTAATGGAACAATCACTAAAACAATGTTAGCTGCTCCTTTTAAGGCAGGAATGCAATGATGTTGAAATGTGTTTTGGGGGTTAAAGTTCTTTTTTTTTTTAGCCAATATTGACTTTGCAAGTAATTGCTGTTAAGCTGATCACTCTTTATGACATTCTGGAGTATATGCAAATTGCCATTAGAAAAACTTAAGCAGTAGACTTTGTAAAAATTAATATTTGTAGCATTCTCAAAACTTTTGGCCATGACTGTAGGTTATTGGAATCACCATGTCTGGGGTTGTGTGCTTTTACAACCTCCCTATGGTGTCCTACTACAGAAAGTGGACTTCGAAATCCCAATAAGAACCTAAAAGGCAGTACTGGGAAGAGCCATAGAGCAGTAAAGATTATAGCCCCGACATCATTTATGCTTCTTCTTTTCAATATTGTTTCTGTTTTTTGTACTGTGGTACTTGTTACTGTTTTGCCCCAAAATCTTCAAAAAGATGCATGGATTTCAGGGACAGTCAAAAATGGCCCTTATTTTTGTCTTTCATCTGTATTGCAACTTCTTAAAGCAAAAAGCCACACATTTTGCAAAAATTGCACCAAAATACCTGGTGTACATAAAGCAAATCCTGGGAAGGGGATTGGAATACATTCGTGCTCTGTTTGTGGCTTCTTAAGAAAGAAAAAAAAGTTGGAGTTGATGAAGCGCCTGAAAACCCCTAAAGTCCACACACAATGAGAGCTTAAAGAAACAAAGACGTAAAATAGACTTACAAAAAAGAATTTAGTGTAGATGAGGAAAGTTAAACACTGAAAGCTGGACAAAAAGAGATATACAATTAAGAATGATGCACCATGTTTCTCAACAGACTTCCATGGGTGATATCTTCATGGGCCAAATAGAATTTTTCTGGTTAGCCAATAAAAGCGATCACTAATTCAATACTTTTGTCTTTTTTTGGGGCATAAAAGTAGTTAGCCAGAAAAACATTTTGTAACTAACACTACCACAATATCATTTTTTTTTATTGTACATCACAAGTTTCCATATAAGATAAATAAAAATCAAAATCAATGCGTAGCAAAAATGCAATTGTTATATGTTCTAGTGAAAGTCCAACATCATACAGGTTATGTGGATGGAAGCTCTTTGTAAAAAAAAATATTATTCTTTTAAGCACACAGTGCAAAAAATAAAAAATAAAACTAAATATATATATATATATATATATATATACACATACATACATACACAGTATATCTCTAATAGCGAACCTTTGTCTGCCAATTCCCACCCAAAAAAAAACAAAAAAAAAAAAACACAAAAAAACCCATACCACCACCACATTAAACACTTCATGAGGTCTTCAGTCTCCCCCAGGGTTGAAATTGGTGCCTGCGGGCTTTAATGGCTAAGCCTTATCCACAAAAGAGAGGACAATAGGACTCCTGGATCAAGTTTTATTTAGGCTGGTTTCAGACGTCCGTGTTTTAGATACGTGTGACATCAGTTTTTAAACACGGATGTCACACGTACCCATGTTACCCTATTGTGTACTCACATGGCCGTGTAGCTCCGCTATTTCACATGGAGACGTGCCCGTTTTTTTTTCTCTGGCAGCACGGGTGTCACACTGTCCGCACACTGATGTAATCCGTGTGACATGAGTGACACGGACCGGCAAAAACACTGGTTTTTAAATAAAAAGATTTTCTATATTTGCCTATATCCAGCAATGCTGCTTCCGGCTCCTGACCCCCGCTCATTATTTTCATTGATTATTCACTGCAGTGAGCAGCTAGGAGCAGGGGCATCGCGGTGACAGTGCTGGATACAGCACCGCATTGCCAAGGACAGCATCGCTGGGGATATCACTAGTGACAGGTGAGTATCCTGCCAGCATTGTGTATGCAGGAACGTCCAGGTCATCGGATTTCCCAATGAACTCTGATGACCTCCTGATAACACCCCTGCAACAACTGCGCTACAGCGAGTGTCACGATGGTGACTTCCAGGGGTTCATGAGAGTTCATTGGGAACTCTGATGACCCCCTGGATGTCACTGCACAAACTGCTGTATACTCACCTGTCCCCGCAATGCTCCGTCTTCCAAATCCTCAGGCAGTGAATAATCAATGAAAATAATGAGCGGGGCTTAGGAGCGGGAGGCAGCAGAGCAGAAGAAATCACTGCTGGATACAGGTAAATATAGAACATCTTTTCATTGCAGAGACACGTGTTTTACCCGTTACGTGTCTCACGTATGCAAACACGGATGTCACACGTGTGACAACCATGCGTGTGACTGGTACCTGATTAAACACAGATGTCTGAAACCAGTCTTAAACGCACCACTCCAGCAGCAGTTTTTTTCCTCCCCTTGCTGGAGTGGTGTGTTTAGTCTAATATCCCCATCATTTCCTCACCTGCATCTTTTTCCAGCTTTGCTTCAGTTGGTCTCTGCAGATTTATAACCTGCTGGTAGCGCCAGTGTTTTATGTAGTGCACCAGAGGTCACAACTCAATACAAGTCTAAGAGAGCCTCGTTCTGGCTCTCAGCTGCATTGGGAACTTGTAGCAACTTCTGACCTACAGATACAAGATGAAGCCACTGGACCGAAGCAACAAAAAAAAAAAAAAAAAGTGGAGTTTTAAAAGGGAACCTGTCAGCAGGTTTTCCCTACCTGATCTGAGAGCAGCATGATGCAGGCAGAGACTCTGAATCCAATGATGTATCACTTAACGCCCCGTCACACACTGAGATAAATCTTTGGCAGATCTGTGGTTGCAGTGAAATCATGGACATTTGTTCCATTTGTACACAGCCACAAACCTGGCACTGATTGTCCACAATTTCACTGCAACCACAGATCTGCCGCAGATTTATCTCTGTGTGTGACAGGGCCTTTAGATTACTGGCTGCAGACGTTCTGACAGTTAGAATTGTTAGCTTTAGTCATGTAGCAGAGCTGGGAGAGCTGCCACTGTTCACATCAGGCTCTCTAAAGATTGTGATTGATACCTCATTGTCAATTTAGAGCAAGGGGGGGGGGGGCACTGGACTTGTATGAATGTGACTTTGTAGTCCCAGTTGTGATAAGGGTCCTTCTTTAAACAAAAACAGATCAGACTGTGACAAAAGAGGCATCCTTGAATTCTCTGTATTAACCCTTACGGCATGCTGGTTTCACCTTACATATCAAAAACCTCTGCTAAAAGGCAATGAAACTACAGTGGAACCTTGGTTAACGAGAACAATCCGTTCTGGGAGTGTGCTTGTTAACCAAGTTACTCGTTCAGCAGAGCAAGATTTCCCATAGGAAATCATTGCAATGCAGACAATTCGTTCCACAACGTGTTAAATGTCCCATTCTGGTCCCCTATTCTATCATTCCACACATGCACAAACACGTACAAACACACAAACACACAAGCACGCAGACATTTTATGCTCACCTTACCTTCCGTTCCATCGCCGGTCTCCTGGGACTTGCTGTTCTCTGGTACGGGGCCGGGCTGTGTATCGGGTTACCATAACGACGAGGGAGGAACTTCCGCGGGCAGAGCGCTGACTTCAAAGGCAGAGCGCGCTGCCTTTCAGTAGCGGTGACAGGAAGTTCATGCTTCGTCGCTATGGATGCCGATGCACAGCCTGGAGTGGAGCGGAGCGGCGAACTACAGGACCCAGGAGGCCGGTGATGAAACGGAAGGTACACATTATATGCTCACCTTACCTTCCGTTCCATCGCCGGCCTCATGGTACTTTTAGTTTGCTGCGAGGACGTCACGATGTACCCGGGAACTACAAGAACCATGAGGCCGGCGATGGAACGGAAAGTGAGGTGAGCATAATACTGTATTTGTGTGCGTTTTGTGCGTACATGTGTGTGTTTGTGTGGACTGCAAGTGCGGGTTAGAGTGCGGTGGATGTATGGAACCGAAGTGTGTGCGGTGAGGATTTGGCTCGTACAGCAAAGCTTTCTCGTAAACCAGGTTAGAAATTTACAGAAAGCTTTGCTTGTTAAGCGAAATTCTCGTTAAGTGGGTTACTCGTTAAGCTAGGTACCACTGTATGTGCGTGATACATTATTGCATATGCACCTTTGGTCTAGTTTTTGCTATTTTTCATATGCATTTAATTGACACTTTCTAGTGTTGTTTATATGCTTTCTTTTAATTCACCACTGTGATTAATTACATTTTAACTCCTGCTATAAGATGTGAAGACAGACTAGCATTCATGAGAAATCCAGCGATATGGAGACATTTATCCAGGGAAGAGTGCAGCTATTGAGTTATACTGCAAACCTTGTTTCCTTTCCAATAGAAATAACCAGAAGTTACGTTACGGAGCTGTCACACTGCGTTTTGTCCTCAGTTCAGTGGTCCTATAGGGGGCTTATGTCCGAACCCCCCACAAAACAGGATTTGGAGACATGCCCCGGCAGGAGCATTGAACGGGGGGGTCAAAGACGCAGAAGATGGTCGCACAAAAAGTAATAATCAAAACCCAAAATAGCTTAACAAAATAGTGATTTATTAATAATTTAAAGATCTATAATAAATTTTCATTTTAAAACTTTACTCCGTGGACATTCGGGAGTGCAATAATCTCCCTTATTGGCAATAAATGTGCAATCCAAGCTTTGCAAGTCACTGGTACATACATACTTCCAGTTTACAGTCCAGAAAAGAAGATCTCAGACATACCATATAGCATTCGAGGTGAGGCTCCCTAAGGACAGAGGTAATTCAAATTAAGAAAGTTCAGAGCAATTAAAAGATTACACATGAAAACCACCATGTGGTTCCCAAAGCTCAGGCGTAAGTAGAACAAGGAAACGTTAATATGAAGGAGTATTACACAATTGGAAGCCGACAACCCTACTTGTGTATAAGTTACACAACCCTCCATGCTGCCAATGTACAGCTACAACGATCGAGAAAGGTAGAAGTGCCAGAAGTCGTGGATTCCTCTTCTACATTGTGTCAGAAGCGTTCAGTCCACCTCAGTTTATGGGTAAAAATATTGACAGTGCTACATATAAAAGTGGATATGTACAGAACTTTGTAAATCTGAAATAAAACAAAGCCAAGTACTTCAAAGTCATCAGAAGCTTCAATGCATTTTCTTTGGCTCCTTCAATGTTTCAGGAGAACTGGTCTTCTCAGAAGACATATACATATATAAATGTTCTTCCATCTCTGTAATGGATAAATACAAGTCCAACGCTACTTTTTTGGATCTTCAGCCATGGCATTTCTAAGGCAGTGCTCTCATGTAAGCTTTCCAAGGCCTTCTTCATGCTTTGGAAACATAAACCCAAACCATCTCTCCTACTGTAAAGATTCTTGATTCACAGGTATGACCTCCTGCAAGCAATGACAACTGTCAAAGACTCTTGACAGATGTAAAAGAGAAAACATTTCTTTCAAAGGGAATGATTATCACCAGAACACCCCGTAAACGACGTCTCACGTGGATTGGAGAGAATCTACTTTAAAGACATTTTGATTGGCCGGACTTGTGAAATACAATTGCTGAGGTGGGACTCTATTGTCACAAGGACTACTAAGACCTAATGTCCTTTCAAAATCCAGTAGCTGGCCCATGAAGTTAAAGTTGGGGGAGATGTTGGATTTCTTCATCTTGACTATATCATAGGCATCATTCATTGAAAGATTCAGCTTTTGCATAAGGTAGGCCACGGTTACCGTGACTGACCGGCTTATTCCAGCCAGACAGTGGACTAGAACGCCACAGCTTTTCGCTCGTGCTTCATCTGGGGGAAGAAGAGAACACAGAACACTTCATTTAGGCAAGTGAATTGACAAAATGTACATTTTAGAAACCTTTCCTAAAATGCATAGCAGTCCTATACGACGTGGAGCGAATCGTATAACGACACAAAATTTGACTTTAGATATCATGAGCGTTACAGTCCTATATGTACCAGATTCATTAAATACAAGAGGCCAGAAAGCTCTACTAAAAAGGGGCAAAAAAAAAAAAATCTAATATGAAATATAGGGGTGCAAGAAAATAGTAATTCTCGAGGGCGAGAGAAAATTATTTAATTTTTTGCACCCCTATATTATTTCATATATTAGAATTTATTTTTGCACCCCTATATTAGAGCTTTCTGGCCTCTTGTATTTAATTAATCTGGTACATATAGGACTAACGCTCATGATATCTACTTCAAAGTCAAATTGTACATGAATCTGAATATAATATAGAATTTCTCCCTTCCTTAAAATTGCATCCAACTTGTTTATTCAGACATGTCGAAAGAAAAGGGGAAGTCACAGGGGACAGCCCATTAAGAGGAACAGGATGTCAACATTGCTCTAAAATGGGCTCCTTTGTAAGAGGAAACGGACTACAATGCTTAGAGATTAGGTTCTCTGTGGCTTCCAGCCAAGACTGTCTTCCTGCCATGCTCATATTACCATTGCACTATGCTAGGGAGAGAAAGTTCACGGCTCCACTGAGCATTTAAGGGGGAAGCCACATGTGTATCGCAGAACCATAGAATCACTGCTATAATTAGAGAATCAATACTCACCAATAAAGGAGATGGCTTCGGGGAAAAACTGAGAAAGGTTTTGGCTCCAGTGGTCCGATATGGGAATCTGCTTGTACCTGAACTCCCCGGCATTTTCAAAGAGATTAGGCAAATTGGGGGTCACATTAAGGATGTACTTTATGCCAAATTCTTCTAAAACATCCAGGTTGGTGGAGTCCTTGGCACATCCGAGGTACAGGTAGGGCAGGATTTCCACTGGGAATGAAGGCTGTGTATTAGAGAGGGGGCTGCCGTCAGAGTCTGTAGCACTGGTGGGGTCCCGGTCAATATCAGATTCTATATCTGATGAAGAATCGGAGCTGATGCGGAGACCTCCCAAGCCGAGGACTGGGGGAGAGCTGCTGCTGCAAGAACTATCCAGATTGGTTTCACAATGCACAGGGAACTCTGCCTGGAACTTGTTAAAGCCACCTGCAATAAAAGGGGAGAACGTCAGGGTTATACCACATCACCTACCAGAGATGGACAAAGCGCCTATGGAAAACACATCTGATGCTCCCTCACCAGCTCCTCCACATGGTTAACCCCTAGAGCCCCTGACAAGGCTTATTTCCACACTCCTCCATTGATAAAAGCCACGCAGTGCGTTTTAGATAAGGTTACACAAGACTTTGTACCTTCCCAGAAGAGTATCACTAGGGTGCAATTAGAAAAGAAATCCACCCCATGTAGGTACATGGAGCACAGGACGGCTGATAATTACCAGGGCGATTATCTCTATATCTTCCAAACATCCCAGATAGAAAAAAAAGGAAGGCGCTTAAATGGCAGACAAGCCACCATCAAGGAGGCTACGGAACTGCGTACTTTAGAACGTAGAAAACCTGAGGCGCATAAAAATTACACATATATATATATATATATATATATATATATATATATATATATACATACATACATACATACATACACACTATGTATAGTTGCATCACTCAGATCAGGTACATAGTGTAGTCCACATAGGGGATTATCACAACTGTAAGTCACGATGGTGATTATACGGGTAGCCCAGACATATGGAGCCTGTCTGGGAAATCCATCACCCAAAGCCATGGATCGCCTCTGCCAGCAGCCTCCATTAGCCTCACTCCACCACCCTCCCCTCCGCCATGCACCCCCTCGCCATGGGCGGGCCCCCCCCCCCTCCGCCAGGCTCCCCTCTCTGTCGCTATGGGGCTCCCCCCTCCACACGGCCCCTCTACCATGGGTCTTTACCCCCTTCACCAGGCTACCATCTCTCTCCTACCATGGGGCTCCCCTCTCTCCCCCCTACCATTGGGCTCTCCACCCTCCGCCAGGCTCCCCTCTCTCTGTCGCCATGGGGCTCCCCTCTCTCCTACCATGGGGCTCCTCTACCATGAGGTTCTCCCCCTCCGCTAGGCTCCCCTCTCTCTGTCGCAATGAGGCTCCCCTCTTCCCCAGGTTCCTCTACCATGGGGCTCTCCCCCTTTTGTCAGGCTCCCTTCTCTGTCGCCAAGGAGCTCTCCCCCCTCTGCCAGGCTACCTTTCTCTCTCACCATGGGGCTCTCTTCTCTTCCCCTCCACCAGGCTCCCCTCTCTCTGTCGCCATGGGGCTCCCCCCCTACGCCAGGCTCCTCTCTCCTCTGTCGCCATGGGGCTCCCCTCTGCCGCCATGGGGCTCCCCCCCTACGCCAGGCTCCTCTCTCCTCTGTCGCCATGGGGCTCCCCTCTGCCGCCATGGGGCTCCCCTCCTACGCCAGGCTCCTCTCTCCTCTGCCGCCATGGGGCTCCCCTCTGCCGCCATGGGGCTCCCCTCTCCTCTGCCGCCATGGGGCTCCCCCTCCGCCAGGCGCCCCTCTCCTCTGCCACCATGGGGCTCCCCCTCCGCCAGGCGCCCCTCTCCTCTGCCGCCATGGGGCTCCCCCTCCGCCAGGCGCCCCTCTCCTCTGCCGCCATGGGGCTCCCCCTCCGCCAGGCGCCCCTCTCCTCTGCCGCCATGGGGCTCCCCCTCCGCCAGGCGCCCCTCTCTTCTGCCACCATGGGGCTCCCCCTCCGCCAGGCGCCCCTCTCTTCTGCCGCCATGGGGCTCCCCCTCCGCCAGGCGCCCCTCTCCTCTGCCGCCATGGGGCTCCCCCTCCGCCAGGCGCCCCTCTCCTCTGCCGCCATGGGGCTCCCCTCTCCTCTGCCGCCATGGGGCTCCCCCTCCGCCAAGCTCCCCTCTCCTCTGCCGCCATGGGGCTCCCCCTCCTCTGTCAGGCTCCCCTCTCCTCTGCCACCATGGGGCTCCCCCTCCTCTGCCATCATGGGGCTCCCCCTTTGCCAGGCTCGGCCACACTCACCCTCCAGGTAATACGCCCTGCAGCCCTCGTCCTTCAGCCTCTTCATCAGCAGCCCCAGCACCGTCTCCCCACCCGTGTTCTCGTTCCACTCGCTGCTGCTCTCGTCGTACAGGAGGACGGTGTCGGAGCCGCATCTCCGGGCGAACGTGTCCCGGTCCTCTCCGCGGGTGAACAGCGCTCGGATGGGCAGGTTGCCCTTCTTCAGGCGCCGCAGCATGATGCCCGGGATGGCCACGTTGATGGCCGCCTCGATGTGTGACGACTCGTACAGCTCCTGCGGTCTGCAGTCCATCAGCAGCAGCCGCTCGTTGGCCAGCTCCAGCTGCTCGTTCAGCCAGGCCACCGACTTGCTGACCGCCATGTCTGCCGCCGCGGGGTGCACGGGTCTGAGCTTGTCTATCATTGAGGAGCGGGGCAGAGAGCGGCACACGGACGGGGGGCAGCGCTGCTACGGCTGCTCAATGGCTGCTGATGAATGGCGGCGGGTGAATGGTGTCCGCCGCGCTCGTCCTCTGTGTGCTCGTCCGCTGTGATCGCTCTGCACGGCCCAGCACAGGCAGCAGCTACTGAATGGATACAAACAGCGAGCGTCTCAATGGATACATTGTGCGCGCCGACCAATCAGAGCCGCCCCAGAGCTGGTTGCCCGGGAAACGGGCCGGCTGGAACAGGTTGTGTTGCTGAATTGTTAATGAGTTTGTCATTCACAAAAACGGAAAGGAATTTCCGCTGTGGATCAGCCGAGTGCAAACAAGCAGCAGCGGCCGGGGGGAGGGGTCAGACCGGGGGGAGGGGGAGCAGGAGGGGGGAGCGCGGGGCAGGAGGGGGAGGACGAGCGGGCAGGAGGGGGGAATGAAGGGGAGGGGGGAGCACGGGGCACACTGCCTGCTCCGTGCTCACAGGCTTTGTCACGACGTGTGTGCAGGAATCTCCGGCGGCTGTGTGTGCATATACATATAGTGTGATTTAACCACTTCCACTCTGGTGGGAAATCACTTATATATCGCGATTCATCCTGTAGTGCTCTACAGACATCGTCACCGTCCCCTCCCTACCACTGTGAGGGGGTCTGGAGGAATCCCCCGGGGACAAGATATTACCACCTTGGTGGAATGTGCTAGCCTCCGTGTCTCCGTGTTTTTACCGTGATTTTGATGAAAAAAAAAAAGATCTGATGTAATTTCCTGCTTCAATCTGTTCTCCTTCATTCTCCACTAGTGTATGCAGGAGAGCAGACAGCAGCTGCAGAACTACAAGGCTCAGCATACTGCATCCACTAGTGTATGCAGGAGGGAGAGGCGGGGGAGCAGAACTACAAGGCTCAGCATACTCCATCCACTAGTGTATGCAGGAGAGCAGGCAGCAGCTGCAGAACTACAAGGCTCAGCATCCTCCATCCAGGATTGTATGCAGGAGTTTTTTGCCCTAAAACGTAAAACGTAAAAAAAAAATGGCATGAACTATATGCCATATTTTTGCATGCTAGCCAGGTACAGCAGGCAGCTACGGGCTGCCCCCAACCCCCAGCTGCCTATTTATACTTGGCTGGGAACCAAAAATATAGGGAAGCCCCTTTTTTTTTAATTATTTCATGAATTTCATGAAATAATTACAAAAAGAATGACGTTGGCTTCACCCAATTTTTGAGTCCAGCCAGGTCCAACTAGGCAGCTGAGGATTGGAGTTCTCAGCGCAGGGTGCCCAAGCTTTCTGGGCACCCCCGCTGCGAATTCCAGTTCTCAGATGCCCAGAAGATGGCGCTTTCATAGAAGCACCATCTTCTGGCGCTGTATCCAACTCTTCCAGCTGCCCTGGTGCTGGGTGGCTCGCTGGGTAATAATGGGGTTAGGGCTAGCTGTGTATTATCAACTGGCCCTAAACCCGAAATTCATGGTGTCACGCCAATATTAGCATTGGCCACCATGAATTGCTAGTAAAGATAAAAAAAAAAACAACACAAAGAGAAAATATTTTTATTAGAAATAAAACACAACACAATTAGTGACTCCATCTTTATTGAAATAAAGAAACCCCCCCCCTCCGCAGTAATCCTGGGTCAGGGTCCCGCGATGTCCAATCCGGATCCAATATCATCTGATCGGTTTGCTGGAAGGCAAAGCGATCAGATGATGTGTCAGGTTCAAGGACGTGAATCACATCACACATCAGCCGATTGTATAAAAGCCATTTATACAATCAGCTGCTGCATCAGTAGAAAATAAAAACTACACACCTCTGTGCAGACTCCCGTCTGATCGCTTCTGGACCTGGCAGTAATCAGCTGATGCGTTCACCTGACAGCATTAGCTGATAGTATAAGCCGGTCGGGTGGTAAAAAGCTGGCCTCACCACCAGACTTATGCGATCAGCTGATGCGGTCAGGTGACCGCATCAGCTGATCACCGGCAGGTCCTGCAGCAATCGGACGTGTCTCGGGAGTCTGCAGACAGGTGAGTATGATATATATTTTTTTCTACTGTTCACTTTTGATTTCGCAGCTGCATCCACCAGACATGGCGCAGGACGGGAGCGGACATGGCGCCGGACGGGAGGTGGAAGCAGCGGTGGCGGTACTGGGAGGATTCACGCTTTTGTGTTTACCAACACAAGGAATCCACTTCCTGTACATGTCACTTTACTACCCACCCCTTGCGTTTATAGCTGCATTTTTAGTCATAGAAACTCAGCTATATTTGCAATTTGCATTTTCCATTGCGGTTTTGAACATCTCATTGAACTCCATGGCTGGAAAATGCAGTGGAAAAACGCAGGTATAATAGACATGCTGAGTTTTTGTGGGCACCACAAAAACTCAGCTAAAAAAAACTGTGTGCAGACAGCAAAAATGAAAACTCATAGACTTTGCTGGTGAAGCAAAGTCATGCAGTTTTCTGAACAAAAACGCACCAGAAAAATGTGCAAAAACACCGTGAAAAACGCACTGTGCGCACATAGCCTTTCGGTGGTGTCAGGCTCCGTTCACATTGCACAGTCTGACACTCCGTCCGATGGTTTCTCTGGTGTTTCTGATCAACTCAGGCAGACCCAGGCATCGATCTGCTGTCTGTCTGCTCATTCATAGATAGGCTAATATGAGTTAACCTCTGCTAGCCTGCTTGTTAGGCTTCTTTGATCACATGTTGTAAGGAAGCCAATCACTTCTGCTCATCTCATTTTTAAGCTGGAGCAAATCTTCTACCTACGCCAACTATAGTTTATACTGTGTTTGGTGTGTGAGTTATTGTCCTAGACTTATTGGAGAAAAAGAGTTGCTCTGTACTTGGTGCTGTTGTGGAGTTACCCGTCATCCTGTTGTTTCCACCCTGCTTTTGTTTTCCTCCTAGTCTCTTATTGTCTTATACCTCTGTTCGTGCATGCTGTGTGATACAGTTTTTGTTTCCCCTGTTTATTTCTGTGGGCTTAATCACACTCCTGTCTCGGCCCCCCATGGGGGAGGGTATAAGATCAGGGATAGTCAGGAGCAGGGCCTGGAAGGAGATTCAGGTATCTCCACCATTAGGGGTATGTCTGAGAATAGGGATAGCACAGGTCCCCCTTGTATGAGGGTCAGCTTAGGGACCCTGGTTTCCTGCTATCCCCATAGTTCCTGGTTACACATGTGGAACCAGAAGGGGTTGTCCTAGTAGTGGAAAACCCCTTTAAGCTTAAAGGGAGCTTGTCACCACTTTTTTGCCCTATAAGCTGAGGCAACCACCAGTGGGCTCTTATATACAGCATTCTAACATGCTGTATATAAGAGCCCAGGCCGCTGTGTAGAACATAAAAAACACTTTATAATACTCGCCTAATGTTCGCGCTGCAGTGGATTTTAGTCATATGGGTGTCTCCGTTCTCTGCTGCCAGCGCCTCCTCTTTGGCAATCTTCGTCCTCCTTCTGAAGCCTGTGTGCATGAGGCGGCTACGTCGTACACACTCGCTGGTCCCGCGCATGCGCACTACAATACTTTGATATGCCTTGCTCAGGACCTGAATGCCGTTGAGTGTGTATGGTGTCAGACGCGTCATGCACCCCGGCTACAGAAAATGGAGGACAAAGATGGCCGCCACCAGACGACGAAGACGGCCATGTGACCCACATCCACCGCAGCGACCGGTTTAGGTGATTATTATAAAGTGATTTTTATGTTCTACACAGCGGCCTGGGCTCCTATATACAGCATGTTGGAATGCTCTATATAAGAGCCAACTGGTGGTGGCCGCAGCTTATAGGGCAAAAAACTGGTGACGGGTTCCTTTAAAAATCATTTCACTTGACGAACAAGCATTTTGTTTATTCATTGGGTGAGGGGCAACATGTTTTGACAGGCCGACTTTTCGAATATAAGCGTTCCTAGGAATGCTCATTCCCAATTATTGGTGATTGTAAATGGAGCTGTAGCCCATCAGTTATATTAGCGTCTGACATATGTCACAAGACTGTAGAGGGGAATTCCACTTTAAGAATTCCCCTTTACGCAAATTATCGGCCCAATGCAAACAATGACACACGTTCATAATATAAGGCGACCATGTACGATAAACATGTTGTTCTTTGCGGCGTTAATTGTTTAGGCATGCAAAGCCTTTATGTAAACTGCTGACCCTGTATACAGGATTTGTGAATAAAATAAGACCTGCGATGGTAACAATACCACTAATGTAGCCATTGCTTATTCATGCAAACAGGCCCCTTTTCCGTCCATAGCGGGTATCAGTTTGCAAACCATAAACCTCCTAATCCGCAGCCTGAAGATTTGCATAACCTGGCAGGAAGCTGAAATGTACATTGATACATTAGTGAAATGTTATGAATTGAAAGGAAGAAGGTGCAGATCTTTTGTTCCTGTCCAGACAGGAAATGTCCTAATTTCCCATGTAATAGAAGCAGATAATCTAGTGCCTGGCCAGGATAATTGTGTGTTAGTGGATTAGGAGCTGACTGGTCACTTATGCAATTGAAGCTGAATCAAAGGCTCCTTCACTGTAGTATCAGCGTTAATCATTTATACAATAAGAGCACTTGAGCATCAGAAGACTTCTGGCAGACTGACATCTTGCCGGGGAGACAGTTTTTTTTATAATGGTTGCTGAAGATAACATTGGATCAATAAAATCATGTTGCTTTGTTGAGATATTTATAGGTCTCCTTTCTGTACCTGTTATTCTGATACTGATAAAGTAAGAAATCTACAGGTCTAAAGGTCTACGCTACACTATTATCATGGATGAGTGTTTCTAGGACATTAGTTTCTTGCTAATCGTGCAGTGTAAACAGGCTGCCTCTCACCCGACAAACATGCATTTTGCTTTGTTCCTTCATCGGCTGAAATGATCTTTTGGTTCGCACAAAACATAATCGTTTTCGGTGGTTCATCGTCTTGTGTAAATGGGACCAACGCTTCTGAGAAAAACGGCAGCCTATATTTACTACAGTGTAAACAGGCTGCTTCTCACCCGACAAACATGCGTTTTGCTTTGTTCCTTCGTTGGGTGAAATGATCTTTGGTTTGCACAAAACATAATCGTTTTCAGTGGTTCATCGTCCTGTGTAAATATGACCAATGCTACTGCAGTGTGAACAGCCTGCCTCTTACCCGACGAACATGCGTTTTGCTTTGTTCCTTCATTGACTGAAATTATATTTTGATTCACACAAAAGATACTCGTATTCAGTGGTTCATCATCTTGTGTAAATGAGACCATTATTGCTGAGAAAAACAACAGCCTACATGTACCGCAGTGTAAACAGGCTGCCTCTTACCTGACAAACATGCGTTTTGCTTTGTTCCTTCATCGAGTGAAATGATCTTTTGGTTTGGTTCATCGTCCTGTAAAGGGTACTTTACACGCTGCAACATCGCTAACGATATATCGTCGGGGTCACGTCGTTAGTGATGCACATCCGGCGCCGGTAACAACATCGCAGCGTGTGACACCAAGGAGCGACGATCAACGATCGCAAAATTGTTCAAAAACGGTGATCGTTGACACGTCGCTCCTTTCCTTAATATCGTTGCTGCTGCAGGTACGATGTTGTTCGTCGTTCCTGCGGCATCACACATCGCTATGTGTGACGCCACGGGAACGACGAACATCTCCTTACCTGCCGTCCACCGGCAATGAGGAAGGAAGGAAATGGGCGGGATGTTACGTCCCGCTCATCTCCGCCCCTCCACTTCTATTGGCCGGCCGCTTAATGACGCCGCAGTGACGTCGCTATGATGCCGAACGCACCTCCCCCTTGAGGGAGGGATTGTTCGGCGGTCACAGCGACGTCGCTGACAAGGTACGTGCATGTGACGCTGCCGTAGCGATAATGTTCGCTACGGCAGCGATCACCAAATGTCGCACGAACGATAGGGGCGGGTGCTATCGCGCACGACATCGCTAGCAATTGCTAGCAATGTCGCAGCGTGTAAAGCACCCTAAAGACCAAGGCTGCTGAGAAAAATGGCAGCCTAAACGTACTACATGGTCTGTTAGAGATTGGTGTGTATGGCGGTCTGCTTGTGTAAACAGACCATTAAGCAACCGCTGTTCACTATCATTTAATGCAAAAAAAATCGTAGCCTGGTGATCTTTGCTTTGAGTGACATATCTGGCGTGTTTTATTCCAAAATTGATTTTCTTGTTCTTCTTGCCGTCTGTGGTATTGAGAACATCCATTTCTAGCACCACATTTCAAATGGGTTCAGTCTTCTGTCTTGTTTTTTTTATCGTCCAGGTTTCAAATCCATATGTTATCATAGAAAAGACCAAACTATGTACAAGCCATGTCTTTGCCACAAGTGAAATGATCCTTGATTTGAAGACTTTGTCCAGTGACTTCATTGTTGAATTGACTGCTATTTGTAGCTACTTTCCTACTGACTTCTGGTGTTATCACTACATCTTGAGTGTTCATCAGTCCTTGTAGATTGTCGTTCATCTTAAATACTACCCGGCAGTAGTCAATATCTTTATCTTCTTTGTGTTGAGTAGGAGTCCCATGTTCGAACTTTTCATGTTGACACTCCATAATAAGTCCTTCATTGCATCTACGCTTGTTGCTATCTATGTTATATCATCTGCATATTTAAGCTGGTTGATGATACGTCCTCCAATTTTCATTCCCTTTTTTTCCAGCAAATCTGGCCTCTGTGAAAATAGCTTCTGTATATAAATTAAACATATACACTACTCACAAAAGGTTAGGGATATTTGGCTCTTGGATGAAATTTCAGGATGATCCTATAATGCACTCTAACCTTTTCAAGTGAACTTAATGTGACTTTCTCTAACCTTTTCATGTGAACTTAATGTGACTTTAGGGTGCTTTACACGCTGCGACATCGCTAACGATATATTGTCGGGGTCACGTCGTTAGTGACGGACATCTGGCGTCGTTAGCGACATCACAGCGTGTGACACCAAGGAGCGACGATCAACGATAGCAAAAACGTCAAAAATCGTTGATCGTTGACACGTTGCTCCTTTTCATAAAATCGTTGGTGGCGCATGCCGCTGGTTGTTCGTCGTTCCTGCGGCATCACACATCGCTATGTGTGACACTGCAGGAACAATGAACATCTCCATACCTGCGTCCACCGGCAATGAGGAAGAAAGGAGGTGGGTGGGATATTCCGCCCGCTCAACTCCGCCCCTCTGCTTCTATTGGAAGGCTGCCGTGTGACATCGCTGTGACGCCGCACAAACCGCCCCCTTAGAAAGGAGGCGATTCGCCGGCCACAGCGACGTCGCAGGGAAGGTAAGTCCGTGTGACGGGTGTAAGTGATGTTGTGCGCCATGGGCAGCAATTTGCCTGTGATGCACAACCGACGTGGGCGGGTACGCTCGCTAGCAATATCAATACCGATATCACAACGTGTAAAGTAACCTTTTCTCTAACCTTTTGAATGCACTTGTCCAACTGTTCAATGTTTCAGTACTTTTTGCACAACTTGCTGTTCTCTAACAAGGAGCTTAATGGCAAAATTCACAACCGGTTTTGATCCAAAAATCACCCAGTAAATTTTAGAGTTTAATTAGAATTGGTATTTAAATAATAATTGGTTGTAAGTGTTCAGTTATTGATTTGTCTACATGGGCCTTAAAGATATTGTTTTAAACTCCTGGAAAACGACCTTAATCCACCATCTAAAGGCTGCTTTACATGTGGCGATTTATCGTGCGATCGCATGTGCGATCGCACCCGCCCCCATCGTTTGTGCGTTACGGGCAATTTGTTGCCTGTGGCGCACAAAGTCGGTAACCCCCGTCACACGCACTTACCTCCTGAACGACCTTGCTGTGGGCGGCGAACATCCTCCTCCTGAAGGGGGAGGGACGTTCTGCGTCACAGCGACATCACACAGCGGCCGCCCAATAGAAGCGGAGGGGCAGAGATGAGCGGGATGTAACATCCCGCCCACCTCCTTCCTTCCGCATTGCCGACGGCCACAGGTAAGCTGCAGTTCATTGTTCCTGGGGTGTCACACGGAGCGATGTGTGCTGCCTCAGGAACAATGAACAACCGGCGCGCAGAAGGACGATCGATTTTTTTAAAATGCCGACGTGTCAACGATCAACAATAAGGTGAGTATTTTTGCTCGTTCACAGTCGCTCGTAGCTGTCACACGCTACAATATGTCAAACGAGGCCGGATGTGTGTCACTAACGATGTGGCCCCGACGACATATTGTTAGATATATCGTAGCATGTGACGAGCTCTTTACATATTTTCTCTTTTGTTTTAATCAGAAAAAATGCAGTTGATGTCATGCAAAGAATATTAAAAACTAAATAGCTGTTTCCCATCAGGTTTCTGCTGTTTTTGGCATTCAAGATATCATATTCCGCTATTATTGTCTTCTCAGTACAAAAAATAAAAGCAGATGTTGAAGGTTGAACTAGATGGACCTAGGTCTTTTTTCAACCTAAGTAACTATGTAACTATGTAACTATGTTGTCATTTCTTACCTTTTAAAGTCAATCTCAGGAGCAGATACATTCTGCTGTACTAAACGCATTTGTCTTACTCTTTCTGCCTGCTTAATGTTCTAATCATTATACATTTTCCAAAAAAAAAAATCATCCAGGAGATTGAGAAAGATCAACACAGGTGAAAATGAGGTCAAGAAGATGTAAATGTCAGCCAGTAACAATGCATCACAGTAATGAGCCGAGAAGTCAGCAGTTGCTAAAGGAAACGGAGGGTAGACATTAACACATAGAGCATCGGGAGATGGAAGTCAATGGGGAGGTATAGTCATTATAGAAATTAAGGGTCTAGGAAGTGTTTGAATAACAGACCTCCTTATGAGAAGAGAGAAGAAGAGATTGTTTCTCTGGAAGACATCCATGGTTTTAGCAAAGTATAATAATAATAATTTATAATTTTATTCATTTATATAGCGCTATTAATTCCACAGCGCTTTACATACATTGGCAATACTGTCCCCATTGGGGCTCACAATCTAGAGTCCCTATCTGTATGTTTTTGGAGAGTGGGAGGAAACCGGAGAACCCGGAGGAAACCCACGCAAACACGGGGAGAACATACAAACTCCTTGCAGATAGTGTCCTTGGTGGGATTTGAACCCAGGACCCCAGCGCTGCAAGACTGCAGTGCTAACCACTGAGCCACCGTGCCGCCCATGTATAGGAAAGTACATGCAGTAAAGGTAAAAAAAAAGTTATAAAACATAAATAATTGCAGTTATAATATTAACCCCTTCATGACCGGCCGATTTTTCACTTTCCGTTTTTTTTTTCGCCATTCTTCCGAGAGAAGTAACTTTTTTTTTCAGTCAATATGGTCATGTGAGGGCTCATTTTTTTGTGGAACGGGCTATACTTTTAAATGAAACCAAGAGTTTTACCATATAGTGTAGTGGAAAACAGCAAAACAATTCCAAATGCGGAAAAATTGCAAAAAAAAAATGCAATTGTACTATTGTTTTTGAGATATTTTATTCACCATGTTCACTATATGGTAAAACTAATGTGCCAGTGTGATGGCTCAGGTCGGTGTGAGTTTGTAGACACCAAACATTAATAGGTTTTCTTTTATCTAAGGAGTTAAAAAAAATCAGAAGTCTGCGGTTGTTAAGGGGTTAATATATATATAAGTCTATGGTATATGTTAACCATAAGGTATATATTAATTTCTCTATTACTGTAAAGGCTGTGGCACTGAATATGTAGTTCTTGGCAATAAGCTTCTCATCTTATTAAGAGGTTGTTCAGTATCATGACTGGGTTTTCTTAGAACTCTTGCTATTATGTGCCTCTTAAAACATCCATTACCTTATTTTTTGTAATATTACCTTTTTTCATGCTCTAGGAGCACATCCTCATTGCTGGATACAGCTCTGATGGGGTTAATCGACAACTTCCACTCTCCTGACTTCCTGTGTGCTATTACTACAAGTTCCATCATGCATTGCATTGACCAGTAAGCCAGCACTTATCATACCCACCCAAAACTGCACCCAGACCCTTCCCTCACCTTCTTCCTCCTGCTATGCTATGCGCGCCCATTTACATCGACATTGGCTGCCCCCATGCCTGGGATTATGGGCATGGGGAGCAGTGAATATTCATTTCCTTAAACAGCTGGCACACGTGATCATCTAGCCGCCAGCTTACTGCAGCTGCTGGGCGCTCAAGTGTGCCTGCTGTTTAAGAAAAAGTCAGTGACCATAGAGAAAGATATTGGAGCTCTACACTGCAGTCAATACAGGTGTATTACAACAATTATTCTAAAATCTAAATGCTGATCTGCCATTGTGTAAAGGTTGTTTAATAAAATTGTATTTTAAACATTTACATAATAATTCTTTCATCTAAATGCACCTTAAGAAAAAAAAATTACAATCTCTTCATTACTCCATTGATGCCTTGCTTACTTGTCCTGTTGTGGTGATGTCACACAAAAAGTGATTGTTAAAGCCTATTACTGTGGTTTTGTGCTGTACATACATCACCTCTGAGGCCAGTGATTGGCTGAAGCGGTCATGTGCATGTCCAGCATAACTTCACTGCAGCAAGGTAAACAAAAAGAGCAGTAAGGAACAGCGAAACTTCAGCTCTTGAGCTGCAGGGTATTTAACAGGTGAATCATAGTTTTGTGGGGTGTTTTTATTTTATCTGTACAGATTATACAGGTTGATCTTAGTTTCATCTGTCCAAAAATGCTTTTACAGAACTTAGCTGGACTACCTTGTCTTTACTAGAGCCTCTGATAATGAGGTTAGGATTGTGCTGGAAGGTAGCCAGCAGGTGCCACTCCAGGGGATTTCTCGGCATTGTGGCAACTGACTCCAGGGCTCAGACTCAGGTGCAGGCAGGACAGCTGAAAGAGACTGGTTGGCTGGTTCAGGCAGTTACTGCAGATACAGCAGATACTGGCAGGTACAGCAGGTGCCTCAGGTATTACAGGTACTAAAACACAGGTATGGGTTAACAGGTACAGGTATCGGTATCGGATACAGGATACATGGAAAAGGTCCTGCCAAACAGCAAGCGTGTCTCTAGCAAGTAAGACCACATTGCTTAGGCACCTCCTATAGGGGGAGGATGCCTTAAGTATCTAGTGCCTCTCAGCCATGGGCTGAGTGATACTTCTGGGTTAGGTCTCGCTGGCTCTGTAAGAGCAGTGAGATATGCATGGGTGCTCTAAGCACGCTGCTAGGAGAAGATCTGTGTGGCGTTCACAGGCCCTGGGAGCTGGACAGAATCAGTTGGCTCCACTGAGCAGCCAAGAGGGTGAGTATGCCAGAATTTCATCTGGGAGGAGGAAGCGGGGAAGTGCAGGGATGCCACTGCAGGCTTTACAGTGAGCTTGTTTAGATGTTTTATGGCAAAATCTATTCTAGTGTTTATATATTTAAGGCTGATTTATGGTTTGCACCTTGTGGTGAACCCTCTATATTTGTTTTTATGAAGTCTTCTCTATATTGTAGCCTAAGATACTGCAACATCTACTTCCTGGAGAGTGTTCTTCACTTGGGTGGATGTTGTGAATGGGTTTTTCTTCACCATGGAAAGGATTCTGTGATCATCCATCACTGTTGTCTTCCATGGACTTTAAGTCCTTTTTTTAATTGATTTCTTTTTATTTCCAGTTTAATGATGGTTTGTTTCTCTTTCATTGAGAAGTCCTTTCACCACCAATTGTGGACTCAACAGGTTCCAAACACAAATGCACCCCTCCCCCATTTGCCACAGGTAATGTTATCCTACATAGCAGGTTCCTACTTGCCCATACACAGGAGGTTTTTTAACCCAGAGAGAGGCTTCAACATAGAGTAGGTACCCAGTTACGAGATATGCCGTGATGTGGCAACTGGGCAGATATACAAATGGCCGTTTCTATATGCTAAATATCTCATTTTATTAGATTTCCATTAGCAGTAATGCAGGTCTATATTCACACATTCATAGTTTTCATACTTTAGCATTTCAGAGTACAAATTGTCTTTTTTTTGTATTCCAATTACAAATGCCACACCTGGAATCAGCTCCAGACCTTTTACCTTCTTAATTGATGATGGCTTAATGAGAGAATAGGTCATACAGCACCTTAAAAAAAGCTTTTCAGATAATTGTGCAATAAGCTTTGGTCCTTTGAAAAAGAGGCAGATACATATTTAAGAGCTGTAATTCGTAAACCCTTAATCCAATTAAAATGTGAATAATCTTAAATTAAACCTGACAGTCTTCACTGTAAGCACATATTGGTTATATAAATGTATCTTGAATGTTTTGGTAAACAGCTAAAATTCCAACACTTGTATTACTGTCTAAATACTGTGTTTCTGGACCTAACTGTATGTCCACTTTGTCTTGGTATCAAGGTAGGATCTAAACGTCTCATGCAAAAACCATTATTCCTGAAGCTGTAGTACTTAATTAAAACAATAAGACAATAAGAGAGGTCCCTGGCCAGTACCTACAAATCTGGAGGTTATTAAAATAAATTAATATGATTTAGGTCTCCTTAAAGAGATTAGTTTAAAAAATGTGATTAAAACTAGGAATAAAATGAGTATGTCTACTGGTCCAGGCCAGTCGGTTTCATAAAATGTAACGGGAGTAACAGATTATAATGTGTGGTTGAGAGTCGTAAGTAACCAGCTGACTAAGAAGTTTGAGTAGGTTGATAGAGATGGAAGCCAATTTGTATAATACTATAATATTTTGTAGAATTTTGCAGACTAAAAGGAGAGTTTGGGACTAATTTCTATAAGAACTTGATTATTTTTGTCTCTGACCAATAATAATAATAATAATTATATAATAATAATAATAGTAATAATAATAATAAATCTTTATTTCTATAGCGCCAACATATTCCGCAGCGCTTTACAATTCAGGAGGTTCATATACAAACAAATAACAGTTATAGAAAATACAATAATTGGAGTATGGAAAAAAGACAACCCTGCCCGTGAGAGCTTACATTCTACAATGCAATGGGGGGGGGACACAAGGTAAAAGTGCTCATTTACAATGGCAGTGCAGCCATCTCAAGGAAATGGGGGATAGATAATGGCTGCCTGGACCAGTTAGCCAGAACCTTGAGCTGCATTTGGGTGCCATGGAGTTTGATGTGGGGTTATATTCTGAGAAGACGTGGAGGGACTATGTGAATTTAATTCAACTAGGGAGTGTGATAGGCCACCCTAAAAAGATGCGTTTTTAGGGAGCGTCTGAAGCTGAGTAAGTTGTGATTCGTCCTAGCTTCTTGGGGTAGAGCATTCCAGAGGATTGGTGCAGCTCCGCAGAAGTATTGGATCCGGGAGTGGGAGGTTCGGATTAGTGAGGACGTTAGTCGAAAGTCTTTTGAGAGTGTAGAGAACGAGTGGGGTGATAGACAGAAAGGAGGGTGGAGATGTAGGCTACATGGCAACATTTTGATCAGTACCGTATTTTTCAGTGTATCACATGCACCGGATTATAAGATGCACTCCAAATTTAGAGAAAAAAAAAGTGAAAAAAATGGGGTCCGTCTTATAATGCAGTTGTATCTAACTGGGGAAGGCTGCAGCGGTGGTGGAGCGGGGTCACAGGAGGCAAAGACGGCAGTAAAGCAGGGCGATGCTGCGGGCAGTGCAGCGGGTGTCCCAGATGCTGTCCCAGAACCTGATTGTGGTGCGGGCTTCAAAGAAATGGCGCCCTGAGTCAGCGCATGTGCAGATTGAGCTATCGGCTCAATGACAAGCTGAGATCTCATCTGCGCATGTGCACATCAGGGTGCTATTATCTTTAAGTCTGCTGCTGGGTGATCAATGGGCTGGAGGCAGCGCATGCACAGATGATATCTTGAGCCAAAAGCTCCATCTGCGCACACGGTGACTCTGGGTTACATTATTTGAAACCTCACCACTCGCAGCACAGCCACTGCAGCCTCAGCACAGCCGCTGCAGCACAGCGCCTGCAGCCCCAGCACAGCTGCCGCAGAACAGTGCCCGCAGCATTGCCCCTGCCTCCTCCTACCCCTCTCCACCATCCCCCGGTAAGCTATATTGGGATTATAAAATGCACCCCTCAATTTCCTCCCAAATATTTAGAAGAAATGTGCATCTTATAATCCGAAAAATACGGTATTTGGAACCAGTCAAAGCCAAAATCAGGAGTGGACAAAACACAAAAAATAACTAAAATATTTCCAGATCTTCTTTGTTTTATAGCCATTCCTATACTTACAAATACTGATTATTATTTCTGGCTAAAACACCACTGTGTGAATTTGACCTACTAGTTTTAAGCAGGGAACTCCTCCTGTGTGACATCCATATGTGAAATAAAGACATCTTTCTCCATTAGTATGCCATAATAGTATTAGCAACATACAAAAAATTTACTTTTCCCCTGAAAAATAATGTCCATTATCCAATCTTGGAAAGTTCTGGAATTTTATAATGGGCTGTGCTCTTCATGCAGATCAATGTAAACTTGTGTCGAACATGTATAAAGGTCAATACTGGCAGATAGCACAGACATTTTTATCTAATAGGTTAATAAACAATAAAATTAATGAGTTGAATGTTGTTAATCATTACATTAAAAAGCCGCAGACCCAGAAGATACTGACAAGTTAGTTTCTTGTGAATTTGGTTTAAATGTACCTTAGCTAACTTGAATCTAGGCACTTATTTTAGAAATCTCCACATTTACATCTCTAAAATCAGTGTATTTCTTCTGTCTCCTCTCCCAACCTTCATTGTTCAAGAGGAGCTAGTCATGTTCTAATCTTCTGTCATCATTTCTGGCAGATAATCAAAATAAGATCGTCACAATGTGACAAATCTTAAATGTAAAAACACAAAAAGTAGGTAATTTCTAGTCTTTCTAATTTCAGCGTGCTGACGTTAGAAGCTAAAGTTAAACTTCTGATTATAATAAAGTCTGGTTTGTCCTTAGAAGGGAAGTTTAAGAATCAGATTCTGATGCCAGAAAGTACAAAATGTTCTAGATAAGAGTTTGGATATGAAAGTACAATGCCTTTAATTACAATATGCAGTGGTGGAGTATCAAGGACCACAAAACTGCCCAGTGATCTGTACTTTAGCACTCTTATTTCTCATGACAGTTTCCCAAGTATTATTTCTTTATTTTGCTTGATTATTTAGGGCCATTAATTCTACAGCACTATACTTTGGACCTGACAATTTAAATTCCCTATCTGTATGTGTTTGAGGTGTGCTAGGAAATGGGACTTCCAAGAAGAAAATATGTAGAACATACAAACTCCTTGTAGAAGTTTTCATTGGTGAGATTTGAACAGAAGACCCCAGTGCTGCCAGGTTACAGTACCAGTATAACGCCAATCCCAGTTATGAGTTATGATTTCATGGAGTTAGTGTTACCTCCACGGGCGGGTGTGTAACGGAACAGATGAGTGGATTCATTGGACCGCGGAGCCAGGGCTCACCCTGGAGGGGCAAGAATAAGTGACCACTTGGTCTTCTCTAGTGCCTCTGGTGGTGAGGTTAGTTTTGTGCTGCACGTAGCCATCAGGTACCACTCCAAGGCAGTCCCCAGATCCAACAGGCAACAGGTGAGACGGTGTTGGAGCTACAACCTAACAGGAACAGGATCGCCGACAGTGTGGATTCTGGTACAGATACGGATGGGATGCGTGATACAGACTGGACAGTTTCAGGTTTGCGTTCAGGTACAGACAGGATGGTTGATAAAGACAGGTTAGGTTCTGGTTCAGACAGGAACACAGATTCAGGAACACAGACAGGTACTGGGACAGAGGAACAGATCCAAAAACAGATTCAGGAAAACAGGAAGATACCGGAAACAGAAATGGATCTGGGAACAGATTTAGGAACACAGGCAGGCACTGGGATACAAGGCAGGTACCGGGACATAGGAACGGATCCACAAACTTACGCAGGTACCAGGACACAGTAACTGATACAGGAACACAGCAGGGTACCGGGTCAGAAATATAGATTTAAAGCCTCAGGCTGGAAGTGGGACACAGGAATGAATTCAGAACTCTGGCTGGTACCCAGACACAGGAATAGGTTCAGGAGCTAAGACAGGTTCGGGTTCATGATCAGGACTGGTTCAGGCATAAGGGGGTGTACCAAATCTGGAACAGTCTTCAGGGACCAGACAACAAGCTCATAGCCACAAGGCATACTGGCTACAGGAAACAAACATTCCACAGGCACCTCCCAAAAAGAGAGGTTGTTTGAAATACCTGGTGCCTTCCACCAATGGCCTAGAGACACTTCCGGAGTATGTGCTTTAAGAAGTGGGGAGTGGTCAAAAGCTCTAAGCTAGCAGCCAAGAGACCCGTGTGGCTTGTGCGGGCCCTGAGAGCCAAGAGCCACTGGAGGTACAGAAGCAGGAGGAACAGCTGGGCGGTCAGGGAGGTGAGTGAAGGAATGCCAGCCTTACAGTTGGATGCATTAATTAACTCATGGAGTTCTAAACATTCCAACCATTGCTGCTGTCAGCCATAAAAGTGCAAACATATGTAAACAAAATACAGCCAATTTTTAAGAGTTCCTTCTGCACCACCTACTTCTGTATGAGATGAGAGGAGCTGATGACATGCCATTGGTAAGTGTCTGCCTCTGGTAGGACAGGTATTTGATACGTGCTTACTGCACACATGATGTCATCAGCGGAAGTGAGTGGTGCAAGCAACCCTTCAAATACGGTTGCCAGCAGCAAAGTATCTTGGTCCTCAATTTAGACTGCTATAAATATATTTATATTATTTATGGATGTTTTTACATTGTATGCAATAAGACCATGGCCATTGATTTTGGAGTAAATTTACTGTGCATCATCCAGAACTTTTTCGTCCATTCTAAAAATGACGTGTGACATAACAAAACCCAGGTGGACCCTATCATAATCAATGGAGTCTCTCTGCTTCAGTAATACAACGGATCTTTTTTTTACATGTACGAACAGGCAGAGTCTCTAGTACTGACGGGTACAGCTGAGACGACTGAGGCAAACAGGTACGGAGGGTATGGCAGGGTCCTGCAGAGTCCAGGATGGCTAAGGCAGACAGGACAGCAGGAGCAGGCGGGTACTGAGGGCACGGCTGGGACAGGATGACAGATGCTGGTCAGTCAGTCTACACAGGTACAGGTAATGGGAGTATTACACAGGCTACACAACCCGCACTCTAAAGAAAAAGGTTAGCAGAACACATTTTTGCATCAGATCCGAACCCATATAAGTGCCAGTATCTCTGTCAGGATTATCAAAGCATTTTGCAGAGGAACGTGGAGGCAATCTGGCTTCTTTGAAAGTGAAAGGCATTGAGAGGGTAATGAAACCATCAAGAGGGGGAAATTGGAAGGGTGTGCTTCTAGATGGGAAGTTTTTTTTGGATCCTGGAACTGAACGCAATAATCCCTGAGCGTCTGAATTTGAGACATGACCTAACATATTTTTACCAATATGTGCAAAAGAATTTTTTCGTACTTTTTCATAATATGCTTGTCTATGTTTTAGTTTTAGTTTTGATATGATACACTGCGATGTGAATAGATTTTATGCTATATTTATATAAATAATTTGCATTGTAAAACAATTATGATATGAGAAATTTCACTGTGGTTTGTGCGTGTGTTGATACATGTTCATGTAAGATGTGCAATGTGGAATTGTATATATGTTGGGTGGCTAAGAAAAGGTTAAATTTGTTAGGAAATGCAGTTTCTATATTTCACTTTATGTGGATATAGCAAAATAAGAGGCTAAAATTTAACTTTTAATTCTAAAATATTAAAAGCCCATAAGGGATACATGTAACCATGAAACTCAAGTGCTCTAGAATGAAATATGATAAATTATCAAAGCACAAGAGTCAATGATGTATAACAAACATAACAAAAAAACACAATATACAAAAATCATAAATTGAGCAGATTATATCCACCCGTGGGACAGTGGTCCATGTGATAGGGAAGAAAAAATAATCAAAAAAACTCAATATACCTAAATAAGAGCTAGATATCGGTCCTCAATGGAAAAGACCAATACAAATATTATTGCTCAGTATACATATAAATGAGAACAATCTCACCCATGTTCGGTGGTCTAGGGCAAAACAGGATCTCCTCCGTGTTGGTCCTCTTTGTGTCGTCAGGTTGTCACTGACCCTACATGAACTCAGGAGATAAATCAAAACCTGTTGCCCAAACTTCCGTCCTAACAAGGACAGACCACAGCTGGCCCTCTCTATATACCCCTACACTGATCCTATCCACGTCCCGACGCGTTTCGTCGTACAAGACTCATCAGGGGACTCCAGTGTATAGATAGAGGCCAGAGGTCCTAAGCCCTCGCTCCCAGAATAACATGAGGGAACCAGAGCCACAGTGACAAAGGGTATATAAATGATAATGGTCCAATCAATGTTGTGGATCAATTAGGAGACTCACCAGTGGTGATTCAGAAAAGCAGGTGGTGCATATTGATGTCCCATGATAACGCCACCTCCTGTGTCAACCTCGTGTGCAAGTGGAACGCAAACAGCGTCCACGTAAGGATCCCAGCAACGCACTTCCGGTCTCGCGACGATAAACCGGAAGTACGTCAAAATAGGGGCGGGATCGTTATTACACACTAATGTGCCCGCTCCAAGCCAAAGATACAGGGCGGCATTCAAACCGCCCACCGGAAGTGAGGTAACGCGATCACAAGGCAATGGGAATGGCTAATGAAACATGTCCACGTAAAGCTCCCCACCGCCCATTCCATGAGATCACGAGTCATGAAGACACGCCCTACACTCCCAGCGCTCAGGATGCATGTAGGGAGACAAGTCCCCAGCCGATACACATACCGTGCACCGGATCGATTACCAGCATCATACTCAGAGCAAAAAAAGAGGAACAAAACACACCATCCATAAAATGGGGGCATGATGTAAATCGCAGTGCTCTTGTCCCAATAGAAAACGCAAAACCCAATATATGGAGGGGGTACATTTACACATAAAAAGGGACACATTATCATGTGCACCTATCAAGGAATAACCACACATCCCAGCATGAGTCATCCAAATGAGCATTATTAAGTGTAATCAGTTTTCGTCACACATTAAGGTGATAGTCATGTTACCCAGATATTACAAGTGTGCACATATCCAGGATTTCACATAAGTGGAGGGATTATTCACTATGTTTACTGTCCCTCCAGGACTATACAGGTCACATATACTTCAAAGATAAATCAAGGTTATCATTGGCTAATAATTCTCCTACTAGATAAAGCTGGCAAATTGAAGCTGTTCATTAAGGCCCTCCGGGGCCGAGGTGCCTAATCTAAAAATCCATTTTGTTTCCTTTTGGAGAACACACCTATCCCAGTCACCACCCCGTTTCGGTCTGGGGACGACATCAATACCCACAAAACGGATGGCAGAAGGGTTGCCACCATGTTTAGCCCAGATGTGTCTGGCTAGGGGCTTATCCCTCTTGTGTTCGATGTCGCCAAGGTGGTCTCCAATTCTCCGCCTGAATTCTCGGATCGTTTTCCCCACATATTCCAAGCCACAGTTGCAGGTGGCTTTGTAAATCACTCCTTGAGTGCGACAATTTATGAAATGGCGTATTTCAAAGTTTCTGTCCAGCACCATACTCCTAAACGTTTTCCCAACTTCCAGGTAGGGGCATGCTATGCATTTAGAGCATCTAAAGCAGCCCTTCACCTCCCTGGACAGCCAATTGGTTTCCTGGTGTCGTTCGAAGTGGCTGTGCACCAGCCTATCACCAAGAGATCTCCCTTTTTTGTAGGTGATCAGAGGTCGTTTAGGCAAGGAGGAACCTACATCTCTATCCATTAAAAGAATAGGCCAGTGATTCTCCAGTATTTTACGAATTTCAGTGGCTCCATTATTGAAAGTTGTGATGAAGCGAGAGAAAACATTCTGCTCCAATGGTCTCTCCCGGTCCATCAACAATTCCATTCTAGGGGTATTTTTCGCTTCATTATAGGCTCTTTTCAGTATCTCCCCAGGGTAGCCCCTCTCTTTAAAGCGGTCACGGAGCTCCCTTGATTGGCTCTCAAAGACCCTTTTATCTGAACAGTTCCTCCGTAAACGGAGGAACTGTCCCTTGGGGATCCCTCTCCTCATGTGGAAGGGATGACTGCTCTCCCACATGAGGAGAGAGTTGGTGGCAGTGGGCTTACGGTAAGTGGAGGTGGAGATCTCGCCACTCCCACTTTTTTGGATGAGAATGTCCAGGAAGGGGAGATTGTCTTCCCCAATGACATGTGTAAAGGTCAACCCCACATCGTTTTGATTAAGGCCCGCTACATAGTTAGACAGTTCCATCCTCGACCCTGTCCATACAATCAGTATGTCATCTATGTAGCGGGCCCATATCTCAAATTTGGACGTAGAGTCTTCCATTTCTTCCACAAAAATCCGCGTCTCCTCCCACCAACCCAGGAGCAAATTGGCATAAGAGGGAGCACATGGGCTCCCCATAGCCGTGCCCCTGAGTTGGTGGTAGATCCGCCCATCGAAGGTGAAGATATTTCTCGTCAAGCAAAACTCCAAGAGTCTCAGGACGAATCTGTTATGCTCCCTGAACTGACAGCCCCGCGTATTCAGAAAGTACTCCACCGCCTCAAGTCCCTTGGCATGGGGAATAGAGGAGTAGAGGGCCTCAACGTCCACACTTCCAAGAAGGGTGCCCTCACTAACTGATATACCATCTAGTTTCCTCAGTAAGTCTGGTGTATCTTTCACAAATGAGGGTAGGGCTGCAACAAATGGTTTGAGAATTTTATCCAAGTACATACCACAATTTTGGGTTAGATTGTTAATCCCAGAAACTATTGGCCTACCCTTCAAAGGGCAAAGGCCCTTATGAACCTTTGGTAGGCAATAGAAGGTCGCCATTGTTGGTTCTTTTGGGAGAAGAAAGTCATACTCAGTTTTACTGATTACTTCAGACAAAAGGCCATCATCCAGGATACCTTTAAGTTCGCTCAGATACCGACCTGTCGGATTGGCAGGAAGTCTCTCGTAACCAGTTCTGTCATTCAGGATCTTGGTACACATATCAGCATACTGGTCAGCATCCATGACAACCACATTGCCCCCTTTATCCGAGGGTTTAATGACAATGTGGTTGTCATGTTCCAATTCAATTTGAGAGAATTGGAACATGACAACCACATTGTCATTAAACCCTCGGATAAAGGGGGCAATGTGGTTGTCATGGATGCTGACCAGTATGCTGATATGTGTACCAAGATCCTGAATGACAGGACTGGTTACGAGAGACTTCCTGCCAATCCGACAGGTCGGTATCTGAGCGAACTTAAAGGTATCCTGGATGATGGCCTTTTGTCTGAAGTAATCAGTAAAACTGAGTATGACTTTCTTCTCCCAAAAGAACCAACAATGGCGACCTTCTATTGCCTACCAAAGGTTCATAAGGGCCTTTGCCCTTTGAAGGGTAGGCCAATAGTTTCTGGGATTAACAATCTAACCCAAAATTGTGGTATGTACTTGGATAAAATTCTCAAACCATTTGTTGCAGCCCTACCCTCATTTGTGAAAGATACACCAGACTTACTGAGGAAACTAGATGGTATATCAGTTAGTGAGGGCACCCTTCTTGGAAGTGTGGACGTTGAGGCCCTCTACTCCTCTATTCCCCATGCCAAGGGACTTGAGGCGGTGGAGTACTTTCTGAATACGCGGGGCTGTCAGTTCAGGGAGCATAACAGATTCGTCCTGAGACTCTTGGAGTTTTGCTTGACGAGAAATATCTTCACCTTCGATGGGCGGATCTACCACCAACTCAGGGGCACGGCTATGGGGAGCCCATGTGCTCCCTCTTATGCCAATTTGCTCCTGGGTTGGTGGGAGGAGACGCGGATTTTTGTGGAAGAAATGGAAGACTCTACGTCCAAATTTGAGATATGGGCCCGCTACATAGATGACATACTGATTGTATGGACAGGGTCGAGGATGGAACTGTCTAACTATGTAGCGGGCCTTAATCAAAACGATGTGGGGTTGACCTTTACACATGTCATTGGGGAAGACAATCTCCCCTTCCTGGACATTCTCATCCAAAAAAGTGGGAGTGGCGAGATCTCCACCTCCACTTACCGTAAGCCCACTGCCACCAACTCTCTCCTCATGTGGGAGAGCAGTCATCCCTTCCACATGAGGAGAGGGATCCCCAAGGGACAGTTCCTCCGTTTACGGAGGAACTGTTCAGATAAAAGGGTCTTTGAGAGCCAATCAAGGGAGCTCCGTGACCGCTTTAAAGAGAGGGGCTACCCTGGGGAGATACTGAAAAGAGCCTATAATGAAGCGAAAAATACCCCTAGAATGGAATTGTTGATGGACCGGGAGAGACCATTGGAGCAGAATGTTTTCTCTCGCTTCATCACAACTTTCAATAATGGAGCCACTGAAATTCGTAAAATACTGGAGAATCACTGGCCTATTCTTTTAATGGATAGAGATGTAGGTTCCTCCTTGCCTAAACGACCTCTGATCACCTACAAAAAAGGGAGATCTCTTGGTGATAGGCTGGTGCACAGCCACTTCGAACGACACCAGGAAACCAATTGGCTGTCCAGGGAGGTGAAGGGCTGCTTTAGATGCTCTAAATGCATAGCATGCCCCTACCTGGAAGTTGGGAAAACGTTTAGGAGTATGGTGCTGGACAGAAACTTTGAAATACGCCATTTCATAAATTGTCGCACTCAAGGAGTGATTTACAAAGCCACCTGCAACTGTGGCTTGGAATATGTGGGGAAAACGATCCGAGAATTCAGGCGGAGAATTGGAGACCACCTTGGCGACATCGAACACAAGAGGGATAAGCCCCTAGCCAGACACATCTGGGCTAAACATGGTGGCAACCCTTCTGCCATCCGTTTTGTGGGTATTGATGTCGTCCCCAGACCGAAACGGGGTGGTGACTGGGATAGGTGTGTTCTCCAAAAGGAAACAAAATGGATTTTTAGATTAGGCACCTCGGCCCCGGAGGGCCTTAATGAACAGCTTCAATTTGCCAGCTTTATCTAGTAGGAGAATTATTAGCCAATGATAACCTTGATTTATCTTTGAAGTATATGTGACCTGTATAGTCCTGGAGGGACAGTAAACATAGTGAATAATCCCTCCACTTATGTGAAATCCTGGATATGTGCACACTTGTAATATCTGGGTAACATGACTATCACCTTAATGTGTGACGAAAACTGATTACACTTAATAATGCTCATTTGGATGACTCATGCTGGGATGTGTGGTTATTCCTTGATAGGTGCACATGATAATGTGTCCCTTTTTATGTGTAAATGTACCCCCTCCATATATTGGGTTTTGCGTTTTCTATTGGGACAAGAGCACTGCGATTTACATCATGCCCCCATTTTATGGATGGTGTGTTTTGTTCCTCTTTTTTTGCTCTGAGTATGATGCTGGTAATCGATCCGGTGCACGGTATGTGTATCGGCTGGGGACTTGTCTCCCTACATGCATCCTGAGCGCTGGGAGTGTAGGGCGTGTCTTCATGACTCGTGATCTCATGGAATGGGCGGTGGGGAGCTTTACGTGGACATGTTTCATTAGCCATTCCCATTGCCTTGTGATCGCGTTACCTCACTTCCGGTGGGCGGTTTGAATGCCGCCCTGTATCTTTGGCTTGGAGCGGGCACATTAGTGTGTAATAACGATCCCGCCCCTATTTTGACGTACTTCCGGTTTATCGTCGCGAGACCGGAAGTGCGTTGCTGGGATCCTTACGTGGACGCTGTTTGCGTTCCACTTGCACACGAGGTTGACACAGGAGGTGGCGTTATCATGGGACATCAATATGCACCACCTGCTTTTCTGAATCACCACTGGTGAGTCTCCTAATTGATCCACAACATTGATTGGACCATTATCATTTATATACCCTTTGTCACTGTGGCTCTTGTTCCCTCATGTTATTCTGGGAGCGAGGGCTTAGGACCTCTGGCCTCTATCTATACACTGGAGTCCCCTGATGAGTCTTGTACGACGAAACGCGTCGGGACGTGGATAGGATCAGTGTAGGGGTATATAGAGAGGGCCAGCTGTGGTCTGTCCTTGTTAGGACGGAAGTTTGGGCAACAGGTTTTGATTTATCTCCTGAGTTCATGTAGGGTCAGTGACAACCTGACGACACAAAGAGGACCAACACGGAGGAGATCCTGTTTTGCCCTAGACCACCGAACATGGGTGAGATTGTTCTCATTTATATGTATACTGAGCAATAATATTTGTATTGGTCTTTTCCATTGAGGACCGATATCTAGCTCTTATTTAGGTATATTGAGTTTTTTTGATTATTTTTTCTTCCCTATCACATGGACCACTGTCCCACGGGTGGATATAATCTGCTCAATTTATGATTTTTGTATATTGTGTTTTTTTGTTATGTTTGTTATACATCATTGACTCTTGTGCTTTGATAATTTATCATATTTCATTCTAGAGCACTTGAGTTTCATGGTTACATGTATCCCTTATGGGCTTTTAATATTTTAGAATTAAAAGTTAAATTTTAGCCTCTTATTTTGCTATATCCACGATTAACTGATAAGTGGCCTGCTCTGTTGAGTTTTGCTATTACTACTATATTTCACTTTAGAGTCTATGGAACGTTCTTCTTGTAGACATTCATTACATTTGAGAAATAATGGAGTAATTATGTTTCATTAGGTTTCAAGCCCAAGGGTTTGGGTATTTCTAGGGGATTGTCAGTACGAAACATCATGCCTATGAGTAAGGACGGGGGTCCAAAACATGCCAGGCAGAGCTCATGACTTGGAAAATAGTTTTTATAAATCTGTATTTTAATGACTTCAACTAATAAAATTGAGATTTTAAGTAGAACATTATGCTCGATTTATCCATTCTATCTGCTTAAGGCCCGCAACACACATGCGTGCCTCCGGTACGTGTTTGGTAAGTTTTTGCACATACCGGAGACACGAAGACATGTTGACCAATGTTGTCCTATGGTAGATGGCACACACACGTAAAATCACACGGAACGTGTGTCCGTGTGATTAGTACGTGTGTGCGTTTTCCCACATGGCTGACATGTCCGTTTTTGGCGGTCAGCACGCAGGCACTGACCCACTAAAGTCAATGGGTCCGTGCCTGCACGGATGGCACACATAGCATGTCCGTGTTCAGCACGTACCGTCCGTGTGCGTTTTTAAACGAACGATTACGGGTTGTTTTTTTTTTGTAAATGTCAGTCTACTTACCTTTTTTTCTGCTGTTCTCAGTCATCATCCCTTTTGCGCTCAGTCTGTATCTTCCCCTGTCGCATACTCACCGATCCCCGATCATCAGCGTGGCGAAGAACAGCTGTTCCAAAGATACGTGGCTTCAATTAATTTGAAAAAGCCGGCCGCTCATTAATCAATCTTGTATTCCCTTCTTCCCCCACCCACAGGCACCTATGATTGGTTGCAGTTAGACACACCTACACGCTGAATGACAGCTGTCTCACTGCAACCAATCACAGCCGCCGGTAGGCGGTTCTATACTGTGCAGTAAATAAATAATTAATTAATTAAAAAAAAAAACGACGTGCGGTCCCCCCAATTTTGATCCCAGCCAGGGTAAAGCCATACGGCTGAAGGCTGGTATTCTCAGGATGGGGAGCTCCACGTTATGGGGAGCCCCGCAGCCTAAAAATATCAGCCAGCAGCCGCCCAGAATTGCCGCATTCTTTAGATGCGATAGTTCTGGAACTCTACCCGGCTCTTCCTGATTTGCCCTGGTGTGTTGGCAATTGGGGTAATAAGGAGTTAATGGCAGCAACCCATAGCTGCCACTAAGTCCTAGATTAATCATTGCAGGCATCTATGAGACACCTCCAATGATTAACCTGTAATTTAAAGTTAATAAACACACACAACGAAAATTCCTTTATTTGCAATAAAAAACAATAACAAATACCTTCGTTCACCAATTTATTAAGCTTCAAAAACCCATCCATGTCCGGCGTAATCCACGGTGGTCCCGCGTCGCTTCCAGCTCTGCTACATGAAGGTGACAGGAGCTGCAGAAGAACACCGCCACTCCTGACAGCTCCACGCAGCAACTGAGGTGAGCCGCGCGAACAGCTGTGCTGTCACTGAGGTTACTCGCGGCCACTGCTGGATCCTCCACCTGTGACAGCAAGTCGCCCGAGTGACAGTGATGAAGTCACAGGTGAGTTGCGGTCTCGGGGGGAGGAGTCCAGCTGGCCACGGGTAGCCTGAGTGACAGCAGCGCTAATCACGCTGCTCATTTCAGTCACTCAGGGGATTAGTGGTCACCGGTGAGTCCTTCACAGGTGACCGCTGATCAGAACGCGACACACAGACAGAGCCGCGGTATGACAATGAAGTCGGGTAAAGTTCACCCGAGTTCATTCTCATCGCGCAACTCTGTCTGCTGACAGCCAACATGTATCAACGACATTGAGCATCACACACGGATCATTTCACACGGACATTACACGTACGCATACACAGCCATTCCACACGCACACACGGCTAGCATACTCCATCACACAGATGTCATACGTACCGGAGAAACGCCCATAAAAAACGGAACACGGACTTGAAAAACGGAACGTGTGACACGTACGTTTTTTATGCGGAAGTGTGTTTTAGGCCTAAATCGGTGGACGCCTGCCACATTGATCTGGGCATCCGTGGATCCTATGGAATGAGTGATGAGCTGCATTTAGACTCTAAAGTCTTTATGTGAATATCCTACAAGACAAGTTACTTTGGATACTCAAGTACTATGGCTATGAAATAAAGACATGGTGTTCCAGCAGAACGATCCAAAGCATATGTTGAGATTAGTGAAGAAGTGGATCATTACAATGAAGTAGAGGTGTAAAATTGGCCCCCACAGTCCCCAGACCTCAACACATACAAACACATGTGGGTAGAGTTGAAGAAAAAGCTGTATACATACCCAAGGGGGTTGACCAGTATACACCAACATTGGGAACATGTGGAAGAGACCTGGGATCAGATTTCGGTCGAGACATGCTTGAATCTGATGGAAAGCATGCCCAGAAGGATTCAGGTAGTGGTAAAAGTCAAAGGTGGATTTCCAAAATACTAACAAAATAATAAAAATTAACATTTTGTATTTAGGAGCAAAACAATAACAATGCAGTGACATGACAAGAATCTGCATAAATAATCATATGCTAAATGGTTGTAAGTCAAATTTATGTATGAGATAGCCAAGATGATTGTCTATAAAATGACGATAGCCTCATGCTGAAAGCTGTAGTGGATGATGAGATATGGAGCCTGAAATTCAAAAGTTCAGAACATTGTTACTCTTTTTCTCACAAGTGTAAACAATGTATCCTAAGGATAGGCCATCAGTATTATATTTCAGAAAGACCTTATTAGTTAGAAAATAACTTTTAAATTAAATTCATTTTTAGCTGTGGTCTTCATTAAGAAATAAATCACTATCATGGATACAAATAGTCCATTATAAGGCGTTCTGAAGTATAAGGTAAAGCTTCAGGTCATAATAATTAATTACCCGAATGTATAAAAAAAATGTCCTTGGGATTGGTGCATACCACCAGAGGATGGGCAATGTAAAATAATAACATATTGACAAATTACTAAGCAAAAAGAACACACACAAAGAAGAGGCATACTCTGCAATAAATATCCCAAAAAAATAATCAAACTTTTGACACATTTATAAAATTCAAAAATCTACACTTAGAAGAAAACGCATCAAGTCCAGAGAGATTCTGTAGTATAGATAGTTAAAGGGCTTTCCATCATTCCTAGATATTAGATATTTATTGCACTTTATAGTTCACTCTCTTTGTGCCGTCACTTGGTGTATACTTCTTTATTCATTTTTCTCTACTTTTTTTTCGGGCATTTCCCTCCCCCTCCATACCTTTTATTATTTTTTATGTTGTCTATGTCTTGTATTATTTTTATCTTCTTGTCTCAATTTATTGATAAACATCATGGGTTGGATTTGTATTTATTTGCCTTGCCTTGAATATTATTTTTGTTAGTTGCTAACTACCTGCTTGTTTTACCCGGTAGTGGCTCAGAGCTGTCACCAACAGCTCTTGTCAGCGACTCAGCTGCTCAGGGTCAATAGAGCAGTTTTTCCTCCTCTGGGCTGCTATACGAGTGAGCTATTTTTTTTTCTCATCTAGCATCCATATGACATGCCTATGCCATCCATATGCAATGTGTTTTTTTTCTCAGCAACTATTATTCTACAGTTATTTACAGGACCATTTATTGTGTTCTATGCAGGGCCGGCCTGAGCCTGAACGGCGCCCTGTGCAAAACTGCCCTTTGGCTCCCCCCCTACTGATTTTGTACCCAGTTTCCAGGAAACAAATGAGGACCAGAGACCATTATTTTTTATATCCTAAGAAAATTGATTTCTTCAAATGTACAATAAACTCCTCCAGATTTGTGCTGGAGAATCTGCTTCTCAATCCACATTAATTCCACCACATCTAAAATTATTCTTATTGGGGTCTTCTCATCTCGTACATGCTGTATGCCTGGACATTACATTATGGATGGTACATATGGATATGCTTCAGAATGGTAATGTATCCATACAAATAGGACACCACTAGGATGGTCCGTGTGGCATACGATTTTTCTCTTGCAACTATAGACTTGCATTGGAGAGGCTTGGCCGTTTTACTTGACCATATGGAGCATTGTGAAATTTTTTACTGAGGCCAAATACAGCTGAGAAAAAGAAATCACAGAGTAGCACTGTCTTATTGTATAACATTGGTCCGAGTGCAATGCGATTTTTTTATCATCTTGTCCTCTTCTGATTTATATTCAAGTGTGAGTGTACCCTTATACTCACCCTCTAGTGTCTTCACTCTCTATCACCGATGCTCTCATCAGTCTCCTGCAGTTTGTAACCTGCCAGCAGCTCCAGTATATCATAGAGCGCGGCGGAGGTCACAACTCAATACACGTCTATGAGAATCTCATTCTGGCTTTCATAGAATTACAAGATAGCTCCACTAGACCCCAAAAGAATTATCACAATTGCTACCACACCAGGACAATATGGAAGAGCCCGGCAAAGCGCCTGGATTGGCGCATCTAATGAATGCACCACTTCTGGGGCAGCTGCAGGCTCCTATTTTTAGGCTGGGAAAGGCCAAATGACAATGGGCCTTCTCATTTTGATAATACCAGCCCCCAACTGTCAGCTTTACCTTGGCTGGCTATCAAAAATAGGGGTGACCCCCAAACCATTTTTTAAATTATTTATTTAAATAATTAAAAGAGGAGTGGAATCCCCTCTATTTTTGATAATTAGCCAATGTAAAGCTGACATCTGAGTGTTGCAGCCTGCAGTTGTCTGCTTTACTTGCGCTGGTTATCAAAAAATAGGAGGTAGCCGACGTAACTTTTTTGTTGTTTATTGTTCACAGAAGCATACAGGCAACTTCTACATACAATAAAGCTTGTTGATTGGCTGCACTGGAGCCCTTCAACAAGTTTTATTAACATACATACAGTACATGAACTCACACACAGACATTTTTTTAAAAGTGCATGCCCGATTCCCAGATCCAGACACCCAGTTTTCGGTACGAACACCAAACTTTACAGTTCAGGTTCGGTCATCCCTAGTCAGGGGGGATACAGGAGAAAGGGGCTCAGTCAATCAGGAGTGACACAAGAGAGGAAGGGACTCAGTCAGGGGCAATAAAGGGTGAGGGGGCTCAGTCAGGGGTGATACAGGGAGAGGGGCACAGTTAGTCACCAGTGTTACATGGGGAGAGGGTGCAGTAAGGTGTGATACAGGAAGAGAAGGAGCTCAGTTAGTCAGGAGTGATATAGGGGGACGAAGCTCACTCAGGGGTGATAAAAGGAGGAGGGGGCTCAGTCAGGGGTGATAAAGGGGGAGAAGGGGCTCAGTCAGTCAAGAATGATACAAGGAGGAGGGGGCTCAGTCAGTCAGGGGTGGTACAGGGGGGAGAAGAGGCTCAGTCAAGGGTGATACAGGGGGAAGGATGCAGTCAGTCAAGGGTGATACAGGGGGAGTTGGAGCAGTTAGTCAGGGGCCAAATGAGGGAATAGAGGCTGCATTGATTCCTAAGTGACTTTTCACCCTCCCCCTCTGTTACCCCTGACTAAAGGCCCCCCTATTACACTTACTGTTATGCTGGCAATGGGGCTGTACATTAGTCATTGGTGCAGTAGCAGGGAGCCGTTAAGCTCCCTCTGCTCCTTACACTGTGCCTGTGATGTTGCAGGTGGAGGGGGGAGCATGCACATTTTGGATTACAGCACAGCTCATCTCCCTACTTGATCAACACAGAGAAGAGTAGTGACGTAAAAAGCCATCAAGAGGGAACAGCGTTCTGTTCTGTATCATTAGTGAGCGGCATCCATAGTAGACAATCTTGTCAGCAGTGATGTGCGCACTGCTCTTTGATGATGTCTAATGCTAAGAGGGTAGTAGTGACATACTACTTGCCACTCCTCCTAGATATAGAAAACAACAGAGAGCAGAGCGTTCATCACTGCTGACAGGATTGTCTGGAATAGAACGCTGTTGTGTCTTGATGGATTTTTATGTCACTGCTCTTCCCAGAGTTAGACAACCTGGGAGAGCGGTGAACGCATCGCTGATACATAAGTTAAGTCGTATCTGTGTGGTACCAGCTGGTGTAAGTGCTTAAGCCCACCAGGGGCTCCTCCGGTATCCCGGTAGGCAAGTCCAACCCTGATTGGCGGTCACATTCCATTAACAGAGTAGAGCCAAAGAGAAACTGCTGCTCTATCAACGTAACATCTGTGGAAGCTGCTGAATCACCAGCAGGAATGGTCTGTGATTGCTCTGTGCCAGAAGAGATCGGCACCAGGCACAAAAGGCAGGTAGATAGCAACTACCTGCTTTTTAGATCTAAAGGTACCGTCACACTAAGCAACATCGCTAGCAACATCGCTGCTAAGGCACAACTTGCTAGCGATGTTGCTGTGTGTGACATCCAGCAACAACCTGGCCCCTGCTGTGAGGTCGTTGGTTGTTGCTGAATGTCCTGGACCATTTTTTAGTTGCTCTCCCGCTGTGAAGCACACATCGCTGTGTGTGACAGCGACAGAGCAACAACTAAATGTGCAGTGAGCAGGGAGCCGGCTTCTGCGGACGCAGGTAACCAATGTAAATATTGGGTAACCAAGAAGCCCTTCCCTTGGTTACCCGATATTGACCTTCATTACCAGCGTCCGGCGCTCTCAGCTGTCAGTGCTGGCTCCCTGCTCTCTGCACACGTAGCCACAGTACACATCGGGTAATTAACCCGGTGTGTACTGTGGCTAGGCGTGCAGGGAACAAGGAGCTGGCACTGGCAGTGTGAGAGTGGCGGACGCTGGTAACGAAGGTAAATATCGGGTAACCAAGGGAAGGGCTTCTTGGTTACCCAATGTTTACCGTGGTTACCAACGTCCGCAGAAGCCGGCTCCCTGCTGCCTGCAACCGTAGCAGGGTACACATCGGGTAATTAACCCGATGTGTACTGTGGCTAGGTGTGCAGGGAGCCAGCGCTAAGCGGTGTGCACTGGTAACCAAGGTAAATATCGGGTTGGTTACCTTAGTTACCAAGCGCAGCATGCTTTCACGTGTAGCGACACTCCAGTGATCCCTGCCAGGTCAGGTTGCTGGTGGGATCGCTGGAGCATCGCTTAGTGTGACATCTCACCAGCGACCTCCTAGCAACTTACCAGCGATCCCTATCAGGTTGTATCGTTGTTGGGATCGCTGGTAAGTTGTTTAGTGTGACTGGGCCTTTAGGCTCATAGTGAAGACAACTAAATAATCCCAGATATCCTCCTTAAATGATAAATATCAAGGTTGCACAAAGATTATTTATATAATGCAAGAGGGGTGGTGAGACACGGATGGATATGGAAGCTCATATGATGAAGTTTGAATAATAATTCAAAACAAGAAAAAAATGTGAAAATAAATCTAACATTTTCATTAATAAATCTCACTTACCTGACTCTTGAATGAGTCATTTCTTGCAAAACTGAAGTAACTTGCACTTTCTTCATAAAGGTTAAATGAGGTTGAATCATGAAAAAGACAAAATTGAACAAGATAATTAGCACATGCTGGTACTGTTTTTTTTAGTCATTTTAGCCACAGGAATATATAAATATCCAGTGTATCTACTGTATTTATATTTATTGCCCAACAAAATCATATCCCAATCACACATTTGTCTTCATCTGCTTTTGCAGGTGCATCATCAGTACATCATGAAATGCAAAACAGATTTGTATAAGAGATTAAAGGGGTGGTTCACTTCTCAGCATCACATCAATGTAAAGCTCATAAACAAGGCTTCTCTCAAATATCTTGTGTTGCCAATTCTGCCTATGAGCAGCGATATTATGGTCTGCTCATCCCCATCACGTGACCCCCAGGCTCCGTGACCTCTGAGATCTGGTGATGTCACGTCGACTAAAGGGGGCTTTACACGCTACGACATTGCTAATGCGAAGTCGTTGCGGTCACGGAATTGGTGACGCACATCCGGCCGCATTAGCGATGCCGTTGCGTGTGACACCTATGAGCGATTTTGCATCGTCACAAAAACGTGCAAAATCGCTCATCGGGGACATGGGGGTCCATTCTCAAATATTGTTACTGCAGCAGTAACGAAGTTGTTCCTCGTTCCTGCGGCAGCACACATTGCTCCGTGTGACAGGCGGCTCGCCGGTCACAGCGACGTCGCATGGAAGGTAAGTAGTGTGACGGGTCTGGGCGATGTTGTGCGGCACGGGCAGCGATTTGCCTGTGTCACACAACATATGGGGGCGGGTACACACGCTAGCGATATCGCAGTGTGTAAAGCGGCCTTAACAAATTCATTAATACAAAGAGGTTTAAAATGCCATACAGAAGCAACTGAAAACAACAACGTTCTAAGGCCTTGTTTAATTTAAACAAAAAGGCCTCACCAAAGATAATAACAAAACATCTTATCCTTATAAGAAGACCCCATACCTAAAATCTTGCATTTCTCCCAAACCTTCCTATATCAGCACCAAGTAGCCTCAATGACCAACTGCATAATTAAACTGAAAGCTATATCATTATCAGGCCCCATATCCAGCTGGGACACTCTGCTCTCACTTTGTCTGTCCATGGCACCAGACTCTGAAAGCTGTCAAACTGAAAATGCGTCTTAAACCTCATTGGACACTCATGAAACAAGCGGTGCTACTACGCCCACCTTCAGTTACAAACACTATAACACCAAATGATGCAAATAAGCCACAACTGGGGAGGGACTTAGCCAAAAGGGTATTAATCTTGGGAACCACCAACAATTTGTCACAATGAAAAACACTACTTTGTTATTCAACAAAGACTCCACAGTTTCAGTGCCACCACAATAGGAAAAGGTTTCGAGTAAAGTCAGATTCTTTGACAAATCCATCTCTCACCACAAATTGGGCCACTGCCCCACATCCCAGTGTCCTTGAATATTGCCCCAAAACCAACTGATTCTGCAGAATCCATTTAAAGCTGCTCAACTTTTAGACCCCACCCCTTCTCCATCCCCAATGAATGTCCATTGTATGATTCCAAAATTGAAATTCAAACCACTAAATCATCTTTGATCTCCCTCATAATGCAAACAAAATGTGTTGGAGACCACTTACCTTAGGTGTCCGCTAACATACATCCAAGTAACACACAACCCATTAGTATAATCCAGCAGGCAAAATTAAGCTTGCCTGACAATGACTGAACTACCCTCATGTGCACCACCTTGTCTTTCCTCAAGAGGCTACTAACCATAAATCAACTAATTTATTTTCCGGAAGCCTTCATTTCATTTTCACAGAATCAATCCACATAACCATATCCAAGCCCTCCATCTTCTCCGCAGCTAATGGAACCCCGAAAGCTTAAGCTACCTTTTATAAAAGAGCAGAATAACTTTGTACAGACTGCTGTACCAGAAGGACCACCACAAAATAAATTATCCAAGCAATGAACGATAGAAAGATTTCGGACACATCCCGGACTACCCCTACAATAAAAAAAAGCTTAAAGCTTCAAAATAGGAACACGAGATAGAACAACCATTGGGTATACCGCGATCAACATAAAATTCCCCATCCCATATGCACTCCCACAAATAAAAACTGTAACTGTGCACTGGAAGCAAATGGTAAGCTGCCTTAATATCTGATTTTCCCTTAAGCTCCCCTATTCCTCCTTTCTTCACCAAGTCTACTGCCTTATGAAAAGACACATCCGACACTAATGACAACTCTGGTGAAATGCAGTCATTAACAGAGACCCTGACTAGCTAAGATAAATGGTGAATGAGCCAAACTTATTGGGTTCCCGCTTAGGCACTACGCCCAAAGGAGAAATCCTCAAATTAGGAACTGGTTGATTCTTGAACACACCTGCCATGTGACCCACCTTATTTTTCTTTCAATCCACCCGGGTATTCTCTTGTTGATTTTAAATTACTTGACGTAAAGATAGGGGCTCTGGAATAAAATGGGATCCTGGAACCCTCCAAAACCTACCTGAATGATGGATGTTGCCTCTGCATCTGGATAGTTATTTAAAAAGGTATAACATCACCACAACCCTCACTGGGTTTTTTCCTTTTTCTATACCTTCGCCTGCCTTTCCTTTAGATCATTTGAATCACTTTGAAAAGCTATGACTTCCTCCTCCGTCTGAACACTCGTGTTTAAACTTACACGATGCCTGAGTTTACACTGAACCTTGTTAAACTGCCAACAAAATCCCTTTTTCTGTGAGGCTGAATATCTGCTTGCTGATCTAGGACCCCTGACACCCCCAAAAAGGCTGAAAGGCACAAGCCGTCATTAAGAACATCCACAAAGATATACAGTTAGGTCCAGAAATATTTGGACAGTGACACAATTTTCGCGAGTTGGGCTCTGCATGCCACCACATTGGATTTGAAATGAAACCTCTACAACAGAATTCAAGTGCAGATTGTAACGTTTAATTTGTAGGTTTGAACAAAAATATCTGATAGAAATTGTAGGAATTGTACACATTTCTTTACAAACACTCCACATTTTAGGAGGTCAAAAGTAATTGGACAAATAAACCAAACCCAAACAAAATATTTTTATTTTCAATATTTTGTTGCGAATCCTTTGGAGGCAATCACTGCCTTAAGTCTGGAACCCATGGACATCACCAAACGCTGGGTTTCCTCCTTCTTAATGCTTTGCCAGGCCTTTACAGCCACAGCCTTCAGGTCTTGCTTGTTTGTGGGTCTTTCCGTCTAAAGTCTGGATTTGAGCAAGTGAAATGGATGCTCAATTGGGTTAAGATCTGGTGATTGACTTGGCCATTTCAGAATGTTCCACTTTTTTGCACTCATGAACTCCTGGGTAGCTTTGGCTGTATGTTTGGGGTCATTGTCCATCTGTACTATGAAGCGCCGTCCGATCAACTTTGCGGCATTTGGCTGAATCTGGGCTGAAAGTATATCCCGGTACACTTCAGAATTCATCCGGCTACTCTTGTCTGCTGTTATGTCATCAATAAACACGTGACCCAGTGCCATTGAAAGCATGCATGCCCATGCCATCACGTTGCCTCCACCATGTTTTACAGAGGATGTGGTGTGCCTTGGATCATGTGCCGTTCCCTTTCTTCTCCAAACTTTTTTCTTCCCATCATTCTGGTACAGGTTGATCTTTGTCTCATCTGTCCATAGAATACTTTTCCAGAACTGAGCTGGCTTCATGAGGTGTTTTTCAGCAAATTTAACTCTGGCCTGTCTATTTTTGGAATTGATGAATGGTTTGCATCTAGATGTGAACCCTTTGTATTTACTTTCATGGAGTCTTCTCTTTACTGTTGACTTAGAGACAGATACACCTACTTCACTGAGAGTGTTCTGGACTTCAGTTGATGTTGTGAACGGATTCTTCTTCACCAAAGAAAGTATGCGGCGATCATCCACCACTGTTGTCATCCGTGGACGCCCAGGCCTTTTTGAGTTCCCAAGCTCACCAGTCAATTCCTTTTTTCTCAGAATGTACCCGACTGTTGATTTTGCTACTCCAAGCATGTCTGCTATCTCTCTGATGGATTTTTTCTTTTTTTTCAGCCTCAGGATGTTCTGCTTCACCTCAATTGAGAGTTCCTTAGACCGCATGTTGTCTGGTCACAGCAACAGCTTCCAAATGCAAAACCACACACCTGTAATCAACCCCAGACCTTTTAATTACTTCATTGATTACAGGTTAACGAGGGAGACGCCTTCAGAGTTAATTGCAGCCCTTAGAGTCTCTTGTCCAATTACTTTTGGTCCCTTGAAAAAGAGGAGGCTATGCATTACAGAGCTATGATTCCTAAACCCTTTCTCCGATTTGGATGTGAAAACTCTCATATTGCAGCTGGGAGTGTGCACTTTCAGCCCATATTATATATATAATTTTATTTCTGAACATGTTTTTGTAAACAGCTAAAATAACAAAACTTGTGTCACTGTCCAAATATTTCTGGCCCTGACTGTATCTTTGTGTTCCCACCTCATGCCAGGTCTAATGGCTTTTCTCTGCTTAAACTGCTTATCATACCTAAGCCACACCGAGCACCCATAAACCTTATGAGCCTTCCTGATCACATCCATACACCCAAACAGGGCAAAGCAATACTCAGACTCCTCACATATTACACTTGCCACAATTGCAAATGACTGAAGGCAATTGACAAATATCCATGGATTTAAATGATAGCTACATTTCTCCTCTTTTTCAGATCACTAGGCTTCACCTTGTTTCAATTAAACTTTTCCAACGGAAGAGAAAAGTCTCTACACATTCTTCTTTCCAAATCTTTTCCCTCACTTCCTACTTCAAATATGCTCCTAGCGGGTCTTCAAAACACACATATACCTCGCTCCTGGCCCCATCGTTTAATCGCACAACCTCATATTACTTCTAATTTTTTACTTGTGCCCTTTTCCGACTCATGTCCTGCAACAACCCTCTGCAGGACAGCATCTGTAGCAATCCGTGTAACTACCACAATCTACCCAACTCCTAAACCCGAACACTTTGGGGCCACCCAACCCACTACCGGAGGTTGCACATCACTGGCAACCACCCGCTGTGTTCATAAACCCTGTAACACACCCAACAACTTCCCCCACAAATCTGTTATCCCATTTTTAGGGCCCTGACTATGTTTTCAAGCTGCTCCCACATTACTAACTCCAATACCATTACTTACTAAAAATCACCACAACTGGTAAATTAGAAGCAATTGACGTTTCCTCACTAGTGATGAGCAAATGTATTCGTTACTATTTGCTATTCATAGAATAGTCAGAAAAAATTGGAAACAGGAGTTTTAGGGCTGAATATAAAATATAACAACTTTATTAGATATGAAAAGTTAAAAGAATTTCAGTTTATATAATTACAACATCAAGGTGCAAAAAAATGGGTGAAAATCCACATGCTAGTGAGAAAGCCCAGGCAAAATCACCCAAGGGATGGGAAGTCCAGAAAGAAAGGACTCAATAGAAATGTAATCCTATAATAGCTGACAAGTAATGAACCCTCAATGCATACTCAAAAAGATAATGGGTAGGTTAAGTTACCACTGACCAGTGTCAGGCTATTTCTATGCAGAAGGCAGCAGAACGAGTCAGCATAAGGTTATGAACAATAATGTCCTAGGACTAAGGCGGGCTTTGCACACTACGACATCGCAGCCCGATGCTGCGATGCCGAGTGCGATAGTGCCCGCCCCCGTCGCAGCAGCGATATGTGGTGATAGCTGGCGTAGCGAAAGTTATCGCTACGCCAGCTTCACACACACACTCACCTGCCGTGCGACGTCCCTGTGGCCGGCGACCCGCCTCCTTGTTAAGGGGGTGGGTCGTGCGGCGTCACTGCGACGTCACACGGCAGGCGGCCAATCAGAGCGGAGGGGCGGAGATGAGCAGGATGTAAACATCCTGCCCACCTCCTTCCTTCCGCATATCCTACGGAAGCCGCAGTGAGGCCGGTAGGAGACGTTCCTCGCTCCTGCGACTTCACACACAGCGATGTGTGCGGCCGCAGGAGCGAGGAACAACATCGGACCGTCGCGTCAGCGTAATCATGGATTACGCCGACGCTGCACCGATGATACGATTACGACGCTTTTGCGCTCGTTAATCGTATCATCCAGCCTTTACACACTGCGATGTCGCATGCGATGCCGGAAGTGCGTCATTTTCAATTTGACCCCACCGACATCGCACCTGCGATGTCGCAGTGTGCAAAGTGCCCCTTACACATGGCTAGGGTGGTCGTCTGGATGTCTCACAGCAGCAAAAGGACCCTTTGGACCGTGGCTCTCCCCATTCACTTTCATCACTTTCCCATCCATTTCAGCCTTTTCCTCAGGCCCCCAGACATCTCTGTTGGGTCCAGCAGAAAATTACTTGCATTTCCCATTAACTTCCATTGTACTCGCTATTCGTAACGAATACACGAATATTACAACATACTTGTTACGAGTATAGCGATTACAAATATTACGGTACTTGCTCATCTATACACCTCACCAAGCTGCATCGGAGATATTCTCAGAACAGGGGCTAACTCGTTCATCTGCTGTCACTCCTGGGGATATCTCGCCGTCCTCACTGCAGGATTATTAACTCTATATGTGTTATGTTGTCATCAAGCAAAGGGGGTCTGCAGTAGGAAAAGACCGACGACGAGTAGGGTCCACTGCCCCAGTCGCTCTGTCCTGTTCTTCATCTTCATTCACCACTTCTTACAACCGCCGCTTCCAGTTTTCTGACACGAAGATACTCCTCTGGTGAATGAGGCCCTGATGGGCTACCCCGACTTCCAACTCTAATGCATTGTATTTGCTTCAACCCCCCTCCCCCACTGACCACAGGGAGGCCAATCCTCTTCTTCTGTTGTGTCGCCCGGGGACCAGGGGTACTCAGATCCGGGCCACAGGGTCACTTCTGTGGGTATCACGGTGGCGTGACCCGGTCTGTGATCCCAGGCTCCACAGTAAAAGGGGATTTGGTAAGGGAGATTGTCCGTGACGCCACCCACGGTTGTGGTGAGGTTGAAACACCACCGCTGCTCTGGACGGGGATCCCGGGAGCGATGGTATGGAGCAGCTAGATGTTATTTCTCCCCTCCGTGGGTAGGGGGTTGGCTGTCCCGGGGCCCGGTGATGGGGTAAGCAGGGAGCAGGGCGCAGTGCTGCGGTGCGGTGCCCGAGGGCACGGGCGTACTCACAATTAATTCACACAGAGTCACTGGTAAACTAGGAATTGCCGGTGTCCGCAGCCTTCGGTACGGGGGTGTTAGTGTCCCACACACGGTGCAGCAGCTCCTGTTCTTTCCCTGCAGCCAGGTGCCTTTCTCTCCACTCTCTTCCTCTTTCTCCTCAGCCGGGAACGGGGAATCCACTCCCCTGTAGTGATCCGGGTCACCCTAGGTACCGAGGGGCCACTACCCTGCTCCGGCTACCTCTGGCCCCTTCCTCACTACAGCCTGTCCCGGCCCTCTCAGAGCACGCTTCACTTTCAGCCTGGGAGCTACAACTCCAGGCTCTTCTTCTGTCTCCTCTCCACACACTCTCTGCTCCAGCCCCTCCCCTCTGCTCTGCTTTTCTCTTACCCTGGGGGATGCGGTTTGTCTTGCTGCACCGGTGTGAGATCAGATTACCAAGGAGGATTAACTGTTTCTGTGACAACCTGGCTGTGCCAGGGCGTCACACTGTCCTCTGGATTCAACATCACCAGGGCCCACCACCACACGGGTCTGAGGCCTAGCAGGCCACAAATCGGAAGTAAGCCACGACCTGATACCATCCAATTACTTGCTTCTGCAAGAATTTCCCCTGAGGCCAGAGGAGAAGACACCAGTACATGCTGCTCCATCAGCCCCAGAGGGTCCCCAAGGGAGCTCCTGGAATGCCTGTTGTCTCTCCTTTCTCCCTCCAGAGAGTAACAATCAGGTGGTCGGAACTGCCAAGCACATGTTGCTATAATGGAGGAGGGATTCACCGCATCTGGATGGGATGCATAGAATGCACGATGCTTATCCTTGACCGTCCGTAACATCTCCAACAAGGCTGCAATGTCTGTCATGGCTCTACTGCTGCAGCTTCTCCCTTCTGTCCTGTCGGTTCCTGAGAAACCAGTCGAAGTAGAAACCCCCTTACTCTTCTTTAGCCTCCCCCACAAGCCTGACCTCTTTCTCTCCACTCCAATCCAGAACCCTGCACGTCCATCTCTACTAACCTGCATTTGACCACTTATAACCTTAAACCCATTCATTTTCCCCACCACTCATGTGACCTGTACACTCGATTTTTGGGCTCTCAGCGTGGGATGTAGCATTACAGTAGTTTGCATTAAATAGGTTATTTTGTGAAAACAGGTTATCACATATCCACACGATCGGTGATAACTTATTAATTGGTGGCATCCAACCAATGGAAAGAGCACCAATTAGAAGAAAAAGGAACTTTTATCCCTAATAAGGAACTTTCATCCCCATTTTAAAATGCAGCGGTAGGTCAGATGTGTGACCACAGGTCAATTCATCCTCTTTGGGCCTGCCAAAAAGAGTCGGACCCAAACCAATCAATAAGCTATCACATCCTGTGGAGAGATCATTACTTGTTTTTACTGGAGAATCTCTGTAAGTGTATCTCAAAGTCCCTTTAAACACAGGATGAGCCAAATACACAGCCCACCTATATACAGCCCAAGCACACGCACAGTCCCACTATATACAGAATGAGCCTTCTAACAGACCCCCCTATATACATTATAAGCCACAAATAGCCCCGCTATACACAGGATGAGTCCATACAAAGCCCCACTATATACAGGATGAGCCCACACACAGCCCTCCTGTATACTTAGTGAGCCCACACACAGCTCCCCTATATACAGCATGAGTGTCACACAGAGGTTTTTAGAAACAACATCGACTGTCATGGCAGCTGTGGACTCTGTTCAGACTACAGATTTTGATACTCTGACTGAGTGACAGACTTCTCTAATGTCTGTGATAAGTGCAGGCAGACTCGTGCGTCGTCCAATGGATTGGTAGTTCATAGGCAGACTAGCAAGAGTTAGGGCGGCGTTACATGGGGCGATATATCATGCGATCGCATGAGCGATTGCACCCGCTCCCGTCGTTTGTGTGTCATGGGCAATTTGTTGCCCGTGGCGCACAAAGTCGGTATCCCCTGTCACACGTACTTACCTCCTGAACGACCTCGCTGTGGGTGGCGAACATCCTCTTCCTGAAGGGGGAGGGACGTTCAGCGTCACAGCAACGTCACACAGCGGCCACCCAATAGAAGCGGAGGGGCGGAGATGAGTGGGACATAACATCCCGCCCACCTCCTTCCTTCTGCATTGCCGGAGGGACGCAGGTAAGCTGTGTTCGTCATTCCCGGGGTGTCACACTGAGCGATGTGTGCTGCCACGGGAACGACGAACAACCAGCGCGCAGAAGGAGGAATGACTTTATGAACATGAACGACGTGTCAGCGAGCAATGATAAGGTGAGTATTTTTGCTCATTCACAGTCGTTCGTAGCTGTCACACGCTACGATATGTCTAACGATGCCGGATGTGCGTCACGGAATCAGTGACCCCGACGACATATCGCCTGATATATCGTAGCGTGTAACGCCGCCCTTAATCTTTGCTGGCCTGCTTCTTAGTCTCCATTGATCACATGTGGGAAGCCAATCATATCTGCTCCTCTCCTATATATGCTGGCTAGACTCTTCCCTCTTTGTAAGCTAAAGTTATCTAAGCTGGTCTGGGGAGGTGTTGTGATCCAGACTAACTGATGGTTATTGTTGCTGTATGCAATTAACTACCTGTTACACGTCGTGGCTCTCTTGTTGCAAGGAATGAGGTGGTCCCCCATTCCTCGTCTGCCACGAGCCCTCCTGCTCGGCAGCGCCAAAGGTCTGGGAGACTGTGCAGTCTGCAGGAGTTGCCTCCTCAGAGATTCAGCAGAAGGGTGGCACCTAGTGGTTCTCCCCTTGCAAGGAATGGAGCGGTCTCCCATCCCTTGCCTGCCACGAGCTCTCCTGCTCAGCATCACAGAGGCTCTGGGAGGTTGCGCAGTGTGCAAAGAATAGATGCTCAGGGAAGCAGCAAGACTTCCCATGTCTCTGCACATTGTGAAACCGAGGATCCCGCCTTTATGACCCAGAGGCAGGAAGATGAGCATGTGCTCCACGTGACGTCTTCTGATTCGCTCACTGATATCACACGGCCCCATGACGAGGCTGGTGATGTGCTGAATCCTGACTGGCTGGGCCAGGACGTCACGAACCCTGATTGGCTCACGCCCGTCTCGCGCCCGCCCTTGGGTGGAGCTACACCTCCTTAAAAGCTCCCCCTGCCATCATGGCGGCGCACGACCGTCCTTCTATGTTTGGATGTCTGGCAGCGTGCTGCCACGCCACTGCTCAGGCATTACTGTCTCTTGTGGGCTTGGCTCTTGCTGCTCCGGCAGTACCTCGTTTGCAGGCCGTGTTCCTGCCTTGCTGCTCCGGCAGTACCCCCGTCAACAGGCCGTGTTCCTGTCCCAGGTGAGCTCCTCAAGTCTCCATTGGACTCACCTGGTTATTGAAAGCACACGTGCGTGGGCACCTCTGTGCTACCCTCGTGCCATATTCTCGTGACTTCCACTGGCACACGTGCGTGGGCACCTCTGTGCTTCCCCGTGCAACAGGTACACCGAGCCGTGAGATCTGTGCCATACAACCCTCACGGGTTAGGGCAGATCGGTGTACATAGATCGTCTGTGACATTCCAGACGATCGCTAGCAGCAACCCGCTCACTCTTCACCCACCATAGCGGCGGTCCCTTACACCGCACAGTGGACCTTGACCGGCGGAAGCAGTCCATTTCCCATCTTGGCACGCTTCCCCGGGTCCCCCTCGTAACACTACCCTTGTTGTCTTTTTTGTAGCTACCTTCCTACTTTTGCTTTTTTCCTGAGTATTTCATTGTTTGTTCCTGTAAGTTTGTGATGTATCAGTGTTTTGTTTTTTCCTTCTCTGTCTTTATCTGTGTTTCCATTTCACTCTTGCCCCTTCCTTCCCTAGTAGGAGGGGGAATCAGATTAGTTCTAGTCAGGAGCATAGCTAGGCACAAGACTCAGGCATCTCCAACATTAGGGGTAACCATGAGGTTAGGTGTAGCCTAGGGACCACTAGCAGGTGGCACAGCATAAGAGACCCTGCCCCTTGGTATCTTACAGTCACATTGTTAATGCTACCACACAGCCCCCTATATACAGCATGAGCACCCGCATAGCCCCCTATATACAGCATTAACCCACACACAGCCCCCTATATATACTATGATAATCCCTATATACAGTATGAGTCCCCAAAATAGTCCCACTATATACAGCATGTGCCCACACACAGAGCCCCTATATAGCGCATGGGTCTACACACTGCCCCCTATATACAGTATGATGACTGTTATATGTAATGAAAGCCCACATACAGCCCCCTATATACAGTATGAGCCACACATAGTCCCCTATACATAGTATGAGCCCACATAACCCTTCTAAAGACAGACAGTATTAGCCATCCTAAACACTAGCACACATAGAAAAAGAACCCATAGAAAATAAAACCATCACATACTCACCTTGCTCCTGTGGCGCCCCTTAGTACATCATGGTGCCACAGGGTACTGCATCCTTACCCAGGGTACAGGGCCTATCCCCCATGGTTCCAGGTTCCTAAGAAACCGGTGTCACTACCATCAGCACCACAAATCCCAATCAACACCTCACATCATGACCTGTCAAACACACCAGTGGGTTGATCTAGCTGGAAAAGCACCACCCACCTAGGGGTCAGGCAGACTAGTGGGAGGGAAGTGAGACAGTCTATTAGGAGACAGGAGTCGAGTGAGAGCCCTCAAAGAGTGAGGAGCTGGGGAGAGTGATCTCCCGGGGAGCTAGACCGAGGTTAGGTCGCAGACGGTAGTCCGGGACCAGAGGAGTCAGGGACCGGTGGCAGTGCCTTTGGAAAAGGGTGCAACGGACATAGTCTAGGAGGACTTAGGGCATCAGAAACCCAAAAGAACTGACCGGTACCGAGCACAACGGGGTACAGGACCCTAGGTCAGGAGCCAATTCAACGTCCTGATAATTAACCTGAGAGGGAGAGTATCTTTATGAACTTCCCTAACAGCTCAGAGATTGAAGGCGACAGCACACCGCGGGGATAGGGCTTTCCAGTAAAGCAGCCCACTGAAATCCCAAGTACCAGCCATCAAGAGCACAGCTACACTAGACATAGTGAGCGGGGCCCCAACAGCTTCAAGCTAAGGGGCCACAACAGACAACTAAATTGTGCACGGAGATGGGCTCTGGATTACCAAGTGACACCGGTGGGAGCGGACACCTGGACAGGCTCCTCGTAGTTATTGTGATGCAGACACTTTGGTTTATCTTCAGTGTGAGTGTCTGCTTTAAAATCCTCATCCAGCACCACGACTACCCACAGTGAGTACCCTGGTTCCCCTGCACCCTGCACTCCCAAATAACCCACCAAAACCCCAGACGTCGGGGGCCTTGCCTACCTGTGGAGGGACTGACACCTTGCTGCTCCATACCATCTGCTCCGGTACTCCTTCCACAACGGCGGTACTCCCATTACCGCAACCCGCAGGTGGCGTCACGAACTTCTCCCCTGTAAATAATCCCCTTTCAAGGATCGGAGTGTTTGCCGAGCCCGGGTCCGGACCCCTCAAGCCACGACCACCCCGGATCCGAACACCCCGGTCTGCGCCGGGGCGGCATACCTATAATTAGTGATGAGCGAGCATGCTTGTCACTACTCGGTACTCGCACGAGTATCACTGTACTCGGGCTGCTCGGCGGGGACCGAGTAATCTCGCGATACTCGTGCTTTACTCGTGGTCTTCATTTCTGCATGTTGGCGCTCTTTTGAGAGCCAGCCCTCATGCAGGGATTGGCTGGCAGACCACTGCAATGCCACAGCCCTGTTAGTTGTGGAATTGCAGTGATTGGCCGGCCTGCACAGCGTCACCGAGCCTTTATATCGGCCGGCGCGCTGTGCTCTGCTCACAGCTATTCTGACAGTGAGTGTAGGGAGAGTGTCGCTGATTCAGGGAAAGCTTTGCGGCCCTTTATAGCTTTTTCAGTTGCAGGGCTGCAAACAGTGTGACCAAAAGTCCTTCTCAGGACTATTCTAGTTGTATACAGGCAGGCAGGGTATAGCCAGGTCGGAGTACAGTAGCAGAGTCCTTCTCAGGACTATTGTTGCTATATACAGGCAGGGTATAGCCAGGTCTGAATACAGGCTAGTGACCAAAAGAGTCCTTGTCAGGACTATTGTAGCAGTATACAGGCAGGCAGGGTATATAGCCATTCCTAGTGGTGACCGTATACCAGCCTTCATCATATCTGGGGCTGGTGTACACAGTGTAAAACAGTCCAGATAGTGTCTGACTTGTCTGTACTGTAATTGTCGCTCCCCAAAAAAACCTGTTAGTAGGTTATTATTGCGTCCGTGCTTGGTTTTTAAAACCGCACGTGTGTGCCTGTTGGTGGCAGCGTACAGGTGCACTGGTGTGCGTTTACCAAACTATTATATAACGCACAAGTGTAGTGTATAATACACGTCAGTCAGCAGTGGCTGATAGTGTCAGAGTTCTTAATTTTTGCTCCTAAAACCTGTGTTAGGTTATTATTGCGTCCGTGCTTGGTTTTTAAAACCGCACGTGTGTGCCTGTTGGTGGCAGCGTACAGGTGCACTGGTGTGCGTTTACCAAACTATTATATAACGCACAAGTGTAGTGTATAATACACGTCAGTCAGCAGTGGCTGATAGTGTCAGAGTTCTTAATTTTTGCTCCTAAAACCTGTGTTAGGTTATTATTGCGTCCGTGCTTGGTTTTTAAAACCGCACGTGTGTGCCTGTTGGTGGCAGCGTACAGGTGCACTGGTGTGCGTTTACCAAACTATTATATAACGCACAAGTGTAGTGTATAATACACGTCAGTCAGCAGTGGCTGATAGTGTCAGAGTTCTTAATTTTTGCTCCTAAAACCTGTGTTAGGTTATTATTGCGTCCGTGCTTGGTTTTTAAAACCGCACGTGTGTGCCTGTTGGTGGCAGCGTACAGGTGCACTGGTGTGCGTTTACCAAACTATTATATAACGCACAAGTGTAGTGTATAATACACGTCAGTCAGCAGTGGCTGATAGTGTCAGAGTTCTTAATTTTTGCTCCTAAAACCTGTGTTAGGTTATTATTGCGTCCGTGCTTGGTTTTTAAAACCGCACGTGTGTGCCTGTCGGTGGCAGCGTACAGGTGCACTGGTGTGCGTTTACCAAACTATTATATAACGCACAAGTGTAGTGTATAATACACGTCAGTCAGCAGTGGCTGATAGTGTCAGAGTTCTTAATTTTTGCTCCTAAAACCTGTGTTAGGTTATTATTGCGTCCGTGCTTGGTTTTTAAAACCGCACGTGTGTGCCTGTTGGTGGCAGCGTACAGGTGCACTGGTGTGCGTTTACCAAACTATTATATAACGCACAAGTGTAGTGTATAATACACGTCAGTCAGCAGTGGCTGATAGTGTCAGAGTTCTTAATTTTTGCTCCTAAAACCTGTGTTAGGTTATTATTGCGTCCGTGCTTGGTTTTTAAAACCGCACGTGTGTGCCTGTTGGTGGCAGCGTACAGGTGCACTGGTGTGCGTTTACCAAACTATTATATAACGCACAAGTGTAGTGTATAATACACGTCAGTCAGCAGTGGCTGATAGTGTCAGAGTTCTTAATTTTTGCTCCTAAAACCTGTGTTAGGTTATTATTGCGTCCGTGCTTGGTTTTTAAAACCGCACGTGTGTGCCTGTTGGTGGCAGCGTACAGGTGCACTGGTGTGCGTTTACCAAACTATTATATAACGCACAAGTGTAGTGTATAATACACGTCAGTCAGCAGTGGCTGATAGTGTCAGAGTTCTTAATTTTTGCTCCTAAAACCTGTGTTAGGTTATTATTGCGTCCGTGCTTGGTTTTTAAAACCGCACGTGTGTGCCTGTTGGTGGCAGCGTACAGGTGCACTGGTGTGCGTTTACCAAACTATTATATAACGCACAAGTGTAGTGTATAATACACGTCAGTCAGCAGTGGCTGATAGTGTCAGAGTTCTTAATTTTTGCTCCTAAAACCTGTGTTAGGTTATTATTGCGTCCGTGCTTGGTTTTTAAAACCGCACGTGTGTGCCTGTCGGTGGCAGCGTACAGGTGCACTTGTGTGCAATTTCCAGAAACTTTGATATAACGCACAAGTAGTGAATATACACGTCAGCAGTGCACAGCATTGCAAAATGCGCAAGGGCATTGGCAAGGAACAAGGAAGTGGACGTGATGGTGGTGCAGGCAGAGGCCGAGGTCGTGGGCAAGCTCTAATTTCGCCACAACAAAGGGCCACATCTAGTCGCTCGCACGTCCTGTCCCAAATTCTTGGGGACCGCAGCAGTACACCGCTCTTGAACCAAGACCAGTGTCAACAGGTTGTTAGTTGGATAGCGGATAATGCTTCCAGTCAGATTGGCACCACCACAAACACTCTGTCTTCCACACGGTCAAGTGTCAGTAGCCGTGATACTGCACCGCACATTTCTGAACCTGATCCTCCTTCCTACCACCAGGCTGAGTACACGTCCTCCTCGGACATTAATGATCCCACACTTGGACACTCGGAAGAGCTGTTCACGTTTCCATTCACACATTCTGGCCTCTCGCCAGCTCATATTGAAGTGGGTCATGAGGAGATCGTCTGTACAGATGGCCAAATATTTGAGCAGCCACGTTCTCACGAAGTTGGCAACGTGTCTCAACAAGTGGTGGACGATGATGAGACACAATTGTCAGCAAGTCAGGAGGAGGAGCAGGGTGCGGAAGAGGAAGACGACGTGGTGGATGATCCAGTAACTGACCCAACCTGGCAGGAGGATATGCAGAGCGAGGACAGCAGTGCACAGGGGGAGGGAGGCGTAGCATCACAACAGGCAGTAAGAAGCAGGGTGGTGGCCCCAGGCAGAAGTCAGGCAACCGTTCCCCGGAACAACACGACGACACAAGGTGCCTGTCCAAATGTTAGGTCTTCACGAGTCTGGCAGTTTTTTAAGTTGGATCCAGATGATTCAAAAAAGGCCATTTGCAACACCTGCCGTGCCAGCATCAGCAGGGGTACCAAAACTAGCAGCCTGACCACCACCAGCATGATCAGGCACATGTCAGCCAAGCACCCGACTTTGTGGGAAGTACAACAGAGTCGAGGAGCAGTGCTTGCTGATGTCACTGCTACGTCTTCGCTGGTTGTGCATGCGAGCCAATCCTCTGTCCATGCTGCCTGCGAACAAGCCTCCTCCACTCCTGCACCTACAGTTGCCTACGCAGAAAGAACACCATCATCAAGCACGTCCTTGTCCCAGCGCAGCGTTCAGTTATCCATTCAGCAAACCTTTGAACGCAGGCGCAAATACACTGCCAACACCCCACATGCCACAGTTCTAAATGCTAACATTTCGCGACTGCTTGCGCTGGAAATGTTGCCTTTTAGGCTGGTGGAGACAGAAGCATTCCGTGACCTGATGGCGGCAGCTGTCCCACGTTACTCGGTCCCCAGCCGCCACTATTTCTCCCGGTGTGCCGTCCCCGCGTTGCATAACCACGTGTCACAAAACATCACACGTGCCCTGAACAACGCTGTTTCACCCAAGGTCCACCTAACCACAGACACGTGGACAAGTGCTTGTGGGCAAGGCCGCTACATCTCGTTGACGGCACACTGGGTTAATATTGTGGAAGCTGGGACCCAGTCTGAGCGAGGGACGCAACACGTCCTTCCCACACCAAGGTTTGCAGGCCCTACCTCAGTCAGTGTTTCACCCACACTCTACAGCTCCGGAATGTCATGCTCTTCAGCCTCCTCCTCCTCCTGCGCATCCTCATCCACTGTGCCCTCCACACCAGTCACAAGCTGGAAGCACTGCAGCACTGCCTCGGCGAAGCGGCAACAGGCTGTGCTGAAGCTAATCTGCATAGGTGACAAACCCCACAATGCAGAAGAGCTGTGGACAGCTCTGAAACAGCAGGCAGATCACTGGCTCACACCTCTGAACCTAAAGCCAGGAAAGGTCGTTTGTGACAATGGCCGGAACCTGGTGGCGGCTTTGAGGCGAGGCCAGCTGACACATGTTCCATGCGTGGCCCATGTGCTCAACCTCGTGGTTCAGCGGTTTATAAAGTCATACCCAGAGCTGTCTGATCTGCTGGTAAAAGTTCGCCGCCTGTCTGCACATTTTCGAAAGTCACCTACTGCTTCAGCCGGCCTTGCCGGCTTTCAGCGCCGTTTGCATCTTCCGGCTCACAGACTGGTGTGTGATGTCCCCACGCGTTGGAATTCAACTCTGCACATGTTGGTCAGGATATGTGAGCAGAAGAGGGCAGTTGTTGAGTACCTGCATCACCTAAGCCGTCGGGAAATGGGTCAAACTCCACACATAACACCTGAGGAGTGGAGATGGATGTCAGACCTATGTACCATCCTCCAAAACTTTGAGGACTCCACCAAGATGGTGAGTGGTGATGACGCCATTATTAGCGTCACCATACCGCTACTCTGCCTTCTAAAACGGTCCCTGCTGAAAAACAAACATGATGCATTGCAGGCGGAGCGCGATGAGTTGCAGCAAGAAACAGTAGTGGGTGTGGGTGATAACACACAGCCCAGCCTCGTCTCATCACAACGTGCAGTGGAGGACTATGACGAGGAGGAGGATGAAGACATGGAGCAACTCTCCGGCCAAATTGAGGATATGACATGCACACCAGTCATATCCTCGATTCAGCGTGGCTGGCCAGAGGACAGGGTAGATGAGGAGGAGGAGGAGGAGGAGGAGGAGGAGGAGGAGGACAGCATGTTCAGTCATCTTGTTGGTCAGGCTACTGAAGTCCTGGCTGTTAAGAGTCTGGCGCACATGGCTGACTTTATGGTAAGCTGCCTGTCTCGTGACCCTCGCGTTAAGAACATCTTGGCCGACAATCATTACTGGTTGGTAACACTGTTAGACCCACGCTACAAGGAGAACTTTTTGTCTCTTATTCCCGTGGAGGAGAGGTCAACCAAAATGCAGCAGTTTCGGAAGGCCATACTCACGGAAGTAGGCAAAGCATTCCCCTCACAAAACGCTAGCGGCATAGGTCAGGAATCAGTGGACAACCGAGGCGTACAGCCGAGAGAGGCACAAGTCCAATCCGCCAGAGGTAGGGGAACAGTCTTTAAGATGTGGGACAGTTTTCTCAGCCCCTCACGTACCACAGCCCCTGAGGTGCGGGGTAGTGCCACAAGAAATCCTAAGTTTGCCCAGATGCTGAAGGAGTACCTTGCAGATCGAACAACTGTACTCCGACATTCCTCTGTGCCTTACAATTATTGGGTATCCAAGCTGGACACGTGGCATGAATTGGCTCTCTACGCCTTGGAAGTCCTGGCCTGCCCTGCTGCTAGCGTTTTGTCAGAGCGTGTTTTTAGTGCCGCAGGTGGAATCATTACAGATAAACGCACCCGCCTGTCAACTGAAAATGCTGACAGGCTGACTCTGATAAAGATGAACAAGGGTTGGATTGGGCCAGACTTCACCACACCACCAGCAAATGAGAGCGGAATTTAAAGTTTGCCATGTACCTCCACTCACCCATGGGTACACTTCTCGACTTTGGATAATCGCTGGACTGCTCCTCCTTCTCCTCATGCGCCATCATGATGACCGTTACAATAGTTAGGTCTTTGTTTCAGGTATACCCCCAGTGGTAAATTTTTTCGCCCATTCTTTGCAGAATGGACATTACAACGACAGGAGACCCGCTCCTTTGCAATGGGAACAATGTTTTGAGGCCCTCATGCACGTCTCTACCCAGGGACAACGTGTAGCCTCCCAATTTTTGGCTGCCCTGCCTAAGGGCTATACTATAATACACCCACTTCCTTAAAATGGACACTTAATGTTTTGAGGCCCTCATGCACGTCTCTACCCAGGGACAATGTGGAGCCTCCCAATTTTTGGCTGCCCTGCCTAAGGGCTATACTATAATACACCCACTTCCTGACAATGGACACTTAATGTTTTGAGGCCCTCATGCACGTCTCTACCCAGGGACAATGTGGAGCCTCCCAATTTTTGGCTGCCCTGCCTAAGGGCTATACTATAATACACCCACTTCCTGACAATGGACACTTAATGTTTTGAGGCCCTCATGCACGTCTCTACCCAGGGACAATGTGGAGCCTCCCAATTTTTGGCTGCCCTGGCAAAGGGCTATACTGAAATAGACCCACTTCCTTACAATGGGCACTTCAGGTTTAAAGGCCATCATGCACGTCTCTACCCAGGGACAATGTGGAGCCTCCCAATTTTTGGCTGCCCTGCCTAAGGGCTATACTGAAATACACCCACTTCCTTAAAATGGACACTTAATGTTTTGAGGCCCTCATGCACGTCTCTACCCAGGGACAATGTGGAGCCTCCCAATTTTTGGCTGCCCTGGCAAAGGGCTATACTGAAATAGACCCACTTCCTTACAATGGGCACTTCAGGTTTAAAGGCCATCATGCACGTCTCTACCCAGGGACAATGTGGAGCCTCCCAATTTTTGGCTGCCCTGCCTAAGGGCTATACTATAATACACCCACTTCCTGACAATGGACACTTAATGTTTTGAGGCCCTCATGCACGTCTCTACCCAGGGACAATGTGGAGCCTCCCAATTTTTGGCTGCCCTGGCAAAGGGCTATACTGAAATAGACCCACTTCCTTACAATGGGCACTTCAGGTTTAAAGGCCATCATGCACGTCTCTATCCAGGGACAATGTGGAGCCTCCCAATTTTTGGCTGCCCTGCCTAAGGGCTATACTGAAATACACCCACTTCCTTAAAATGGACACTTAATGTTTTGAGGCCCTCATGCACGTCTCTACCCAGGGACAATGTGGAGCCTCCCAATTTTTGGCTGCCCTGGCAAAGGGCTATACTGAAATAGACCCACTTCGTTACAATGGGCACTTCAGGTTTAAAGGCCATCATGCACGTCTCTACCCAGGGACAATGTGGAGCCTCCCAATTTTTGGCTGCCCTGGCAAAGGGCTATACTGAAATAGACCCACTTCCTTACAATGGGCACTTCAGGTTTAAAGGCCATCATGCACGTCTCTACCCAGGGACAATGTGGAGCCTCCCAATTTTTGGCTGCCCTGCCTAAGGGCTATACTATAATACACCCACTTCCTGACAATGGACACTTAATGTTTTGAGGCCCTCATGCACGTCTCTACCCAGGGACAATGTGGAGCCTCCCAATTTTTGGCTGCCCTGGCAAAGGGCTATACTGAAATAGACCCACTTCCTTACAATGGGCACTTCAGGTTTAAAGGCCATCATGCACGTCTCTACCCAGGGACAATGTGGAGCCTCCCAATTTTTGGCTGCCCTGCCTAAGGGCTATACTATAATACACCCACTTCCTGACAATGGACACTTAATGTTTTGAGGCCCTCATGCACGTCTGTATGCAGGGGCATTGGTGAACCTCACAATTTAGGACTGCCCTGGCAAAGGAAAATACTACAAAGACTCACTTCCTCAAAATGGGCACATTAGACTCAAGAGGCCTTCATGTACGTCTCTTCTCAGGGACATCGGAGTGCCACACAATGTTTTCACGTAAAATCTTTCATGTATTGATCTCAAAAAGTAACATACACCAGCTCTATCTCACTATTGGGTATGTGCCCTTAACATTTCCGCCATGAAAAATCATTTTGGGGTCATTTTGGAAGGTTTTCTGGTGAGTCCGTAAAAATGGCGTAAAACGCGGACAAAATTGTTCACAGCTGTGACTTTTGAGTGATAAATGCTTCAAGGGGTCTTCCCCATGCTGTTGCCATGTCATTTGAGCACTCTTCTGAGACTTTTGTGACATTTTTAGGGTTTCTCCATGCTGCCGGGAGGTCATTTCACAAAAATACTCGGGTCTCCCATAGGATAACATTGGGCTCGTTGCTCGGGCCGAGTACACGAGTATCTTGGGAGGCTCGGCCCGAGCTTCGAGCACCCGAGCTTTTTAGTACTCGCTCATCACTACCTATAATTCTTTCTTCGTCATGAGCAGGATAAGGACTGGACCCATTAAACCGGGTGACATGTGCCTTCCAGAACTGTTCAAAACTGTGCTGTGACTGACCGTTTGAATTGTCGCCATTTTGCCACCATCTTGCTCACCATTTTGGCGCCTAAAAACAACAACTGCACCATCATCCCCAGCAAAAAGGTGCAAAGCCGAAGCCATACCCCTCGTCCAGAAAGCTCGTCCGGAAACCGGTAGTGGCTAGACCCGGAAGTTCCCAGTGATCCCCTGTTCCAGAGAGGTTGGTGACGAAAACCAAGGGGGAGCAGGAAGATGTCAGCGCCGGATGATGGGAGCAGGATGTGAGAGCGGAGATTGGCGCAGGGATACCAGGAGTCTGCAGAGAAAAGTTCCTGGAAGAGAAACCAGTAGGATATCGGTGCCAAGAAACTGGTCGCTTGAGTGTTCTGTTCCTGGGACGACTGCATGGAATGAAGAGGAGACAGAGCGGCTCTGCAGGAGGATGCGGACGCAGTTCCTGTTCCTGCTGGATGACTGAAGGATTGAGATGAGGAGTGTGGCCACGGCGGTGCGGACCCATGAAGTGGAAGCCCTGCGTGTGGAGCAGGTAAGCAGAAGCCCAGTTCCGGTTAATCCGGCCTATTCGTCCACGGAACCCGGTCTGCCCCCGGCCACCGCGTCAGCCATGCCACCTCCTCCACCCTCTGCTGAAGCGATAGCCGAGGCGCTGTCCCCGACACCAGCAGCTGTGCCTCCAGCCCCCGCGGATGACGAGCAGGCCGCAACGCCTCCGGCCCTACCACCAGCCAGAGCAGACCAGGCCGCAATGTCTCCGGTACCATCCATGGCCAGATCAGATCCGGCCGCATTCCCGAACCCGTACCTCGGTATGGAGCACCCGGCCACTGCTATCCCGGCTGCAGAACAGCCAGTTCATCTAGTTACCTGCAGAGGAGGAGCCAACCAGCATGCTGGATCCGCTGCAGTGCGGCTCCCCGGTATCTGTCAGGGCCACAGGGATCCGCATACACCCGGTTCCCCTAGAGGAGGCGGAACCTGAGGTCCATGCCCCATACTAGGAGAAACAACACCAGCAGCTGCTCACAGAGATATCTGCCAGAGAGCAGCATCAGGCAGAGGTTGCCGCCCGTACGCATAGAGAAAAGAAGCACCTGAGAAAGGCTACGTTCCGGGTCAGAGGGCCGTGGTACCGGGGGCCTGGTGGAGAGTTTTGACCACATCAAGTGGTGGGGTTTCATCTCTGAGCCGGGCCTTGCTGCTGGGGTTTTTGTCTCCAGGAGGGATGTCGCAGAACACCTTCCAAAGGGGCACCCCAACCAAAACCTGAAACCAGGAGATATGGTTTCAGACTCCCGGCATTGTGGAGAGCGGGGCTGGTACGCCTTGGAAGTCAACAGGTATGCCATGAGGGAAGGAAAGATAGTACCAGCCTCCTCAGTATCCAGGGGGTGCCCATAAGAGTAATGATAGCGGAACCTGGCTATCTCGTTACAGTGTTGTTCATGTTATTTAATACTTAGAAAATGATAAGTAATGTTGAAAATGTTGAAAATGCTAATTACCCGAATAAGTAACCTGATTTGAAAGTGTTATAATTTTTGCACCCAGTGCATGGACCCTGTTTTACCCTCCCCTAGTATTAAAAATGGACCATGGCTGCAGGACTGGCAGCATCCAGCATGAACTTGTGCATATTGTAAATAGTTGCACCTTGTGTGCCTACCAAAGTCCTCTCCTGAACCATCAGGACTTCAATCCTGTCACCACGGACACTGCAAGGAACTCGGGGTGGTGCGACACCATGGCTAGAGGTGGCACCAGGGGTTCAGGTATTTTGGGTGGTGGGTTGAAGGGAAAAGGGATAATGGGAATGGACAGTCGCAGGAAGGAGCTGCAGCAGAGTAGGCTCAGTCCCCAGCTACCGCTACAACTGGTACCATTCCCAAGTGTTCTAGTGTTTATATTGTTTAAGTGTATTGCCTCCCCTGTGTGGGAAGATTATTTCGTATTTAAAATGTTTTATCTTTTTCAGTTCCAGTTCAATAAAACCTTTGTGTGTCATGTAGCTTGGGGATGAGCTATGTTTAACCAAGGGGGAATGTGGCGCCCCTGAGTACATCATGGTGCCACAGGGTACTGCATCCTTACCCAGGCTGCAGGGCCTATCTCCCATGGTTCCAGGTTCCTAAGAAACTGGTGTCACTACCATCAGCACCACAAATCCCAATCAACACCTCACATCATGACCTGTCAGACACACCAGTGGGTTGGTCTAGCTGAAAAAAAGCCACCTACCTAGGGGTCAGGCAGACTGGTGGGAGAGAAGTGAGACATCTAGTAGGAGACAGGAGTCGAGTGAGAGCTCTCACAGAATGAGGAGCTGGGGAGAGTGAGATCCCGGGGAGCTAGACCGAGGTTAGGTCACAGACGGTGGTCCGGGACCAGAGGAGTTGGGGACCGGTGGCAGTGACATTGGTAGAGCGTGTGACGGACATAGTCTAGAAGGACTGCCGGCATCAGAAACCCAAAAGAACTGACCGGTACCGAGCAAAACGGGGTACAGGACCCTAGGTCAGGAGCCAATTCAACGTCCTGATAATTAACCTGGGAGGGAGAGTATCTTTATGAACTTCCCTAAGAGCTCAGAGATTGATGGCGACAGCACACCGTGGGGATAGGGCTTTCCAGTAAAGCAGTCCACTGAAATCCCAAGTACCAGCCATCAAGAGCACAGCTACACTAGACATAGTGAGCGGGGCCCCAACAACTTCAAGCCAAGGGGCCACAACAGACAACTAAATTGTGCATGGAGATAGGCTCTGGATTACCAAGTGACACCGGTGGGAGCGGACACCTGGACGGGCTCCCCATAGTGATTGTGATGCACAGAGACTTTGCTTTATCTTCAGTGTGAGTGTCTGTTTTAAAATCCTCATCCAGCACCACGACTACCCACAGTGAGTACCCTGGTTCCCCTGCACCCTGCGCTCCCAAATATCCCACCAAAAACCCAGAGGCCGGGGCCTTCCCTACCTGCAAAGGGACTGATACCTTGCTCCTCCATACCATCTGATCCAGTACTCCTTCCAGCAGTGGCGGTACTCTCATTACCGCAACTCGCAGGTGGTGTCACGAACTTCTCCCCTATAAATAATCCCCTTTCAAGGATCGGAGTGTTTGCCGAGCCCGGGTCCGGACCCCTCGAACCATGAACGCCCTGGATCTCAGCACCCCGGTCTGCGCCGGGGGAGCACACTCCCATTCCTGAGCGATGTCTTCTTATGACTCAAATCCAGAGTGGTCGTCAAAATGACAGCAGGCCTATTAAGGATCTGAGGCTGAAGTCAGAGCTCATCATAGCGCTGACATCAGCCGCCGGCCTCTACTAGGCCTTCGGTAATTTCTTTACTATTGTGAACAGTTATCAGCAGACCACCGTGTACACTTAATGTAGAAGAAGAAAAGGTGAGCACATAAATGGCAGCACCTCCCGGCATGTAGGATGTGTCACTCACTGGGTCTTGGAGAATCCCTGGTAGCAGGACAATTTGTACAGATGATGATGCTCAGCTTGAAAGTTCTAGCATTGGAGAAGTCGCAGAGTCCACAGAAGTAGTGGGAACGTCATCCAATAAAACTTTCTACTTCATTCAAATTGCTGTAATGTTACCACCAGGGGGCGCAGGTACACAGGAGTGACCTGGAGCCCCTAGGTGTAATGCAATGTCTGCTTGCTAGATGTCACCGGACGCTAGAGGGGGAGGTAGCAGAATGGTCATACACACTGAGAGTCAAAGCCGGGAGGTCACGTCAGTGCAAAGGGGTAAGAGGAGTAGATAACATGGAAGACTAAGGTCAGTGGCCGGGCGGTAACATCCGGTACAGATGGGGAGCAGAACAATAGTCAGAGGGCAAGCCTAAACAGAAAGGAAATGTCAGTACAAAGGGGGAAGTGGGACTGAGGGAACAAGACAAGCGGAGGGTCAGGGAGTCAGGGAGCACAGACAAGATGGACAGAGCAGTGGACAGGGAAGGGAAGTCGTGGTAGTGGGACGAGGATCATAACGAACCCATGAAAACCAGAAGCGCACACTGCAGAGCAGGAACTATCACTGGCGACGTTCTGGGTGAAACAGCCCAAAGACAAGGCAAGGCGATTACTGTAATGAGGCACCGGACAATCCCCGCCCACCAGCAAGTACCCGGACAATACAAACAACAGCTCAATAGACAAAACCCAATGGCTCTGCAGGAAGCAATGGTGACAATTGCTTCATTAAAATACAGCCACATACATAGATGACGTTGAAGTGGAAGGTACAGAGCTGTACCTGCATCTTTGTTACTTCCCTCCTCCGCATGTCAGCTATGTCTATGGCTGTATTTTAATGAAGCAATTTGAATAAAGAACAAAGTTTTATTGGATAATGAAGGCCACCATGTACGTTCTGCTCAAGGGCTAACCAAGGATCCAGTGCTCACCAGAGCATTGTCCATTGTCCCATCGGTCGAGTCTGATGCTGCATTCATAACTAGATAATAATCATATTTGGTAATATATTATGAGCACCTACTAACACTTTCGGTGACCTTGTGATCATACATGGAATTGTATACAATGAAAGATTAAGATGGTTGAGATATGAGTTGAGATACATGTAATAATTTCAGATGAGCAGATCTCTTGAAATTTAAATTTGCCAACTTTGACAACGTTTCCAAAAATATGTTTTGCGGTGAATTAATTCACACTAATTTCAATACTGTTAAGCTTGTAATTGCTAGGAAAATACAGGTGGGGAAGAGGTGAGAGAGAAAACCCAGCTGAGTGTAAAAGCTTACACTTTAGAGTCTCGAAAGAGAGAGGATCTCACTGACCCTAAGAGCTTATGTGTCGCCTAGGGAATGGGGTACTCGGTCCCGAGCAGCGTATCACTGGGGAATGTCACTTTGGTGGCCGTTGCCTGGTCCCCATGCCCTGGGTGCTTTTTTAATGGGGAGTGTTTACAGGGGAGATTAAAGTCATTTGTATGACGCCACCTGCGGGTTGCGGTTAAGATTGTGAAACCGCCGCTGCTGAGTTGCTTATCTCTAGGACTGGTGGTAATGGCAACTGTGGTGGTAGGCCCTCTGCAAGTAGGGCTGAGCCCAGGAGATGTATGATGGAGTAATAAAGGCGGCCACACCGTGGGTTGTAATTAACAGTCTCTACTCACTCTTGACCCTCGGACAGCTGGTTCAGGTCCCTGTAGTTCCAGGGCTAGTTGATGACTCGATTTCTCTATCCCTGCACCCTCAGTGTGGTTGGGTCACCGTAGCATGGAGCATTTTGGGGCCCGACTGTCCCTTTTTGTGGCAGTCTCCTTGTCTGTACGGCGGGCAGGGTGGACCCTGTAGGGCTGGTCTGTGTCCCGAACCCTGATGCTTGCTTTACTGCTGGTGCCCCCAGATCTGTGGGTCAGTGAGGTCCGTGAAGGTGCTCTCACTGTGCAGGTATTTGCCAGACCGTATGAAACTGGCATAAAAACACAGCAGAGTGCAGCACCTGTAGTCAATGGCCGCCTGTGTAGCACACAATCCGACGGCGTTGGGACGCCCGTTCAGTATAAAGGGATCACTTGACTCCACATACCATGTAAAGAAACGAATAACAGCGTCCTCCTGAGTGCAAATTCTTTTCTTTCTCTATTCCATCATAGTGCAGTAAACATGCATGTATGAAACTGGCATCTGACCTAGGTCCCTGAGCCCCATCAGTGCTCTGGTCCCAGCGGTACTTGGATGTACCTGCCCTGGTGACCTCTCTCCTGTGCCCCCGGGTCACCATTACACAACTCAGCTCCCAGGCACCTCTCCTCTCCACTAATTCACTAACTGCTGTCCCCTCCCACCAGGTTGTCCAGTCCCCTGGTCTGGCTCTGCCCTCTAGGTGGCCATTCCCTTGTGTCCTACTAGCCAATTACCACTGGTGTGGAGTGGAAACTGGAATTTTGGTGTGTCTAGGTGTTGCTGGCACTGGTGTTCCAGGTCCCTGGGGGGGTAGGCACTGCATCCTGGTGAGGATGCAGTACCTAGTAGTAATAAAGTAATTGTAATAAATAAATAATAAAGTAATTGTTCAGCTCACCACTCTATGTGTTGCTCAGCAGCTCCTAGTGCAGTGCTCGGATCCAATGGTTTGGCATCCACAGGTACAAATTCAATCCAAGGAAGTGGGGGAGGGGAGGAAAAATCCAGCACCGAAGTAAAAAATACTTGTTTATTCCAACAATTTTAAACATGGATACATGTGTAGTTACGCCTTATGTGTTTCGGAGAGACATAAAAACTCCTTATTCATAGGCAACATAGACATTTTTACTTCGGTGCTGGATTTTTTTTCTCCCCTCCCCTCTTCCTTGGATTGAATTAGTACCTATTAGTGCCCTGAGTGGCTCAGGGCGCTACATTCCCCTTTGGTGAAACACAGCACATCCTCAGGCTGTAAAGAGAATAAAGTTTTTATTAAACATAGAAAAACATATAACCTTCTTCCCGCACAATGGAGGCTTTACTTGAATGTTTCATGAGCATTTTTCCCTCCATCAACCTACAAGTCAAAAGCACTGAACCCAGAACCCTCTAAGGAGGCAGGTCACCGGTCCCTTTGGTGACCAGGTCTGGGCCAGCTCTATCCCAGCCTTTCCTCCAATCTTCCTCTCCTTGGTGGCGGTATCAGTGTCCTGATGGCAAGGTTTTCTCTGGGAGGCACACTCGGTGCAACATATGTACACTGCGAGAGTTCGGGTCATTCCCAGTCCAATGACCAGTGGTCCATATTTATATTAACCTTCAAACATTATTCAACTTTTTCAGCATTTTTCAACATTATTTAAAACAACAGCAAATACTGGGGTAACCTGGTTCAGCTACCACAGCGTAGATGACCTTGGAAATGGAGGAGGAGTGGGAGGAACAGGGGCTTACAGTTCTCGGATTTTTTCCACGACAGCCCTTTGTACAGCACTAGCCATGCCGAACGCCGGCTAGAACATCAGACTCCCCGAACAGTCCACATCCAGATCACCATCAGCGGGTATCTGCTCAGCCTGGTCACCGGCGACTCCTCTGGCGGTCGTCGGGTCTTCCAGGGCTGCATCCTGCAGCTTGGCCTGGTCTGACCGTGGACAGAGGCGTTGTGGCCTGGTCTGGCCGTGGACAGAGGCGTTGCGGCCTGGTCTGGTCTGGCCGTGGACAGAGGTGTTGCGGCCTGGTCTGGTCTGGCCGTGGACAGAGGTGTTGCGGCCTGGTCTGGTCTGGCCATGGACAGAGGTGTTGTGGCCTGGTCTGGTCTGGCCGTGGACAGAGGCGTTGCGGCCTGGTCTGGTCTGGCCGTGGACAGAGGCGTTGCGGTCTGGTCTGGTCTGGCCGTGGACAGAGGCGTTGCAGCCTGGTCTGGTCTGGCCATAGACAGAGGCGTTGCGGCCTGGTCTGGTCTGGCCGTGGACAGAGGCTTTGTGGCCTGGTCTGGTCTGGCCGTGGGCAGAGGCGTTGCGGCCTGGTCTGGTCTGGCCGTGGACAGAGGCGTTGCGGCCTGGTCTTGTCTGGCCGTGGACAGAGGCGTTGCGGCCTGGTCTGGCCGTGGACAGAGGCGTTGCGGCCTGGTCTGGTCTGGCTGTGGACAGAGGCGTTGCGGCCTGGTCTGGTCTGGCCGTGGACGGAGGTGTTGCGGCCTGGTCTGGTCTGGCCGGGGATGGAGGCGTTGCGGCCTGGTCTGGTCTGGCCGTGGATGGAGGCGTTGCAGCCTGGTCTGGTCTGGCTGTGGATGGAAGATCTGGTGATACTGATGGGTCAGCGGTGGTACAGGTTCCTCTGCCATAGGGACTGGTGGGGCCAGGGAGGCTTGCACTCTTACCGGCTCCCGGCACTGCTCCTCATCCAGGGCCCACTCTTCTTGGGCGAGCACGGTCACTACCATCCCCATCATCTCCGAACGCCAGTCCTCAATCTGCTGGATCATCTGTACTCACATCCGGAGGCACAGCCGCCACAACTCCTCTTCGGGGGTAGGTCCTGCATCCTGGTGAGGATGCAGTACCTAGTAGTGCCCTGAGTGGCTCAGGGGCGCTACACTAAAGGAGGCTTTACACGCAGCGACATCGCTAGCGATGTCGCTGGTGAAAGCACCCGCCCCCGTTGGTTGTGCGTCACGGGCAAATCACTGCCCGTGGAGCACAACATCGTTAGGACCCATCACACGGACTTATCTGCCTAGCGATGTTGCTGTGGCCGGTGAACCGCCTCCTTTCTAAGGGGGAGTTCGTTCGGCATCACAAAGCGGCACCCAATAGAAGCGAAGGGGCGTAGATGAGCGGGCGGAATATCCCGCCCACCTCCTTCCTCATTGGCGGCGGCCGCAGGTACAGTGTTGTTCGTTGCTCCTGCAGTGTCACACATAACAATGTGTGCTGCCTCAGGAACGATGATCAACCTGGGTCCTGCAACAACCAACGATTTTTTGAAAATGAACGACATGTCAATGAAGGGCGATTTGGTGAGTATTTTCCATCGTTAACAGCCGCTCGTTGGTGTCACATGCAACGACGCCGCTAACGATGGCGGATGTGCGTCACGGAATTCATGACCCCGGCGATATATCGTTAGATACGTCGCCTTTACACTTTATAAATGAGAGTGACTTACCCAGTGTCTCAAGATGGACAACGACTCTGCCTTACAAATTCAAGGTTTTTTTTTTTTGCGAACAGCGATTCGGATCTCAAAATGTTTGAATTTACATGTGAAACTGTGAATTTCAGGAAATTTGACTCAAATTCAATCCTTCAGTAAAGGCCACTTTACACACAGAGATAAATCTACGGCAGATCTGTGGTTGCAGTGAAATTGTGGACAATCAGTGCCAGGTTTGTGGCTGTGCACAAATGGAACAATATGTCCATGATTTCACTGCAACCACAGATCTGCCAAAGATTTATCTCTGTGTGTGACGGGGCCTTAATGTTTGGAACCACAATTGGATAAGTAACTGATGGACATGTCGTTCAGTATGATTACTAAAATGTCTCCGTTTACAAGCACACAAAATGTGTACACTGATAATTATAATATGTATATATACAATATTTATGTCAATGACTATATTTTTATTTTTCCTTTTCCACTGTCTTTTTATGTGATTTGATTACACAATAATTGTTGCTATCTCTCGCGTGTAACAGTTGTTATTTGCAAACTTGCCATTAGTCTTAAGACTTAGGGGTACTTTGCACACTACGACATCGTAGCTGCGATGTCGGTCGGGTCAAATCGAAAGTGACGCACATCCGGCGTCGTTGTCGACATCGGAGTATGTGAATCGTTTTTACTACGATTAATGAGCGCAAAAGTGTCGAAATCGTATGATCGGTGTAGTGTCAGGCATTTCCATAATGTCGCTGCAGTGACAGGTACGATGTTATTCCTCGTTCCTGCAGCAGCACACATCGCTGTGTGTGAAGCCGCAGGAGCGAGTAACATCACCTTACCTGCGTCCCAGCTGCAATGAGGAAGGAAGGAGGTGGGCGGGATGTTTACGTCCCGCTCATCTCCGCCCCTCTGCTTCTATTGGCCACCTGCCGTGTGACATTGCTGTGACGCCGCACGACCTGCCCCATTAGGATGGTGGCGGTTCAGGGGTGCCAAGTACCGCTTTTGACTAATGATGACGTTATCCCGACTACATCTGCTGCCAGCCAGGTAGGTGATTCCTTACAGATCATCAACCTTTCTCAATATGAACTTTCACCTCAGGAAATATCTGTTTTGGAGAGGGGTCTCACCTTCTCTCCGACCTCACAACTTGATCATTTTTCCCTGGTTAAAGATTTATATCTTTTTTGTCGCAACATCACTTTCCAGGTGATCTATAACAAGCCACAGATCATCGATGGACTCGAACCAGAGGATCGCCAAGTATTTCAGGATCTGTTGGATCTTTTAGATGAAAATGCAGAAGCACAAGGTAAGAAGCGATTCCCATATCGTAATAAATCGATCGCTACACCTTCCTTCTCCTTGGTTCCAGCCGTAAAAATCTTTTTTGAACTGGTGAAGTCAGACATCACTAAACTTCCATCCAAGACATCTGAGGCTCCTAATATAACTGTGGCGGAGGGTCGAGCCATTCATAAACTGAAAAACAATAACAACTTTCTTATTAAAGAAGCCGACAAAGGAGGGAACGTTGTACTGTGGCCTACATCCATGTACTTGGATGAAGCGCTCAGGCAACTACACAACCCCTCCTTCTACGTCAAGTTACCATCGGATCCAACTACCACTTTCTCGTCCAAATTATATCAATTGTTGCACTCGGCTTGGCACTTGGGCATTATTTCTGATAAAGAAAAGGAATTCATGTGGGTCTCTGATCCAGTGGTTCCTACTTTTTATATGCTCCCAAAGGTGCACAAGTCCATCGAGAAGCCCCCTGGCCGTCCTATTGTGGCGAGCATTGGTAGTTTGTGTGAGAAGGTTGGCACATATGTAGACTTTTTTCTTCAGCCCTTGGTATCCAGTCTACCTTCATTCATGCAGGATACGTCCCACTGCGTGCGTGCATGTAGGGATGTTATTTTGAAACCCCATGCCCTCCTAGTGACCTGTGATGTAGAATCCCTCTACACTAACATCCGGCATAATGAGGGCATGAGGGCAGTACTATATTTTCTGGACCAACAATGTGGCTCTGATCGGATGCACGACTCCTTTCTGTTCGACCTTTTGGACTTTGTCCTCAAACACAATTATTTTCTGTTTGATCGGACTTTTTACAAGCAGGTCTCTGGAGTCGCCATGGGGGCGCGGTGTGCACCTTCTTTCGCTAATCTGTTCTTGGGGTGGTGGGAGGCGACTGTTGTGTATCCATCTCAGGTCTTCCAAGAGCGGGTATCATATTGGTACCGCTACATTGATGATATTCTTTTTGTGTGGGAGGGTTCAGAAACAGAATGTTTAGCATTCATCTCGGACCTGAACAACAATAATTTGAATATTTTTCTTTCCCACACCATCTCGTCAGTGGCGGTTACCTTTTTGGACTTGATCATATCCGTTAAAGATCATGGTTTATCCACGAACCTATATAGGAAGACGACAGCAACCAACAGCCTCCTCCACTACTCGAGCTTCCATCCACAGCACATCAAGACAGGTATCCCTATGGGACAATTTTTACGTGCCAGACGGAACTGTAGCGAGATTGAAGATTTTAACCAGCAGGCACATGGGCTTACTTGCAGGTTCATGGACCGCGGCTACCCACGGAAGACCATTGCACGGGCACATCAAAGGGCGAAGATGGAAACTCAGTCATCTTTAATCCGGCCCAAGACCAAGACGCAGGAGAGATTCACCAGATTCATTACGACCTATAACAGTAGCTGGCATAAGGTGAGAGGAATTTTACAAAAACATTGGCCCATTCTTACTGCTGATATACAGACGTCGTCGGTAGTGGCTCCACACCCTCTCCTGACAGCTCGTCGAGCACCCAATCTGAGGGATGTTTTGACTCGCAGTCACTTTACGAGACCTTCCACCAGATTACAGCGGGGCATTACCTTAAGGGGCTCTTTTCCCTGTGGGGAATGCAGCATATGTGAATTTATGCACGTGACACGTGATATTTTCCATAATCCACAGGATGCCACGAGCCACCATCTCAGAGCCTACATTAATTGTAAATCCAGGAATGTAATCTACTGCATTGTTTGCCCCTGTGAGAAGGTTTACATAGGACAGACCTCACAGGAGCTCCGAAAACGGATTCAGAAGCACCTTTCAACTATTAACTTGGCGGCGTCTGACGCACGCAAAGGTAAACCTCTCACCTCAGTGGCTTCACATTTTCTGGCCAATCATCATGGTAATCCACGTGGGGCCAGGGTCGTTGGCTTACAGAGATACTTTGGTAACGCGAGAGGTGGCTCTTGTTCCAGATGGCTTCTCCAAAACGAGTCACGTTGGATTTATAACCTACACTCTGTAACACCTACAGGGCTCAATGAGGAATTGTTATTCACAGGATTTTTAGGTTAATCTGATATCCATCTATTCCTTCTTTTCGCAGTTCCTATGTAACATTGACATCATACGACGGCATCACCACATCTGTCCTAGCCGTTACACATTCCTGGTTTTGGAGGACATATCTGGGACACTTGGGAACCGTGTTGGCTGATGGGTCTCTCCATCTGGCAATCCTCATGGGATCTGGATATGTCAGTTTGGCACTACTACATCCGACCTGCATCTTTGGCTTTGGAGGACTGATCTTCGAATTGGGTATCCACGTCAGGCCGTCTGGCTCTCTCATCTTGTGCTCTTCTTCACGGACTCCCTTCTCTTGGATTTTCTCCATTTATGTGCTCCGACAGCAGAGACTCACCGGAATATCCTAATACTGTTCTTTGAACATTGGCTCTGTTTTTCTGGTAGAATCCTGTGCTATTATATAAGGTGCACTTATTGGGCTCGGCTCCAATATAATATGGTGCCATCATATATTATGCACACAACGGGTTCTGCTTTGGTCTAATCCTATCTCATTATACTTTTCTTGCCAATTGCACATATTGGGCTCCACATTGGCGTAGCCCTGTGCTACTCTATAACAATGGTTGTATGCATTGTATTCTGCTCCAGTAGAATCTTACATCACCATGAAATATTGAGTTCTTCCCTGGCGTAATTTTGTGCCATCATATAGTGTGCTTACCCTCAGTGTTGTTTTTATACAATCCTGTGCCTCTATATAGTGCTGAACGAACTGTATACACTCGGCTCTGCTCCTATGTAATTTCATGTTAATGTGAGATATTTTAAGATTGTACACGTTTAGGTACGTGTTAGAACAATTTTGCGCCGATGTATAGTGCTGAACATCTTGGCACGGCTTGCGCCAGGACGACCACATTTGGTCTCTGTCCATTACATGTCTCATTCCCGACCGTTGTGAGTATAACTGTTCCTAATGATCGGATCATACATGCGTTTGCGGGCATGGGTGCACACATGCACGCACACGCATGCTCGTTGGATCTGATTGTATGCATTATTACTGTACTCCATGTTATTGTTGTGATCCATGCATGAAATCAGCTCTTATTCACCTTGGCATATGATCCTGTGTTTATAATATAACATTTAAACTACCTCTATTCGTGGCCGTTTACTTTTGATTGATATCTGACATATTTTATCTATTTTCATGTATCATCTCCCTTTGTATACGACCGCGATGCATTACCTAATCCCCTCTCCCTCTGCTGCCGGTGCGATCGCGTTTTGTCATCATCACTATGGATACTAACCTATCATAACAGCGTGTGCTGTTCCAACATATTTGTCCCCTCTGCTCCACCGTAGCACTTCACTGCGCATGCGCCATTATGGCGCCGACCGCTCATACTGCTTCTGAGCTCCGGACCTCACAGGTTTGAGCACTTTCTACTAATGAACACATGCATTTAATACGCCGATTCCTTGTATACCGTCGCACTTGCCCTGAGGAAGCCGCTTTGGCGGCGACACGCGTCGGCCTGCCTGCCCTGGGCATCCCCTTGTGCCATCCTGTGCCTCTTCCATTTACTATTTGGGGTATTGTATTATATTACCAGACTTTGATGCAGACTGTGGTCAGTACTACCCTTTAAACATTCACACAGGTTATATGTACTGTACCCGTATGCATAGGTCTAGGGAGCTGAACAAGGTTACTTGATATGGTAACTCTTCATCCAGGTTAATACTCTCTTTGATATACTTATGATGAATATATTTGACTATTGCATCTTTCTATCATTTGTGTATTCCATGCCCTTGTGACCCTGCTGTTTGAATTATTATATTCACTCTCGCTCCCCTCCACACTGCATATAAGGGTCTTTTTTTTATACCCCTGGTCGTTTTGATCCTACATTGCTAGGCATTCAGCACTATATATTGGCACACTCTCCTGACAGCAATAACCTGTTCTTTGATTGTCGCTTATGTATGTGACTATTATTGTTATTGCAACTTTTTTTGCCCAGGGCATCCTTGCCTCCACCTCTGGTGGCTTGTTCATTCGGTTCTTTTAAATGGTTTTAACATTGGTATACAATAAAGGCAATTTTTTACTTCATATCTTGGTGTGCATCTGATATATGTGCGGTTGCTTTTCTCTTTACTGCTGTGTTTACCCATCCTACCGCACCAGGTAGCACCCTCTTCTATTTATTAGCTTTGTACATCTTAGACTGTTGGTGCGCTCCTATTTAACCTTGCATGGTTCACCGGCCAGAGCGACGTCGCAGGGCAGGTAAGTGATTTTGAAGCTGCCGTAGCGATAATGTTCACTACGGCAGCTATCACAAGATATCGCATGTGCGATGGGGACGGGGACTATCGCTCTCGGCATCGCTACAATCGGCTTGGGATGTCGTAGTGTGCAAAGTACCCCTAATTGTTATATGACAGCTTGTACATGTTTAGCAACCTGATTCACTGCCCCAAGTAGAGAATATTGGCCCAATAATATGAGCCAATAATCGGCAAGTCGATATTTGGAAACAATCGATTATTGGCTTCTGTAAATATGCATGTAATATCAACAGCACATCGTTGTGCTAATAAATATATTATACTGTGCTTGTAGAAATCTGATGACCTGTCTAAATATACCATTAGACGACCACCAACCAGCCTGTTTATATCTGATCAGCAGCCATATAATGCCACAGTTGACAAGTGTGAATAAGTCTAAAGGGGGCTTTAAACGCTACGACATTGCTAATGCGAACTCGTTGGGGTCACGGAATTGGTGACGCACATCCGGCCGCATTAGCGATGCCGTTGCGTGTGACACCTATGAGCGATTTTGCATCGTTGCAAAAACGTGCAAAATCGCTCATCGGTGACATGGGGGTCCATTCTCAAAAATCGTTACTGCAGCAGTAACGAGGTTGTTCCTCGTTCCTGCGGCAGCACACATCGCTCCGTGTGATGCCGCTGGAACGAGGAAGCTCTCCTTACCTGCCTCCCGGCCGCTATGCGGAAGGAAGGGGGTGGGCGGGCTGTTCGTCCCGCTCATCTCCACCCCTCCACTTCTATTGGGCGGCGGTTCAGTGACGCAGCTGTGACGTCGCTGTGACGCTGAACAAACCGCCCCCTTAGAAAGGAGGCGGTTCGCCGGTCACAGCGACGTCGCCGGGCAGGCAAGTAGTGTGACATGTCTGGGCGATGTTGTGCGGCACGGGCAGCAATTTGCCCGTGTCGCACAACAGATGGGGGCGGGTACCCATGCTAGCGATATCGGTACCGATATCACAGCGTGTAAAGTAGCCTTTAGTTGTTATCCATCACAGATATGCTCCCTTTTTATAGCTTCCAATGAGCTGGCAATAATATATGTGTAATAACCACTTTACATAAAATGTCTTATGGATAATAAATTATAATCAACTGGACACTAAGTGTACAATGCTGCTCACTATTATTGGCACCCCTTAATTTTTTTCACTGTACAATATCTTCAGAAATAATTGGAAATGTACCAAAGTTATATCCTCAGGATTTTTTATTTTAGTGGTCCAAAGTAATACAACAATAAAACATTGTTTGTCAACTTAAATGTGACAATTTCAAAGAAGAAACTGAATAAACAGCATGTGCAGCAATAAAGGTACCCCTAATTAATACTTGGTTGCACACCCCATCTATGAGCTTTTTGCCCTTCTCAGCTCGTATTTTCTCCCAGTCTTCCTTTGCAGTTTGTTCAAGCTTTTGAATGCTCTTTTTCCCAATGGCAGATTTTAGTTCACCCCAAAGAGTTTCAATGGATTGAGGTCAGGACTCATTACTGGCCATTTTAAAACAGTCCATTTTTTTATTTTTCAACCATTCCTATGTACTTTTGGAAGTGTGCTTTGGGTCATTATCTTGCTGGAAGACCCACGATCTTTGACTCCAACCAAGTATTCTTACACTGGGGTAGGACATTTTGCTCTGAAATCTTTTGATAATTCTCTGGTTTCATGATTCCTGTGATACAGTCAAGGCCTCCAGTACCAGATGCAGTAAAGCAACCTCATAGCATAATGGATCCTCCACCATGCTTAACTGTTGGTAGGGTGCTTTTTTCCTTATAAGCTTCATTGCACCATCTGTAAACTTTACATTAGCAAAAAGGTCTATTTTTGTTTCATCTGTCCACAGAACATTTTCCCAGAAGGATTGTGGTTTGTCAAGGTACTTGTTGGTAAAGATCAGTTGTTCCTTTTATGTCTTTTTTTCAGAAGTGGTTTCTTCCTTGGCCTTTGCCCATAAAGTTCTACTTGGTTTAGTGTGTGGCATATAGTACTTGTTGAAACTATGACCTCAGACTGTTCCAGGTTGGCCTTCAAGACTTTTTATGTTTGACGTGGGGTTTTTCCACCATTTGCACCAACCTTTGAAGACATCTCTTGTCAATTTTCAACTTTCCCACACGTCCAGTGAGGTTCTTGACTGTTCCATGGTTGGCAAACGTCTTAATAGCATTACACACTGTTGTAACTGGGATACCAAGGTCTTGGGAGATATCCTTATACCCTTTGGAAGTCTTGCGTTTGCTAATAATAGCAGTTCTGGTGTCCTCAGAGAGCTTCTTTTTCTTCACCATGGTGACAGGAACAGGGCCTACCATGTTGCTTTATAAAGCACTGAAGTCATCATTCATTGGCTAATTCATGTCACATGTGCAACAATAATTTATCACAGGTGATTCTTATTTGTGATTTACCACAAACGAGTCAAAATGTGTTTCCATACTTATTTAATGTAAAGGGCCAATACCAGAGTCACAGCAGCTTTAGGTTTTTCTATTTTTCCCTCCTATTGTTTTTTGTTTTAATTATTGTGTATCATTTGCTCTTTTGTATTTAACACAAGTGCTTTATACAAAAAAGCTGTTTCACGTGATTTATTGTTTTCAGGAGATATTCCACATTATGTACTTAAACCTCATGGGTGCCAATAATAGGCAGGACTGTACAACAATATCCTAGATGATATTCATGGTGTACATCTAGGTATGGAGCTATCTACATGGATTATAGCTAGAGATGAGCGAGTAGTTAACTATTCATACTCGCTATGCTGTTAGCGAATACTGTCCACTACTCGCATATTCGTTACGTGTAGCGGGCGGTAATGTAAGTCAATGGGAAATAGTTACTAAGTAGCGAGTAACCTGAAAGCCGTACTATTCACTACTCGCCCGAAAAGTTTGGCTTTCGGGTTACTCGCTACTTAGCGAATATTTCCCATTGACTTACATTGCACCCGCTACTCGTAACAAATATGCGAGTAGCGGACAGTACTTGCTAAACATAGTGAGTACGAATAGTCAACTACTTGCTCAACACTAATTATAGCTACAATATACTGTATGTAGCAAGTAATGTCTTAGATAAATAAAAAAGAAAAAGTAATGAACAAAATCTAATTAGTTTAGAAAGAACTTAATTAGAATTCTATGAATATACAATATATATATAGCATACATCTACATCCTGCAGATAAATATATCATTGGAGGTTGTCACTGCAGTTTACTAAAGCACACTCAATATACCTGCATTAGCTTAGACTACATAAAAAAATGACCGTACCTGTTTTGTGAGACGATGCCAGGTAGGGACGAATGTAAGAATTGTAATTGCAGAGATTGATGTGTGGGCAGCCTTGAAAGCTATGTAATCTGATCTCACAGGAAATCCCTAATTGCAGACAGCTGTCTGTGCTGCGAAATTAACAGGATACCTCTAGAGATTAGGAAGCGACTGGCACACCAAGGATTACACGGCAGGAGAGCCTTTAGAGAGCTGCTTGTTCAATTTACCACTGCTTAGAAGGTACAGAATACTGGCTGTACCTCTGACTCACTGGCGGACACAGACAGAAATGGGCCCCTGTGCAAGAACATTATATGGGCCCTTTGCAGCTGAAGAACTCATCAAAATGCATAATTCCACCTGTTTTGGAGATGGAAATGGGCCCCCTTACCTTTTGGGCCCCTGTGCAACTGCACAGGCTGCACCAATGACATGTCCACCCCTGCTCTGACTACTAATTTGTACCAGATTCTGACTGTTGCCACCTGTCGCTAAGAGCCTGATACTTAATGTTACTCACCTGTCCCGGCTGCAGTGCCAGGCCTTGCTCCCTCTTCTATGGCCTACTTTTGCAGTAGCCCACTCTGTGCTTTTCCTGTAACCTGTAAAATCTTCGAACATCATCACCCTTAGCCTATTAAGGTCAACTCAGGCAGAGGCTATGTGATTTGGCAATAAGTAGCATTGTCCTCAGTTGCCACCATTTTGTCAGACGTTTGCTACTTGGTAATGTCACTCAACTCAAGCCAAGTGTCCATCATTTCCTCTGCTACCTCCTGACTTCCATGTTACAAATTGCATGACATATAAACTTAGTCCAACTTACCATGTGTTGTCCAGGGAAACAAAAAGATGATGAGACATCATAAGTAAAAGAAAAAACAAATTTCTTTATTCAAAATCCATTAAAGAGGTGCTCATGTTGTACATACAATCATGGCCAAAAGTGTTGGCACCCTTGAAATTGTTCCAGAACAAAAATATTTCTCAGTATAACTACAACTGTTTGTAAAGGTCTCAGAGGTTTGTTGGAGAACATTAGGGATCAAACAGCATCATGAAAACCAAGGAACACACCAGACAGGTCAGGGATAAAGTTGTGAAAAAGAGTAAAGCAGGGTTAGGTTATAAAAGAATAACCCAAGCTCTGAACATTTCACAGAGCACTGTTCAATCCATCATCCAAAAAAGGAAGGATCATGGCACAACCGAAAACCTATCAAGACATGAGTGGCCACCTAAAGTGACATCCCAAGTAAGTAAAACACTATTTAGAGGCCTAAAGGCCCATTGTTACTCTGGAGGAGCTGCAGAGATCCACAGTTCAGGTGAGAAAATCTGCCCACAGCACAACTATTTACTTCACAAATCTGGCTTTTATCAGAGACGTACCTTCAAGTTCAGCTAAGGAGGAGGGGGCAAAACAATTGAGTTACCGTGACCAGTTAACCCTGATTACAATTACTGTGGCAACCCTAATCATGGGTATAGGAGAACCTAAACAGATGACAATGCTGTTACTGGAAATACCGTACATCTCTATACATACAGCAGAACTGATATTACCGCCATACAGTGAACATGTAGTGGTAAATACCAGTCTTCCAGAACATGTAAGAGATTACAGTACAGATATAAATAGTGACTTACAGCTGACATTCTTTCTGATAGAATCAATGACTTTTTTCGTCTTATTCACCTTGTTCAAAATGACACGACCACTTCTCCAGCCACGACTCGTCTGCAGAGATTAAATCAACGACACATTTGACTCCTCCTCGCATTTCCAGCACTGTCCCCATCTACTCCTAACCTGCACAAACTCTTCATCCTGTTCTCACGCCAATGCTGAGCCACTGCTTCCATATGTGTCCCTACTGTACCATTGTAACGCAGTTATCTATGTCCCCGCACTGTACTGGCCCTCTTCCCCCATTTTGGACGCAGGCACACTCTCCCTCAGAGTCGTTCTGCAGTGTCTGCGCCATACTGGTCCTTGCTGCTGACTCAAAGGACCTGTGAAAGCTGCAGAGGTCTCCTGGGCGCTCACTTAGGGCATGCACGCACCTTTTCTTAAAGGGCCAGCGTGATCTAACCTGGAAGTATGTCTCAGCCTATGGCTGAAAGGCAATTAGTATTTAAGGCATCCTCCCCTATGGGAGGTGCCTGGGTAACGTGGTCTATCCTTTAGAGCAGAGGTCCCCAACTCCAGTCCTCAAGGCCCACCAACAGTGCAGGTTTTTGGGATTTCCTTAGTATTGCACAGGTGTTAATGTAATTGCCTGTCCAGGTGCTGGTTCCAACAGCAGTGCAATGCTAAGGAAATCCTGAAAACATGTACTGTTGGTGGGCCTTGAGGACTGGAGTTGGGGAACTCTGCTTTAGAGGCACATTGTTAGTTGTTAGGTCCTTTGTGCCAATGCAGCTATATTGCTTACGTCAGTTTGTATTCCAGAATCTGCCATACCCACTGCTGCACCTATTTGTATCAGCTGTATCTGCCGTACCCACTGCTGCACCCATCTACACCAGCCGTACCTGTTGTACTTCGTGCTGCATCTATACATACTGGCCGTGCCTGCTGCATCAGCCATCCCAGTTGCATCTGCCTTATCTGAGACTGTCAGTGTCCATACCACCAAGCACCAAGTCTCCCTGAGTGGCAACTGGTGTCTTCCTGCCACCCAGTTCATTCTCACCATCAGAGGCTCTCATGAATACCCGAAGTGGGCCATATTTACCCCTTAGGTGTACCCTGTGCTGCAGCCCAGTGGGTTCACTCTAGCTTGCATTCGCGAGTATTACAACTACCTTCTGCGGGATACAAAAACAGAGCTCCTCTTACTGCACCACATACAGTGGGTGAAAACAGTATTGAACATGTCACCAATTATAATTTTTTAAGTAACTATGTTTCTAAATGTGCTATCAACATTAATTTCACACCAGATGTCAGTAACAACTCATCCAATCCACACAGGGAAAAAAAAAATAAACCATAGATGTCCATAAATTAAGTTGTGTAGTAATCAGAAATAACACAGGGAAAATGCCCTACCACAAGAGGTAGTAATGGCAGATACTATAACAGCTTTTAAAAAAGGGCTGGATGATTTCCTCAGTACACAAAACATTGTTGGTTATAAATGACTTAGTGACTAAATGTAGAACTGGTGGAGGAAGGTTGAACTAGATGGACCTAGGTCTTTTTTCAACCTAAGTAACTATCTAACTATGTAAAAAGTATTGAACACATGAAAAAAGAGAAGTGTAAAAAAGCCATAGAAAATCATGACACCAGCTGAAATCTTTCAGTAATTAGAAAGCAATCCTTCCACTTGGGGAAAAATAATGTCAGCTAGTTTAACTGATAGCCTATGAAAAGGTGTCTCATTAGCAAAGGTGCTACACAAGAAACATCTCATGATGGGTAAAACCAGTGAGCTATCTCAAGACCTTCGCAACCTTATTGCTGCAAAACATACTAATGGCATTTGTTACAGAAACATTTTTAAGCTACTGAGGATTCCAGTATGTACCGTACTCTTGCGGCCAATTTCACATTAATTGCACCTTTAGAAATATATTTGCTTACAAAACTGATGACATGTTCAATACTTATTTCACCCGCTGTAGTAATGCACACCACTGTGTCCCTTCCATAGTAAAATGCCTCCATTGTGCTTTCTAGAGGGTAACATTTTCCCCCTAAAAAAATATTACTGTCCTGTGCAAGCGTCCTAGACAACAGTGTCCACATTTTGTCCTTAGTAATAATGCCAGGTGTGCACCTTTGATGGTCACAATACTCTGAGTGCCCCTTTAACAATAATTCTCCTTAAAGATAAGTTATCAGCAGATTTTTGCCCTATACACTAGAGCCAGTGCCTAATGGCACTGTGATACTGATTAAAGCATACCTTTTGATAAAAAATCCGAGGCTGGGTTGCAGAGCAATCAGTGTTCAAAAGTTCCAAAATGGAGTAATTTGTGCAAGGACTTGAGGATCGGTGTGGGACTTTGTGGGTCGGTTCTCCTGTAATCATTCCTCCCCCTCTGCCTTCACTCACCTTTGTGAGCAGAGTCGGGGTCTGAGGCCTGATAATGTAATGACTATGTTTATGTAATGTGTTATCTACTGTATGTGTTAACAATGTGTATTAGTCAGATATAGCAGAGTGGAGAATGTAAAGCATAGGAATGTTATTTAGATAGATTTTGTTGGTAACAGAACCACTTTATGTCAGGGTCAGCTCACTGAGGGGAGGAGGGACACATGGCCAGTGGGTTGGTTAGAAAGATGGGCCTTGTGAGGAGTCAGTTCTGCAGGAAGGTTCGAGTGAGGATGACAGGACTATGTAGTGGAGCCAACATAAGCAAGGATGGTTGACCTTAGGGAGATCAACATCCAACACCGCGGAGACACCATCACTTGTTTCTCAACACAGTGATTCTAGAGCAATGACCCCTGGGAAATATTCAAAACAAGAAAGCCTGCGGAGACACAATCACATGTTTCTCAACGCTGGCAGGAAACTAGCCAGGTCTTTAACCGGGAAGGAACAACCACGGGAAGGGCAGTCTCCAGTCAAGGAGACCACCTATGACACACATGGTATCCATCCACAGACAGCTGTTTCGGGGTATTTAACCCTCATCAGTGTGGAGTAGGAAACTGGCTAGTGGGAGCATTGCCTAGTAGACTACATAAGCAAGGATGGTTGACCTTAGGGAGATCAACATCCAACACCATCACGTGTTTCTCAACACAGTGATTCTAGAGCAATGCCCCCTGGGAAATATTCAAAACAAGAAAGCCTGCGGAGACACCATCACATGTTTCTCAACGCTGGAGACTGCCCTTCCTGTGGTTGTTCCTTCCCAGTGAAAGACCTGGCTAGTTTCCTGCCAGCATTGAGAAACATGTGATGGTGTCTCCGCAGGCTTTCTTGCTATGTAGTGGAGCCAGTCAGGGAATCCGAAGGTATCCTCTTAAGGTCTGGAACCTACGGCTCACCCCGATGACCTTAGAGAATCGAGGCACTTAGAGATCCGTCAGGACAGAGAATTGGACAGCAATGACAACGGTGGGGGAAAGGAGGCACAGGGACCCGACAGCTTGCAGACTAGTTCCAAGATAGCAGGGATAGGCTGAGAGAGTACCCCAAAGAATAATACAATCAGAACTGTAGGAGTGTCGCCATGTCTGTCATAATGGTGAGAAGGAAAATAAACTGTTCAAGTTATAGTTGCCAAAAGAACTCCAGTGTCCAGTGTTTCACTATTGCGTCTACAAAGGGGACCAGCCACGGGGTGATGGACACCACCCTGAAGAGAACAGGAAGTGTTGTACACCCCGCCTGAAGTGATCCAGATGCACTGACTCTTTCTGGCATATGAGTGCTGAGCCCCCACAGCCCTCCATCCTCACCTTCCTACAGTAAGATGGGCCCACAAATCCCCTATACATAAAATGATGGGCTCACTGCTCTCCTATAGACAGTACATTAGGCCCACATCTCCTCCAAAACTCAGTATAGTAGTCCACACACTGTATGATGGCTCCCACACTGAATAATGGCCAACACAATATATAGTAGCCCCCACGCTGTACAATAGTCCCCACAGTACACTATTTAATGACCCCCGTGTTTGCTTCCACACTGTATAATGGCTGCAGAAGTAGTACCAAACTGTATGATTGCCCCCAAGATAGGCTCCAAACTGTTTAATGTCCTCCACTTTATCTGCCACATTGTATAATGGCCCCGCACAGTTCATGACCGCCCCCCACAGTAGTTCCCACATGGCGCCCACAGTGTATGATAGCCCCCACAATAGTCCCCACAATATATGATAGCCCCAAAATTAACTCCCACTCAAGATGATGAATGAAAAATAGAGGAAGTCCGGCTCGATGAATAGTTTCTTCTTTTTTTTTAAATATAGTGTCCAATCATTTCCTGTAATCTACAGTTAGGTCCAGAAATATTTGGACAGTGACAAAAGTTTTGTTATTTTAACTGTTTACAAAAACACGTTCAGAAATACAATTATATATATATATATAATATGGGCTGAAAGTGCACACTCCCAGCTGCAATATGAGAGTTTTCACATCCAAATCGGAGAAAGGGTTTAGGAATCATAGCTCTGTAATGCATAGCCTCCGCTTTTTCAAGGGACCAAAAGTAATTGGACAAGGGACTCTAAGGGCTGCAATTAACTCTGAAGGCGTCTCCCTCGTTAACCTGTAATCAATGAAGTAGTTAAAAGGTCTGGGGTTGATTACAGGTGTGTGGTTTTGCATTTGGAAGCTGTTGCTGTGACCAGACAACATGCGGTCTAAGGAACTCTCAATTGAGGTGAAGCAGAACATCCTGAGGCTGAAAAAAAAGAAAAAATCCATCAGAGAGATAGCAGACATGCTTGGAGTAGCAAAATCAACAGTCGGGTACATTCTGAGAAAAAAAAAATTGACTGGTGAGCTTGGGAACTCAAAAAGGCCTGGGCGTCCACGGATGACAACAGTGGTGGATGATCGCCGCATACTTTCTTTGGTGAAGAAGAACCCGTTCACAACATCAACTGAAGTCCAGAACACTCTCAGTGAAGTAGGTGTATCTGTCTCTAAGTCAACTGTAAAGAGAAGACTCCATGAAAGTAAATACAAAGGGTTCACATCTAGATGCAAACCATTCATCAATTCCAAAAATAGACAGGCCAGAGTTAAATTTTCTGAAAAACACCTCATGAAGCCAGCTCAGTTCTGGAAAAGTATTCTATGGACAGATGAGACAAAGATCAACCTGTACCAGAATGATGGGAAGAAAAAAGTTTGGAGAAGAAAGGGAACGGCACATGATCCAAGGCACACCACATCCTCTGTAAAACATGGTGGAGGCAACGTGATGGCATGGGCATGCATGGCTTTCAATGGCACTGGGTCACTTGTGTTTATTGATGACATAACAGCAGACAAGAGTAGCCGGATGAATTCTGAACTGTACCGGGATATACTTTCAGCCCAGATTCAGCCAAATGCCGCAAAGTTGATAGGACGGCGCTTCATAGTACAGATGGACAATGACCCCAAGCATACAGCCAAAGCTACCCAGGAGTTCATGAGTGCAAAAAAGTGGAACATTCTGCAATGGCCAAGTCAATCACCAGATCTTAACCCAATTGAGCATGCATTTCACTTGCTCAAATCCAGACTTAAGACGGAAAGACCCACAAACAAGCAAGACCTGAAGGCTGCGGCTGTAAAGGCCTGGCAAAGCATTAAGAAGGAGGAAACCCAGCGTTTGGTGATGTCCATGGGTTCCAGACTTAAGGCAGTGATTGCCTCCAAAGGATTCGCAACAAAATATTGAAAATAAAAATATTTTGTTTGGGTTTGGTTTATTTGTCCAATTACTTTTGACCTCCTAAAATGTGGAGTGTTTGTAAAGAAATGTGTACAATTCCTACAATTTCTATCAGATATTTTTGTTCAAACCTTCAAATTAAACGTTACAATCTGCACTTGAATTCTGTTGTAGAGGTTTCATTTCAAATCCAATGTGGTGGCATGCAGAGCCCAACTCGCAAAAATTGTGTCACTGTCCAAATATTTCTGGACCTAACTGTATATTTAAATAAAGAAGAATTTGTTCTTTGAGCTGGACTTCCTCTATTTTTTATTCACAGAACTATGGCTGTGGCGGAGCCGATGCCCGAGCTCCAAGCTCTGAGCAAAAGTGAATTGATATTAATGGTGAGCTGCATTCTACAATTACTATAAAATGATCCATACAGTATATAATGGTGCCCACAGAAGCTTTTAAACTGTATAATGGCCCCCGTATTTGCTCCCACACTTTAAAATGGCTAGCACAGTAGTCCACAGACCATACGGCTCTCAACGAAGGCCCAAAACTGTATAAAGACCCCCAAATAAGCTCCCATGATGTATAGTGGCCCCCAGTGTTTACTATATCGACGTGCGTAACATTTTGATATAGTTAAGCGTGGCAGTAGTGTAGATTGGCAAGGGGCGATAGTCATGGGCGAGGGATTGACTACAGATGCCTTGGCATGCTACATAGAATGTATGGTTGTAGCACTGGCATCCCTGCACCCCTTTCTCCTCTCCCCACAGGGACACGCGCTCACTCACAGCGGCGGCCAACTCTCTCCACGCTACCCGACGTCCCTGCAGCGCTCCATGTGGGTGCTTCCAGCTTCCCCCTCCCGAGGCCTGTGGATGCGGCACAGGTCCTTCAGGAGTGCTCCTAGAATGTAAGTGTGCACACCTGCCCTACTTTCAAAGGGTCAGCACATAATTCCCAGGAACTGCCTCTGAGCCTATCACTGAGAAGCACTGGGTACTTAAGGCGCTCTCCCACAAGAGGAGGTGTCTGTTTAACCCTCGAGTTTAGTTTGTTACTGTTTTGTGCCTTAGCCAGCTAGTTGTCAGGTTCCCTTGTCTGTCCTATCCGTCCTGTCTGTACATCCTGTTTGTCCTGCCCTGCTGGCATCTGGTCCCAGTCTTGTTCTGCCCTGTTGGCACTTGGCTCTAGTCCTTTACTGCACTGTTGGCTTCATGCTCCAGCCCAGCTTGTCCTGTTGGCATCTGGTTCCAGTCTATCCTGCCCTGTTGAAATCTGGTTCCAGTCCATCCTGCTCTGTTGGCATCTGGTTCCAGTCCATCCTGCCCTGTTGGCACCTGATTCCAGTTTGTTCTGCCCTGTTGGTACCTGGTTCCAGTCCATCCTGCCCTGTGGGTACCTGGTTCCTGTCTGTCCTGTTGGTACTTTCTACCTGTCCGTCCTATCCTGTTGGAGTCAAGCCCCTTCCACTGAAGGGTAAGCCCGGGGTCCCTCTGTGATCTAGTGGGTTCATTTCAGCTAGCCACTTTACCATCTTCGGTGGTGAGCATTACAATGGTCCTGACTGTGTGTTTGGACTTGTGCCTTGTGAGCTGTAAACTCATACAGGCTGCATACTGCTGATAACATTGGCTGGCCAGGACCCGATGATGACTTGTGCTCACGAGGAGACCAACAGTTTGTTTCAAACCACAACTCTTTACTCAACAGTTCATTCTCTGCAAGGTATTTACACTTCAGATAGCGGGCACATATCTTCCAGCACGTTACAGTTCTACAAGGTATATTAAGACCAAGTCTTAGTTCCCACTTGGTTGCTTCAGATCTTATTGGTCCTGTGAGTTCCAGCACAACTCAGCTCAGCATTACAGTACAACTTGAGTCATTTTTCCTTGCAGCGGCTCAACATCTAGTCTCTCTTACAGTGCATCTACGCAGTCAGAGTAGAGCCTTGCACTCTCAGATAAGCTGACTTCAGTCACACACATAGTTTTTAAGGTTGAAGGGAGACTCTAAGTCCATCTAGTTCAACCCGTAGCCTAACATGTTGATCCAGAGGAAGGCAAAAAACCCAATGTGACAAACAAGTTCCAATGGGGAAAAAAATGTCCTTCCTGAGTCCACATCCGGCAATCAGACTAGTTCCCTGGATCAACACCCTGTCATAAAATCTAATATACATAACTGGTAATATTAAATTTTTCAAGAAAGGCGTCCAGGCTATGCTTAAATGTTAGTAGTGAATCACTCATTACAACATCATGCGGCAGAGAGTTCCATAGTCTCACTGCTCGTACAGTAAAGAATCTCGTCTGTGATTATGATTAAACCTTCTTTCCTCAAGACGCAGCGGATGCCCCCGTGTTCCAGTCGCAGGCCTAGGTGTAAAAAGATCTTTGGAAAGGTCTCTGTACTGTCCCCTCATACATATACATATACATTGTGATTAGATCCCCCCTAAGCCTTCGTTTTTCCAGACTAAATAACCCCAAGTTTAATAACCTGTCTTGGTATTGCAGCCCACCCATTCCTCTAATAATCTTGGTCGCTCTTCTCTGCACCCTTTCCAGTTCAGCTATGTCCTTCTTATATATCGGTGACCAGAATTGTACACAGTATTCTAAGTGCGGACGCACTAGTGACTTGTACAGAGGTAGAACTATATTTTTTTCATGAACACTTATACCTCTTTTAATACATCCCATTATTTTATTAGCCCTGGCAGCAGTTGCCTGACACTGTCCACTAAAGTGAAGTTTACCATCCACCCATACACCCAAGTCTTTTTCTGTGTCTGTTTTACCCAGTGTTCTACAATTAAGTACATAATCATACATTTTATTTCCTCTACCCAAGTGCATGACCTTACATTTAACTACATTAAACTTCAATTGCCACTTCTCAGCCCAATTCTCCAATTTACATAAATCTCCCTGTAATATAAAATTATCCTCCTCTGTATTGATCACCCTGCAGAGTTTAGTATCATCTGCAAATATTGAAATTCTACTCCGCATGCCCCCAACAAGGTCATTAATAAATATGTTGAAAAGAAGCGGGCCCAATACTGACCCCTGTGGTACCCCACTATGAACTGAGACCCAGTCCGAGTACGTACCATTAATAACCACCCTTTGTTTCCTATCACTGAGCCAGTTTTTAACCCAGTTACACATATTTTCCCCTATCCCCATTATTCTCATTTTATGTACCAACCTTTTGTGTGGCACTGTATCAAAAGCTTTTGAAAAGTCCATAAACACAACATCCACTGCATTTCCCTGGTCCAGGCTTGAACTTACCTCTTCATAGAAGCTGATCAAATTAGTTTGACAGGATCGATCCCTCATAAACCCATGTTGATACTCTGTAATAAGGTTATTTTTCTTGAGATACTCCAGTATAGCATCTCTCAAGAACCCCTCAAGGATTTTACCAACCGTAGAGGTTAAACTTACCGGCCTATAATTTCCCGGCTCAGTTTTTGACCCCTTTTTGAATATTGGCACCACATTTGCTATGCGCCAGTCCTGCGGTACTGACCCTGTTATTAAGGAATCTGTGAAGATTAAAAATAATGGTCTATCTATCACAGAACTCAATTCCTGTAGTACTCTGGGGTGTATGCCATCCGGGCCCGGAGATTTGTCAACCTTAGTGATTTCGAGGCGGCGGCGTACTTCCTGCTGGGTTAAGCAGGTAATATTCAAGGGTGAATTTATGGCATCACTGGTCATGTCATCTGCCATGGCATTTTCTTGTATAAAAACCGTAGAAAAAAATTCATTCAGCAGGTTGGCTTTACCCTCATCCCCTTCCACCATTTCACCAAGACTATTTTTAAGGGGGCCAACACTATCGCTTTTCAGTTTTTTACTGTTTATGTAGTTAAAGAATATTTTAGGATTATTTTTACTTTCTCTTGCAATGAGTATCTCTGTCTCAAACTTAGCTAACTTAATTTGCCTTTTACATATTTTATTTAATTTTCTATAATTATATAATGCCTCATCACTACCTACCCTCTTTAATTCTTTTAAGGCTTTCTGTTTTTCTTTTATGTTATGTTATGTTAGAATAAACCTGTTAATTTGATGGCTAATGGGCCACTAGAGTTCAGTCATTCAGTTCCTATTATTTGGGGCTGTCCCGTTTGAGGATCAATCTCTAATTTTAACGCAGTTTACCCTTGTATCTCAGTCAACTCTCAAGGTTCATGCTATCTCGTCTTCAGTATCCTTTCTTTTTGTTCCTGCCACAAGCCACCCACTGTATGTAACCTTCATAACCTACAGACTATTCATCCATAACTGTCGCTCTCTAGAACTTCACTCTCTAAACTCAACTGACTCTTCCAGAATGAACCATCGCTTTCCCTATCAACTAGCTCCTTCCATTGTGGGATAGTCCAAAGACTTAAGTTAAGTGCTATGCCATACTTCATGTTACACATTATCAACACTCTCTATCACCGGTTAGGCTGCTTGCACACTACGTTTTTTTAACATGCGTCCTGAATGTTTTTTTGCTGCAAAAGCAGATCCAGTACAAATGCATTTTTAATTTCAATGCATTTGCAATGGACGCGCGTTAACATGCGTTCACATGCGTTTCCGTGCGTTATAGTGAGGATCTAGCGACTTGCAGTATTTTAACATTTTTCAAAAACGCTATTTGTAGCATTTTTGAGCTGCGTCCAAATACTGTTGGCCATTGGATCCTGACTATACTGCACGCAAACGCATGTGAACGCTGGCATGCTGATAGCCAGTATCCTGTTCGGCAGAAACCAGCCTGGTGTGATCAGAGTCTCTCTCTCTCTGTCGGTCTCTCTCTCTCTTTCTGTCGGTCTCTCTCTCTGTCGGGGTCTCTCTCTCTGTCGGGGTCTCTCTCTCTCTCTCTGTCGATCGGTCTCTCTCTCGGTCTCTATCTCTCTCTGTTGTCTCTCCCTCTCACCCCCTCTCTCATACTCACCGATCACCGGCATGGCGCTGCACGGCTGTCACTCTGCTCCCGCGGCTTCTCCTCTTTTGAAAATGCCGGCCCCTCATTATTCCATCTCATATTCCCTGCTTCGCTCACCCACCGGCACTTATGATTGGTTGCAGTCAGACATGCCCCCATGCTGAGTGACAGCTGTCTCACTGCAACCAATCACAGCCACCGGTGGGCGGGTCTATATCGTGCAGTACAATAAATAAATAAATAATTAAAAAAACAGGCGTGCGGTCCCCCCAAATTTTGATACCAGCCAAGGTAAAGCCATACAGCTGAAGGCTGGTATTCTCAGGATGGGGAGCCCCACGTTATGGGGAACCCCCTACCTAAAAATGTCAGCCAGCAGCCACCCAATATTGCCACATCCATTAGATGCAACAGTCCCGGGACTCTACCCGGCTCATCCCGAATTGACCTGGTGCAGTGGAAATCGGGGTAATAAGGAGTTAATGGCAGCCCATAGCTGCCACTAAGTCCTAGGTTAATCATGGCAGGAGTCTAAGAGACACCCCCCAATGATTAACCTGTAAGTGAAAGTAAATAAACACAAACACCGAAAAATCCTTTATTTGGAATAAAATACAAAAAAACACCCTCTTTCTCCACTTTATTAATATCCCCAAATACCCCTCCAGGTCCGGCGTAATACACAGAGGTCCCACGACACTTCCAGCTCTGCTACATCAGAAGCTGACAGGAGCAGCAGTAGAACACCACTGCTCACTGTGCGCTCCACAGAGCAACTGAAGTGAGTCACGCTGTCAGCGGTGACGTCACTCAGGTAGTGCCGGGGTGCGTGCGGTGATGATGGGGATGGTAGTGCCTGCGTGTGTGTAGTGATGATGGGGGCGGTATTGCCGGTATGTGTAGTGATGATGGGGGCGGTAGTGCCTGCGTGTGTGCAGTGATGATGGGTGCGGTAGTGCGTGCGTTTGTGCGGTGATGGGCCGGTAGTGCCGGTGTGTTCGGTGATGATGGGGGCAGTAGTGTCTCTCTCTCATCTCTCTCTCTTTCTTTCTCTCTCTCTTTTTTTTCTCTCTTTTCCTCTCTTTTTCTCTTTCTTTTTCTCTCTTTCTCTCTCTCTTTCTCTCTCTCTTTTTTTGTCTCTCTCTTTTTATCTCTCTCTTTTTATCTCTCTCTTTTTCTCTCTCTTTCTTTTTTTCTTTCTCTCTTCTTTCTCTCTTTTTTTTCAATCTCTCTTTTTTTTTCTCTCTCTCTCTCTTTCTCCATCTGAATTTCCAGTCTGTCACATTCAGTTCCCCTCACTCCTGATCACATGACTCCAATACCCGCCCATAATTTCAAGTGACAGGATCCTGTAAAATAACACATGCGTTTCTCTTTGGAAAAACAGGATCCGCTTTTGCAGCAAAAAAACGTTCAGGACGCATGTTAAAAAAACGTAGTGTGAAAGCCGCCTTAGGCCCCTTTCACACGTCAGTGATTCTGGTACGTTTGTGCTTTTTTTTAAACGTACCAGAATCACTGACATACGCAGACCCATTATAATGAATGGGTCTGCTCACACGTCAGTGATTTTTCACTGCACGTGTCTCCGTGCAGCGTACCCGCATGTGCGTGATTGCCGCACGGAGACATGTCCATTTTTTTCTGGCATCACTGATGTCCCACGGACCACGCAGTGGTGTGGTCCGTGAAACACGTGCCAGAAAAAAACGTGCATTTAAAATAATAAACATTTTAACTCACCCGGCTTCAGCGATGCTCTGTGCAGCCTGTCCTCCCTGCTGCTTCTAAGCCGGCTGATTACTGTCGCGCATCTTAATGATGCACGACACAGCCGACCCGGAAGCAGCTGCTGCAGGGGTCAGCGCCGGCCGGATGCTGCACCGCGGGAGGATTCAGCACCACGGAGAGCGGGAGCGGGCACAGGTGAGTTGATTTCTAAGTGCAATCACGGCCACGGAGAACGGAGCCCGGATTGCACTTAGACAACCCACGTGTGCCATGAATCACGGCACACGCAGGGACATGTGCGTGTTTTACACGCCAGTGAAAAACGTCACTGTTTTTCACTGACGTGTGAAACGGGCCTTAGACTGTACATTACACTGGAAGACATTACAATACATCACACTACATTACAGTTCACACATTATCATCACAGTTTACATACTGAATTATTTATAAACGACGCAAGCTATTATTCACATTAAACTACATAACACAATTGGTGTATCAGGAAGAGGAGCAAGACAAATACAGTCCACCACTCTTACATTAGCTCAGGGTGGGCCTTCCGCCCCCTAGTAGCTATGCTACTGCCATTATGGAAAAGTGGAAAGAAAAAAGCTGTTTTTGAAAGCAAAGCAAGCTATAAGAAGTCCATTTGCAGTTTGTCCAGACCTAAATCCCATTAAGAATCTGTGACACGACTTAAAACTTGCTGTTCAGACACTGTCCATCCAATCTCACTAAGCTATAGCTATTTTGCAAAGAATAATGTGCCAACATGCTGAGTCTCTAGATGTGTAAAGCTGGTAGGGACATAGCCCAAAAGATTTTCAGCAGTAATTGCAATTAGAGGTGGTCCAAAAAGTATCAGATTCCAGGGGGCGGAACACACATGCAGATCACAATTCTCAGATTTATTTTTTTTTTAATATTCAGGAAAACATGTAAAGTTTCCTTCACACTTCACAAATACTTGCTACTTATTGTTGGTATATCACATAAAATACCAATAAAATACAAAAATTGTTTAAAAGAACAGAGAGTCCTCAGTGGTTGATACCTTTTAATGGCTAACTGAAAAGATGGTAATAATTGCAAGCTTTCGAGACTACTCAGGTCTCTTCATCAGGCATGGTATAACACAAAATCTGAAGAGTCACGTATTTATACACAACAGGACTTAGAATAGTGCAGTAAAAAAAAAAAAAAAAAAAAAAAAAGAACAAGTTATATGAAACAGAACTATCTCTATGGCAGGGGGACAAGCTGTTCTAGCCATAAATACTGCTGCAGTTCAGTGTGAAAGTTTTATTGTCCTTTGATAAGGGTCTGGTCCAGGGCTGTGACACGCTCGGATGGTCAGAGGAGCACATCTTTTAACTGATGTAAAAAGACATGAATCCATGAGACACATTCATTCCTTCTCTGAATGTGTCAAAGGTCATCATAAGTTTGTACTCCCATAGTCTCCTGTCTCTCTGGGACTTGAAGTTTCCTTTCAATACCAGCAATTTCATGTCCATGATGCTGTGGTCTGGGTTACAAAAATGTTTGGCCACAGGAAAAAAGGATGGATCTACCTGTGGCCAAACATTTTTGTAACCCAGACCACAGCATCATGGACATGAAATTGCTGGTATTGAAAGGAAACTTCAAGTCCCAGAGAGACAGGAGACTATGGGAGTACAAACTTATGATGACCTTTGACACATTCAGAGAAGGAATGAATGTGTCTCATGGATTCATGTCTTTTTACATCAGTTAAAAGATGTGCTCCTCTGACCATCCGAGCGTGTCACAGCCCTGGACCAGACCCTTATCAAAGGACAATAAAACTTTCACACTGAACTGCAGCAGTATTTATGGCTAGAACAGCTTGTCCCCCTGCCATAGAGATAGTTCTGTTTCATATAACTTGTTCTTTTTTTTTTTTTTTTTTTTTTTACTGCACTATTCTAAGTCCTGTTGTGTATAAATACGTGACTCTTCAGATTTTGTGTTATACCATGCCTGATGAAGAGACCTGAGTAGTCTCGAAAGCTTGCAATTATTACCATCTTTTCAGTTAGCCATTAAAAGGTATCAACCACTGAGGACTCTCTGTTCTTTTAAACAATTTTTTTATCTCTACTGGCTAACACGGTACAAAGATATATTTTACTTGCAATAAAATACAATCGGGATGAGTCGGGTAAAGCCTTAAATTGTTGCATCTAATGGATGCAACAATTCTGGGCAGCTGAAGGCTGGTATTTTTAGGCTTGGGGGGGTCAATAACCATGGTGCGTCTCATCCTGATAAGACCAGCCCCTACCTGTCTGCTTTACTGTGACTGGCTATCAAAAATGGGGGGGCCCTATGTCTTTTTTTCCCCCCTCTATTTTGATATCCAGCCATGGTAAAGGTCACAGATGGGGGCTACTTTACCTGCGCTGGCTATCAATATACAGTCATATGAAAAAGTTTGGGCACCCCTATTAATGTTAACCTTTTTTCTTTATAACAATTTGGGTTTTTGCAACAGTTATTTCAGTTTCATATATCTAATAACTGATGGACTCAGTAATATTTCTGGATTGAAATGAGTTATATTGTACTAACAGAAAATGTGCAATCCGCATTTAAACAAAATTTGACCGGTGCAAAAGTATGGGCATCTCAACATAAAAGTGACATTAATATTTTGTAGATCCTCCTTTTGCAAAAATAACAGCCTCTAGTCGCTTCCTGTAGCTTTTAATGAGTTCCTGGATCCTGGATGAAGGTATATTTGATTATTCCTGTTTACAAAACAATTCCAGTTCAGTTAAGTTTGATGGTCGCCGAGCATGGACAGCACGCTTCACATCATCCCACAGATTTTCAATGATATTCAGGTCTGGGGACTGGGATGGCCATTCTAGAACATTGTAATTGTTCCTCTGCATGAATGCCTGAGTAGATTTGGAGCAGTGTTTTGTATCATTGTTTGCTGAAATATCCATCTCCTGTGTAACTTCAACTTCGGCACTGATTCTTGCACATTATTGTCAAGAATCTGCTGATACTGAGTTGAATCCATGCGACCCTCAACTTTAACAAGATTCCCGGTGCCGGCATTGGCCACAAAGCCCCAAAAGCATGATGGAACCTTCACCAAATTTTTCTGTGGGTAGCAAGTGCTTTTCTTGGAATGCCGTGTTTTTTTGCCTCCATGCATAACGCCTTTTTGTATGACCAAACAACTCAATCTTTGTTTCATCAGTCCACAGGACCTTCTTCCAAAATGTAACTGGCTTGTCCAAATGTGCTTTTGCATACCTCAGGCGACTCTGTTTGGGGCGTGCTTGCAGAAACGGCTTCTTTCGCATCACTCTCCCATACAGCTTCTCCTTGTGCAACGTGCGCTGTATTGTTGACCGATGCACATTGGCAACATCTGCAGGTCTTTGGAGGTGGTCTGTGGATTGTCCTTGACTGTTCTCACCATTCTTCTTCTCTGCCTTTCTGATATTTTTCTTGGCCTGCCACTTCTGGGCTTAACAAGAACTGTACCTGTGTTCTTCCATTTCCTTACTATGTTCCTCACAGTGGAAACTGACAGTTTAAATCTCTGAGACAATTATTTGTATCTTTCCCCTGAACAACTATGTTGAATAATCTTTGTTTTCAGATCATTTGAGAGTTGTTTTGAGGAGCCCATGATGCAACTCTTAATAGTAGTTTCAAACAGGAGTAACAACTTGCAAGTGGCCACCTTAAATACCTTTTCTCATGATTGGATACACCTGCCTATGAAGTTCAAAGTTCAATGAGGTTACAAAACCAATTTAGTGCTTTAGTAAGTCAGTAAAAAGTAGTTAGGAGTGTTCAAATCAAGAAATTGATAAAGGTGCCCATACTTTTGCACTGGTCAAATTTTGTTTAAATGCGGATTGCACATTTTCTGTTAATACAATAAACCTCATTTCAATCCAGAAATATTACTCAGTCCATCAGTTATTAGATATATGAAACTGAAATAGCTGTTGCAATAACCCAAATTGTTATAAAGAAAAAAGGTTAACATTAATAGGGGTGCCTAAACTTTTTCATATGACTGTATGGTGGGTGCCTACGTCAATTTTTAAAATTATTTATTTATTTATTTTTACACTACTATACTACAAACTGACTGCAACCAATCACAGACGTGGACACAGGATGGAGGGCGTGTATAGCAGTCTGCAACCAATCACAGACACTGGGACAGAGGGTGGGCGGTGGAAGCAGTGAATATTCATGAACTTTAATTATCAGGCCCGGAAGAGAGCCTGGCTGCAGTTTTATTCTCCAGGAAACATGGCATGTATAGCTATCCTGCTTTTACTACAACTTAACTTCCATTTGTAGCCACGTAATTTTTTTTTTACATTGATTTCCCTGGCCAATTACAGCAATGCCATATGGATGGTTCTTATAGCTTTACTATACCTGGCCTGCAGAGGTGGATTTATGCAGACTTATTGGTGGTTGTGATATTATTGTTGTGTGCGGTTGTGGTGTTAACCCTTGTAATTTTGTTGCTACATTACTTCTCTTTCTTTTCCCTTTAGTTTCTTACTGTTTATTCCTGAGAGTGTACAGTGTAACTGTTTCTGTTATCACTGCCTGTGTCATCTGTGCTTCTATCACACTCCTGTCCCTTCAATCCCTGAGGGGAAGAGGAAACAAATCAGCTTTATTCAGGAGTATAGTAAGGCACAGGACTCCAGCATCCACACCATCAGAGGTAATCCAGAGAATAGGGATAGCCTAGGTTACTCTAGCATGAGGGACAGTATAGGAACCCCCTGTCCCTCACTATCCTACAGTCACTTTGTGACAATGTGATGTAGGAGACAACATTCACCAAGGAACACCCAATGAGCTCTGAACTTGAAACTGCACAAACACAAATTTCTGAAAAAAGAGTTTTGAAAATAAAATAAATATCGAAATACAGAAATCAGCCAGAAAGCTTAAGCAATCTGAACCCCCCCCTGGTTAATTGAACTGAAATATCTTGATCTTGTTGAAAATGTACCTTTTTCAACCACTTAACTATGTAACATACATTTCTACAAGTCATTTTTTTCACAGATGTGGCACACATTTTCCTTTAAGGATTTAATGCTAATGATTTTAAAGGTTTGTAGGTTCAATATACTTCTAATCTCAAAAAAACAATTCTGATTTTATTAACATATATCACCCCAAAGCTATGTGCCCAATTCATCAAAGCTTTTCAGTAGAAGTCTTACATAAAAGTTTTGAAATCTGCAAAATTTAGATGCAATTCGGACTTGCTCTTAAATTTTGAGACTTTTGGCTTTTTCATAGTAGCTTCTCTGCCCATTTTGAAGGGGCTGGGGCAGGTGGCGGCAAGGCCCATTTCATCTAATTCATTACAAGCTATAGCGCTCCATACATCAGAGATCTCCCTCCAGTACCTGACTAGAGGGAGATTTCTGGCACAGCGCATGAAGGTACACTACACTTGTCAGACACTCCAGATTCATGAAGAGGAATTAACCTCCTCATGAATCGGTAGCGTCTGACTCCAGCACGCCCTTTATCAAGACTGGCATGAACAATGCTGTTCATATATATATATATATATATATATATATATATATATATATACTAGCTGTACTACCCGGCTTCGCCCGGGTTAATAACTGTTGTTAACAAAATAGAATGTATTAACATTCCCGGGATAGAATGTATAAATAGAATGTATATTAACATTCCCGGGATAGAATGTATAAATAGAATGTATTAACGCCCGGGATAGTAACTGTCTCTCTGTTTCTCTCCCATTCTCTGTCTGTCTCCCCCTCTGTATATATCTCTCTCTAGCTCTTTGTCTGTCTGTCTCTTTCCCTATCTGTCTCTGACTATCTCTGTCTCTTTCTCCGTCTGTCTCAATCTCTTTCCCTGTCTGTCTATCTATCTCTTTCCGTCTGTCTATCTATCTCTGTCACTTTCCCTGTATGTCTCTTTCCCTGTCTGTCTCTTTCCCTCTCTTTCCCTCTGTCTCTTTCCCTGTGTCTGTCTCTTTACCTGTCTTTGTCTGTCTTTTACCCTGTCTGTCTCTTTCCCTCTCTTTCCCTGTCTGTCTGTTTCCCTGTATCTGTCTCTGTCTCTTTCCCTGTGTCTGTCTCTTTACCAGTCTGTGTCTGTCTCTTAACCTGTCTCTCTCTTTCCCTCTCTTTCCCTGTCTGTCTCTTTCCCTGCCAGTCTGTCTCTTTCCCTGTCAGTCTGTCTCTTTGTGTCTGTCTCTTACCCTGTCTATGTCTGTTTCTTTCCCTGTCTGTGTCTGTGTCGCGGGCGGAGGAGGGGACGCTGCACTCACCCACTGCTTGGGTCCGGCTGCTGCTGCTGCTGCTCGGTCGGTGGCTCGAGCGGTGGGCCGGATCCCGGGGACTCGAGCGGCGCTCCTCGCCCATGAGTGAAAAGGGGAATGGTTTTGGGGATTGATTGTCCGTGACGCCACCCACGGTTGTGGTAAGGTTGTGACACCACCGCTGCTCTGGACGGGGATCCCGGGAGCGATGACAGGGAGCAGCTTGGATGTTGGTTCTCCCCTCCGTGGGTAGGGGGGTTGGTTGTCCCGGGGCCCGGTGAGGGTGGGATGGCAGGCGGGTTACGGGGCCTGGTGAGGTGCAGGGTCGCGGGGGCAGCGCGGTGCCGCACGGCACGGTGGTACTCACTCAGCCAGTAATTTACACGGAGTCTCTGGTCAAACAAACGGCTGGATGGACGGGTCCCACAGGCGGCTGCAGTGTTTTTCCCCTGACCCCAGTTTGGTAGTGTAAGTCCTTTCCTGCCCCTTCGTGTACGCTCTTCCTGCGCTCCGGTTTCCAGCTGGCTCCCCGGTTCGGTACCGGTGGGCCACCGCCCAACCCCGGCTACCTACGGTTCTACCAAGACTGTCTTCCCAGCTCCCGCAGACGGCCACTAGCGTCTGCCCCACTGGCTACACGAGGGACCTAGGCTCCAGTCTGCGCCTGCCTCTCTGCAGACCTCCTCTCTCTTCCTCTCCTGGACTTGTGTGAACTTGTTTCCTGCCTCAGGCCAGCTAAACTCCTCGGTGGGGGTGCCCATCTGCCTGACTCCGCCCACCTGGTGTGTCTGTCTGAACCCGAGGAAAAAATCAGGTCTCACTGGGGATGACTGCTGTGAACTGCTGGGGGTGGGTGTGTGTGTGTGTTGTTACCTGTGGCCCCTGGCTTGCCCAGGGCGCCACATCTGTCTCTTTCCCTGGCTGCATTGTGACATGCCAACATTCCATATAAGGGCGTGGCTGCGCATTCTTCTGAAGTTCTGGCTGCACTATGGCTCCCAGCTCCATTCGCTTTAATGGAGGCAGGTTTTTTTGCGAATAACTGTAAAGCGCGGGGTTCAAATTTCCCCTCAAAACATAGCCTATGACACTCTCGGGGTCCAGACGTGTGACTGTGCACACACACACACACATACACACATTCAGCTTTATATATTAGATATACAGTTAGGTCCAGAAATATTTGGACAGTGACACAAGTTTTGTTATTTTAGCTGTTTACAAAAACATGTTCAGAAATACAATTATATATATAATATGGTCTGAAAGTGCACACTCCCAGCTGCAATATGAGAGTTTTCACATCCAAATCGGAGAAAGAGTTTAGGAATCATAGCTCTGTAATGCATAGCCTCCTCTTTTTCAAGGGACCAAAAGTAATTGGACAAGGGACTTTAAGGGCTGCAATTAACTCTGAAGGCGTCTCCCTCATTAACCTGTAATCAATGAAGTAGTTAAAAGGTCTGGGGTTGATTACAGGTGTGTGGTTTTGCATTTGGAAGCTGTTGCTGTGACCAGACAACATGCGGTCTAAGGAACTCTCAATTGAGGTGAAGCAGAACATCCTGAGGCTGAAAAAAAAGAAAAAAACCATCAGAGAGATAGCAGACATGCTTGGAGTAGCAAAATCAACAGTCAGGTACATTCTGAGAAAAAAAGAATTGACTGGTGAGCTTGGGAACTCAAAAAGGCCTGGGCGTCCACGGATGACAACAGTGGTGGATGATCGCCGCATACTTTCTTTGGTGAAGAAGAACCCGTTCACAACATCAACTGAAGTCCAGAACACTCTCAGTGAAGTAGGTGTATCTGTCTCTAAGTCAACAGTAAAGAGAAGACTCCATGAAAGTAAATACAAAGGGTTCACATCTAGATGCAAACCATTTATCAATTCCAAAAATTGACAGGCCAGAGTTAAATTTGCTGAAAAACACCTCATGAAGCCAGCTCAGTTCTGGAAAAGTATTCTATGGACAGATGAGACAAAAATCAACCTGTACCAGAATGATGGGAAGAAAAAAGTTTGGAGAAGAAAGGGAACGGCACATGATCCAAGGCACACCACATCCTCTGTAAAACATGGTGGAGGCAACGTGATGGCATGGGCATGCATGGCTTTCAATGGCACTGGGTCACTTGTGTTTATTGATGACATAACAGCAGACAAGAGTAGCCGGATGAATTCTGAAGTGTACCGGGATATACTTTCAGCCCAGATTCAGCCAAATGCCGCAAAGTTGATCGGACGGCGCTTCATAGTACAGATGGACAATGACCCCAAGCATACAGCCAAAGCTACCCAGGAGTTCATGAGTGCTAAAAAGTGGAACATTCTGCAATGGCCAAGTCAATCACCAGATCTTAACCCAATTGAGCATGCATTTCACTTGCTCAAATCCAGACTTAAGACGGAAAGACCCACAAACAAGCAAGACCTGAAGGCTGCGGCTGTAAAGGCCTGGCAAAGCATTAAGAAGGAGGAAACCCAGCGTTTGGTGATGTCCATGGGTTCCAGACTTAAGGCAGTGATTGCCTCCAAAGGATTCGCAACAAAATATTGAAAATAAAAATATTTTGTTTGGGTTTGATTTATTTGTCCAGTTACTTTTGACCTCCTAAAATGTGGAGTGTTTGTAAAGAAATGTGTACAATTCCTACAATTTCTATCAGATATTTTTGTTCAAACCTTCAAATTAAACGTTACAATCTGCACTTGAATTCTGTTGTAGAGATTTCATTTCAAATCCAATGTGGTGGCATGCAGAGCCCAACTCGCGAAAATTGTGTCACTGTCCAAATATTTCTGGACCTAACTGTATAGTCAAATGGATATAAGCCTCTGAAGAAGAGACGATAATTTGCACACTCATAGCCTGTCATAGTACAGAACAGTACCACATAACTTATGACAGTTAACTATTTAGGGGAAAACAGTGTGGTGGTATTGTACCCAAAATTGTTCAAGGATAATTGTACTTTAAAGAAACTTTTTTAGAATAAGCTGTCTTACGTGTGTACGTGAAGAAAATATTATTTCTGGATATTAGATGCTTGTATCTTGAATTTTCTCCCCGTTCCCCCTTTTAGGCTCTATCTTTTAACTTGCAATTGACTCTGAGCTGGAGAGAGGAGACTAGCTGCTATGATATTTCCCATACACTGCACAGAATAGAAAGTAGGATTTTTGTTTTGTATTGCTTAGTTAGCACACGGAAGGTACTATACCATGCAGGAACAAACTTACAGAGCAGTACTAAGCAATGTAGATGTGAATCCAGCTTTAGGGTGAGATAACACACTTGTTAAAAAGTTCAATAGTGTACTTCTTGTTATTTTCTTTCTCATTGTGCCTATAGCTTCTTTTTCCCCTTTACGCATCATAGACTTAATAGTCAGTGTAACCAGACACCTAAATGTGCTGATTGTCTTGAGCAAAACACATTTCAGCTTTTTTTCAAGAAAATACTGAGTTCATGAGACAGTAAGGAGGGAAAGAAGTGACTCATAAGTGGAGAAAGCAGCTGAATTCTCAGATAAGATAAATTACCAGGTTTCTTATGTTTGCCTGTGCCATTTATTTGTGCAAAGCTTGCTGAAAGTATGGTTCCTTTTTCTTAGTCCTAACAATGATCTTTGCTTCGGTCCTGGCTCCAAATTCCACCAAGTACAAAATCTGCACGGAGTTTGTATGTTCTCCCTGTATCTGCGTGGGTTTCCTCCAACATCTATAGACATAGTGATAGGGAATCAATTAATTGTGAGCGCCAATGGGGAAAGTGATGATCTCTGTAAAGTGCTCGTGAATTTGTGGCACTCTATGTAAGGCCTCTCTCACACATACGTGGAAATCACGCACGTGCCGCGAGACACGTATTTTCCCTGCGTGTTGCGTTTGGTAAGTACGTGTCTCTGGTACATGCGGCCCACGTGTGTTCTACGTGTACTATCCGCGATAGCACACGGAGAACCGGTAATTTGCATACTCACGTGGTCCTTGCTGCTGTCCAGGGTACTGATCTTCGTCTCCAGCCCCGCCCACTCCCCGCTGATGCTGCTTCCGGCCGAGTGGAGGGGCGGAGATTAGCGCCCGTTACATCACGCCCACTCCTGGACACGCTCATAATGAGCGGCGGTCGGTAGCAACTGTTTGCAGCGGAAGATTCTGCAGGGCTTATGGAGGTGAGTATGTGTTTTTTTTATTTTAAAATAATGACACGTGTTTCTCCGGCGCGTGTCACATGGGACCACACCCACACTACATCCGCGTGGTACGGGTGCGGGCCGTTTGACATCCGTGATGCCGAAGAAAAACGGACATGTCGGCGTGAGAAACACACGGACACACGTTCCGTTCCAAAACACTTACGTGTGTCCAAACCATTAGGAATACATAGGTCCACGTATGCACGTGTCTCCGGTACGTGAGAAAACTGTCAAACACGTACCGGAGGCACGTGACAGAGGACTAAGCAAGTAACAATGAAAAAAAACTATCTTTAACATGTTGTATGTTTGTGGACTCCATGTTTTTTTACCATATTACCAAAAAAGAAACGGTAGTCAATATGATATGACAAGTTACTAGCTGCACAGCCATCCTGGATCAGATAATTGCTGTATTTAGCAGCCGGGCACTAATGAAACCTCATGCAGGGAGAAGACGGAAACATGGAAATCTGTACCAAGTTCTATAAATCATTGTACAATCACCTTGCTTTTATCTACTACTTCTTCCTACTGAGTACTAATCTTTATGCTTTTATGGCAGTGCAAAGGAAAGTTCTGTTTGCTGACTGTAAAATAAACCAAGTGAGTAAACAACTGAGATCCGGTTGGGGTGCAGTGATCCGAAAAACCGCCTACAGTCTTTAGCTGATGCACGTTATTATGAAACACCCTGTACTCGCCAAGTTCTCTGTTCTATGTATGTGAAAGTAAAATTGTACAAGTGCGAATTTACTGTGATGGCCGATCCTAAAAAAAGGAGAATTCTGGCAGTCAGAACTGAATATAAAAGGACAGTAGAAGACACACGGCATGAAAATCGGAGCAAGTAGAATGCGATAAAACATCGCATTCTACTCGGACCAATATTAGTCTATGTGCCAGCACTCATTAGCAATTATTTTCTCAGCCCTAATTGGACCGAGAAAAGAGTTGCAGCATGCTGAGGGTGCAATGCGATCCTCGTTTCTCTCGCACCTATTCAAGTCCAGCGTCGGACTGGCTACCCGAGGAATCTCCAGTAATACCAGGTCTGGCCGCGGTTACCTGCACTGAACTCCAGAGCGCTCACCTGAGCTCCAGAGCGCAGCCTAGAATGAACTTGGGATTTGCAGGACTGAACCGCGAGCGCCGAGTGATTAATTCCCCGGCGATTGCGGTTCAGTTCATGACAGCTGCAGACAGGCCGGGCTGCACTCTGGAGCTCATGTGCCCATGTGGTGTTTTTTTTCATGCATTTTTGCTTCTTTTAATCAATAAAAGCAAGGAAAAAGCATCCCAGCAAAGTCTATGACTTGCTGTGCACAAGCTGCTTTTTTTCTTGCAGATTTTGTTGCTGAATAAAGAAGCAGCATGTCAATTGTTTCTGCGTTTATTTCCTGCGGTTTTTTTCCCCTGCAATGCTTTATCACTACAGGAGATTATAGCGCAGCACTTCACCTCACACAATATGCATACAGCATAGTGTGTGACGCTCTCCAGAGCTCAGTAACCCAGGATCTTCATGGTGATGACCCAGGGTTACTCTGGCAGCGATCAGGTCCCTGTGATCACATTCCAGGTACCCAATCGCCAGGGAGAGGTAAGTAATCCTTCTCCCTGCCTTCTGAATGCTGCTATCGCACTGCCAGGCACCGCTCCGGGCAGTCAGAGTTGGGTCCTGGGTAACGTCAGCCAGAGATGCATTGCATTTGCATTGCATTTTTGTTGCGATCCGCATGTTTTTTTGACATAACAAAGGCAGGTCTTTCGGTCTCTCTCTCTCTCTCTGTCGGTCGGTCTCTCTCTCTCTCTGTCTCTATCTCTCTCTGTCCATGTCAGTCTCTCCCTCTCACCCCCTCTCTCATACTCACCGATCCACGATCACCGGCGCGGCGCTGCACGGCATTCACACTATAGCGGCTTCTCCTCTTTTGAAAATGTCGGCCGCTCATTAATCCATTTCGTATTCCCTACTTCCCCCGCCCACCGGCGCCTATGATTGGTTGCAGTCAGACACGCCCCCACGCTGAGTGACAGCTGTCTCACTGCAACCAATCCCAGCAGCCGATGGGCGTGTCTATATCGAGCAGTAAAAAAAAAAAAATAATAATTAAAAAAAACACACCGTGCGGTCCCCCCCAGCCAGGGTAAAGCCACACGGCTGAAGGCTGGTATTCTCAGGATGGGGAGCTCCACGTTATGGGAAGCCCCCCAGCCTAACAATATCAGCCAGCAGCCGCCCGGAATTGCCGCATTCATAAGATACGACAGTCCCGAGACTCTACCCGGCTCATCCCGAACTGCCCTGGTGCAATGGCAAATGGGGTAATAAGGAGTTAATGGCAGCACCCCTAGCTGCCACTAAGTCCTAGGTTAATCATGGCAGACGTCTCCCTGAGATACCTTCCATGATTAACCTGTAAGTTAAAGAAAATAAACACACACATCCAGGGTCGGACTGGGGTGCCAGGGGCCCACCAGGGAAATTGACTCTAGGGGCCCACACTATAGCTACCATAAACGTTTTTATTACTTGATCATCTTCGGCTTCTCTCGATATAACATGCGCCTTTTAGCAAACTCTACAGTATGCAGAAGAGACCTGTATTGTGCCTGCATATATCACAGGATTTCTTGTAACATCTTATTTATTGTAGTTAATATTGGAATCTTATTTACAATCAGTCGCAGTTTTTTTTACACACAAACTTTCCTTGTCCTAGGAAAACCACCGAGTCCATCAGCCAAACAATATTCAAAGAGAAGCAAAATGTTATCCAGCATCTTCACATGGAAAAGATTACTAACATTAATCCCCCTCTGCCGCCATCTATCCACCATATAGGGTCTGCCCTAACTGACTTGGGAAATCCCCTATAGAGTCAGTATGTGGAGGTGTCGCGGGTGGCGGGGCGCCGCTCGACTTTACGCTGACGCTCGGGTCCGGTCGTTCGGTGGTTCGAGCGGTGAGCCGGATCCGGGGACTCGAGCGGCGCTCCTCGCCCGTGAGTAAAAAAGGGGAGGATTGTTTGGGAACTGAGTCCGTGACGCCACCCACGGTTCGTGGCAAAGGTGGGCACCACCGCCGCTGGCGACGAGGATCCCGGGAGCGTTGCCAGGGAGCAGCTGGGATGCTTTCCCCCCTCAGTGGGTAGGGGCCGGTGGTCCTGGGGCCCGGTGAGGTGACGGGGAGGCAGGGCTGGCGAGGTGCAGGGTCGCTGGGACAGCGCAGCGCGGTGCCAGACGGCACTGGTGCACTCACTCAGCAATAGAAAGTCACAAGAGTCTCCGGTAAACCAAACGGCTGGATAAACGGTTCCCGCGGCCGGCCGCAGTGTCTCACTCCCCGGACAGATGATGGTGGCTGTCTTTCCCCGCACCTTAGTAGTTTGCTTTTGACTCCAATGGCTTCCCAACGGCGGTCCGCTCCCCAGCGCATAGGTGCCGTAGGAGCCCGACTTGCCCGCAGGCGCTGGCCCTTGGGTTTCCAGCCTTTGGCAGTGGCTGTATACCCGCACGGTGCGGACGGTTGCCCCCAAATGGGACCCGGTAGCTGGGAAACCCCTGGGGTTCCCGCCACAGTCGGATCTGACAATTCACGGCGGCTCCAAGTCTGGTCGGGGTCCGATGGCCCCGCCTGTGTGTGCCCAGCTCCACTTCGTTCCCCGTTTCGGCACCGGCGGGCCGACGCCCGACCCCGGTCCCTTCGGCTCCGCGGAGCTCCACTAACTCCCACAGACGGCCACCACTGTCTGCCAACCCTGCTGTACGTGTCCGGGCCCCGACCCAGACACCAGTCTTGCTCCTCACACTTTCACTCTCTAAACTCATCTGCACTGTTTTTCCCGCCTCCAGGACCGTGAACTCCTCGGTGGGTGGGGCCAACCGCCTGGCTCCACCCCACCTGGTGTGGACATCAGCCCCTGGAGGGAGGCAACAAGGGTTTTGTGTTTGACGTGTGTTTCTGTCCGGGGGGGTGGGGGTGCGAATGTTATTCATGTGGCTACCTGGCTTGTCCAGGGTGCCACATTCCCCCTTGGTAAAACGCAGACCATCCTCGGGCTGCTGTCCATCACTGGGTTTATTTTAAACTGAAAAAGATAAATAACATTTAACATTTGCATGCTTGTAAGGACACTTGAACGTTTCAACAATAAACATATGTACACTTTTAATAATGACGGACGGACGGACTTCCGCTCTCCCACCCAAGCAACCTAGCCTTGATGCTGCCCCTAAGAAGAGGGCAGCACCCCTTTCACCCCAGTCCAGATCCAGGTCACCCGAGCGGGAACGGGCACGGTAACTCGAACCCGGCTGTCATGTCAGGGGACCCCACGTCCAGGAGGCCCCCCAACCTCCAGAGGATCGCCACCGGTTACGGTAGTGGCGGGCCTGGGCCATCACTTTCCTCCAGGCCCATCCTCCAAATCTGCCTCTCCAGAGGCGGTAACGGCATCCATCCCAACTTATTTACAAACCCACAAGTTCGTGGGTGCCCTGCAAGTTCTCAGGCACTGTTCATGAAGAGTTCCTCATGCAGACGGTAACACAGGGTCCCTCCGGGGACAACTTGTCGGCAACGGCCAGGCCAATCACTATAGGCAATCAGGTAAAACTCGGTTGATTAGTTCTTTTATCATTCAATCATACAACGGTGCTGGGGGTCCCAACGGGGACAACTGTTTGCAACAGTGAACCACTGCCTATTCCGCCTCTTCCTCTGAGGTGGCCTCGCCCTCCGCCACCAACATTGCAAACATACGGTGGCAGGCCTGGTGAGAGAGGGCCGCCCGGTATCCGTTCCCACCTCCGCGCGGGACATAGAAAGCAACTGGCGCACTGCCGTCGAGAAGGCTCTCACCTGCTTCCTCCTCTGAGACAGGCTCTGTGTCAGCCCCCGAGTCACTTTCATCTGACTCTAGGGGACTAAGGGTGGGTTCCGGCAGGACCGGGGCGGTTTCCAGCTGAGCCCAAACTCGGAGCCCCTTGGCGGCAAGCGGGTCATCATCGATTGCCACGGCCTTCCTGGCTTCTGGACCTGGCACTTCGGATTCTTCTGCGGTGAAAAGGGGCGGCGAGCTGGATAGTCTGGAAGCCGCTGGCAGCACAGGCGACGGAGGGGCCCGTATAGGGGCCGGAGGTAGACCGGGCCCCTCAGCCGCAGCGGCCGGTGCCTCGGGGACGTAGGGGCGTGGGTCGCTTACCAGCACTAGAAGGGCCTCCACCTCGTGCTCCCGGGCAACCGCCGCCAGCTCCTCCGCCTCTGCAGCCCATTGTCGCTTCAAGAGGTGCATTGGTCCCGGTGGTGTTGATTGACCTCGGCAAACCGGGCCCTCATCCACGCCGTGGTCCCGGGCATGGGCTCCGTTGATTCGGGGCTTTCGGATGGGGCGGACATACTGCTTGCTGTTCCAGGAACCAGATGAACACGGAGTCCTGGCGTCCCCGCTTCTACAGCCTCGGCTACATGCGACAAGACGCCATCCGTCCCCCCTTGGTACTCAATTGGCACTCCCTCTTTAGGGGCGGGGCTTTGTTTTTCGCGCCTCCCCTGCTCGAGAAGGCGCTCGAGCGGGAAAATAGAGGCCCCCTGAAGAGTAATCACATATAGCCTAAGACACTGACACTGACACTGGGGGTACAGGATAAAGACACTGACACTGGGGGTACAGGATAATGACAGTGACACTAGGGGTACAGGATAATGACACTGACACTGGGGGTATAAGATAATGACACTGACACTGGGGGTACAGGATAATGACGCTGACACTGGATGTACAGGATAATGACACTGACACTGGGGGTACAGGATAATGACACTGACACTAGGGGTACAGGATAATTACACTGACACTGGGGGTACAGGATAATGACACTGACACTGGGGGTACAGGATAATAACGCTGACACTGGATGTACAGGATAATGACACTGACACTGGGGGTACGGGATAATGACACTGACACTGGGGGTACAGAATAATGACACTGGGGGTACAGGATAATGACACTGGGGGTACAGGATAATGACACTGACACTGAGGTTACAGGATAATGACACTGGGGGTACAGGATAATGACACTGGGGGTACAGGATAATGACACAGACACTGAAGGTACAGGATAATGACACTGGGGGTACAGGATAATGACACTGACACTGGGGGTACAGGATAATGACACTGACACTGGGGGTACAGGATAATGACAGTGACACTAGGGGTACAGGATAATGACACTGACACTGGGGGTACAGGATAATGACACTGACACTGGGGGTACAGGATAATGACGCTGACACTGGATGTACAGGATAATGACACTGACACTGGGGGTACAGGATAATGACACTGACACTAGGGGTACAGGATAATGACACTGACACTGGGGGTACAGGATAATGACACTGACACTGGGGGTACAGGATAATGACGCTGACACTGGATGTACAGGATAATGACACTGACACTGGGGGTACGGGATAATGACACTGACACTGGGGGTACAGAATAATGACACTGGGGGTACAGGATAATGACACTGGGGGTACAGGATAATGACACTGACACTGAGGTTACAGGATAATGACACTGGGGGTACAGGATAATGACACTGGGGGTACAGGATAATGACACAGACACTGAAGGTACAGGATAATGACACTGACACTGGGGGTACAGGATAATGACACAGGGGGTACAGGATAATGACACTGACACTGGGGGTACAGGATAATGACACTGACACTAGGGGTACAGGATAATGACACTGACACTGGGGGTACAGGATAATGACACTGACACTGGGGGTACAGGATAATGACTCTGACACTGGATGTACAGGATAATGACACTGACACTGGGGGTACAGGATAATGACACTGACACTGGGGGTACAGAATAATGACACTGGGGGTACAGGATAATGACACTGGGGGTACAGGATAATGACACTGACACTGAGGTTACAGGATAATGACACTGGGGGTACAGGATAATGACACTGGGGGTACAGGATAATGACAGACACTGAAGGTACAGGATAATGACACTGACATTGGGGGTACAGGATAATGACACTGGGGGTACAGGATAATGACAATGACACTGGAGGTACAGGATAATGATAATGACACTGGGGGTACAGGATAATGACACTGACACTGGGGGTACAGGATAATGACACTGACACTGGGGGTACAGGATAATGACGCTGACACTGGATGTACAGGATAATGACACTGACACTGGGGGTACAGGATAATGACACTGACACTGGGGGTACAGAATAATGACACTGGGGGTACAGGATAATGACACTGGGGGTACAGGATAATGACACTGACACTGAGGTTACAGGATAATGACACTGGGGGTACAGGATAATGACACTGGGGGTACAGGATAATGACACAGACACTGAAGGTACAGGATAATGACACTGACACTGGGGGTACAGGATAATGACACTGGGGGTACAGGATAATGACACTGACACTGGGGGTACAGAATAATGACACTGGGGGTACAGGATAATGACACTGGGGGTACAGGATAATGACACTGACACTGAGGTTACAGGATAATGACACTGGGGGTACAGGATAATGACACTGGGGGTACAGGATAATGACACAGACACTGAAGGTACAGGATAATGACACTGACACTGGGGGTACAGGATAATGACACTGGGGGTACAGGATAATGACACTGACACTGGGGGTACAGGATAATGACACTGACACTAGGGGTACAGGATAATGACACTGACACTGGGGGTACAGGATAATGACACTGACACTGGGGGTACAGGATAATGACTCTGACACTGGATGTACAGGATAATGACACTGACACTGGGGGTACGGGATAATGACACTGACACTGGGGGTACAGAATAATGACACTGGGGGTACAGGATAATGACACTGGGGGTACAGGATAATGACACTGACACTGAGGTTACAGGATAATGACACTGAGGGTACAGGATAATAACACTGGGGGTACAGGATAATGACAGACACTGAAGGTACAGGATAATGACACTGACACTGGGGGTACAGGATAATGACACTGGGGGTACAGGATAATGACAATGACACTGGAGGTACAGGATAATGATAATGACACTGGGGGTACAGGATAATGACACTGACACTGGGGGTACAGGATAATGACACTGACACTGGGGGTATAGGATAATGACACTGACACTGGGGGTACAGGATAATGACACTGACACTGGGGGTACAGGATAATGACACTGGGGGTACAGGATAATGACACTGGGGGTACAGGATAATGACACTGGGGGTACAGGATAATGACAATGACACTGGAGGTACAGGAAAATGATAATGACACTGGGGGTACAGGATAATGACGCTTGATACTCGGTACAGGATAAGACACTTTGGATACAGGATAATTACTCTGTTCTTTAACTCAGCACACAGCTTTTCTATGTTCTGATGGCCATCTTGATATCAGAGAATGGGAAAGCTGGGAACTGCGGAGCTGAGGACAAGATGGATATCAGAACATAGGAAAGCTGGGTGATGAGGAAGAGAGCCTCTTTCTCTCAGCTCAGTACTCAGCTTTCCCAATCCCATCCCATGCTCTGACTGCTGCTATCCCTCTTTCCCTAATCCCTACTGATATATGGTTACTGTGTGGACTTCACTCACATCATGCAGCAGGGACTGGTGCACACACCCTGCACCCCCCAAATCTCACACATACCCTGCACCCCCAAATCATACACACTCAGCACCCTCATGCCCTGAATATCTCACACAGCCAGGCTGTGCTCCAAATTACCCCTCTCTCAAACACACTGAAACCCCATTTCCCACACACCCTGTATCACTTAACAATCCTCTGTCGCAGTGTGGAACCCCCCCCATATGCCACTCACCCACCCTCCCCCAAGCTCCCCCCAAGCTCCCCACATTCTCATTACCAATCTTTCTGTGTCTGCTCGGCATCTCCGGCCCGGGTCTGGGAAGCAGCTTGTGCTCTGCCCCTGCAGCGCTGCTGCTCAGAAACTCCGGTGCTCCCCTCCAGCTCAGGACCGCCCCCTCTGCCCCCCGTGTAGCTGCTGGTGCTGTCATAATCTGACGGCTGCCTGCAGTGCATACACTGTCATCACCTGCGGTGGCCCGACGGTCTAAGGAGCCGCGGCCGCAGGTCATTGTAATACACCCAGCGGGGGCCCCTGCAGGGTGCCAGGGACAGCTTAGTGTGGAGTCAAGGTTGGGGCCTACCAGGGCTTTCCCTGCTACCCCGCCACACCAGACTGACGCTGCACACATCCAAAAAATCCTTTATTTCTAATGAAAGACAAAATAACACCCTCTTTTACCACTTTATTAACCCCTCAAAAACACCTGCAGGTCCGACGTAATTCACACAAGGTCCCACAACACTTTCAACTCTGCTACATCGGAGGCTGACAGAAGCGTCAGTAGAACACCGCCGCTCCTGTGAACTCCATGCAGCAACTGAAGTGAGTCGTGCGATCAGCTGTGCTGTCACTGAGGTTACTCGGGGCCACCGCTCTCAGGTGGAGGACTGCAGCTGTGGCCGCAAATACCCTGAGTGAAAGCACAGCTGATCGCACGCCTCACTGCAGTCACTCAGGGGATTTGCGATCACAGATGAGTCCTTCACGTGTGACCGCAAATCAAGCCGCGGCACACGCACAGAGCCGCGCGATCACAATGAAGTCGGGTGAAGTTCATCCGAGTTCATTCTGATAGCGCGGCTCTATCTCGCAGCCAGCCATGCTCTTTTTGACAGTGCGGTCCCACTCGGCTCTGCTGCAAGTCTATGGGGATGCTGTAGAGCCGAGTGGGACTGCACTGTCAAAAATGTGCGTTCTGGAAGCATCCAGAACGCATGAATTGAGCAGGAATTCTGCAGTAACAATGCATCTCAGAACGCAGCTTTTTGGCTGCGTTCTGAGATGCACATGCAGTGACTTACACGCTGCGGAATAGAACGCAACGTGCGCACATAGCCTTAATGGAGCGGAAGCCAAGCATGTGCACCATAGACTTTGCTTCTGAGCCCCATTCACTGAGTTCCAGAGCCACAATCTAGGTATCAGCAAGTTATCCCCTATTCTATGGATTTTTCAGAATAATGCTTTATTAATTGTATAGTCACAATATATAACATGTCTGACGTGGGATAAAACCTGCTCCGGCCTTATTCAGAAATCCATTAAAATATCTTTCCGGCAGAAGCTTACTAAACCAGTGTTAATTACTAATATCTGGCTCAAGAAAACACTAAAAAATTGAATCTAAAATTGCAAGTGATTTCCTGTCTTTTCACACACTCATGGAGAAGGCAGTGGGTAAGGAGGCCATCCAGGCCCTTTTGGTTGCAATGCTTCCATGGCAGAATATTTCAGTCCATTCCTGATTTGATGGAACATGGTTTGGTTCCATGTGCAATAATCGGAAGCGTTCCAAGGTTCTGACTAGACCCTATGTATCTCTATGGCAGCTTTATTGTGGCTTCAGTCAAAACGATAATAGTACGGTCACATGCATGAGTCCTAAGGCCAAGTGCTCAGTAGGTTAGAGCCTTTGGATTACTGTTCTATTTATACTTTATTGCTGCCATTCACATCCAGTATGTACTGCTAGGTGTTTTGAAACCTGAAAGGTGAATAAACTGTTGTCAAATTGATGGTTGTCACCTGTCACCATTGGTGGCAACAATTACAGGAAGGTGTGTGCACCAAGAGTAAAGGTCTTCTATAAATGACAGCTGAGCTTGTGGGAGAAGGATGTTTTGCCCATGTGTTATATCTGTAAACCATCATGCAGTTTTGGATCTTGCTGTATAATTTTCCAATATAGAGGCAAAAGCTTGATTCAAATAATATCGAGAGTATGAAAAGTATAATGCTGATAATTTGATTGTACCATAAAGTAAAAGGAGTACTTTGCACACTATGACATCGCAAGCCAATGGTAGCGATGCCGAGTGCCCGCCCCCGTCGCAGCTGCAATATCTTGTGATAGCTGCCATAGCGAAAGTTATCGCTACGGCAGCTTCACATGCACTTACCTGCCCTGCGACGGCGGACCGCCTCCTTCCTAAGGGGGCGGGTCGTGCAGCGTCACAGCGACGTCACACGGCAGGCGGCCAATAGAACCAGGGGGGCGGAGATGAGTGGGATGTAAACATCCCGCCCACCTCCTTCCTTCCTTATTGCAGCCGGGTCGCAGGTAAGGTGATGTTCCTCGCTCCTGCGGCTTCACACACAGCTATGTGTGCTGCTGCAGGAACGAGGAACAACATCGTAACATCGGTCCTTCTGAAATTATGGAACCGACGCTACACCGATCATACGATTTTGATGCTTTTGTGCTCGTTAATCATAGTAAAAAGGATTCACATACTCCGATGTCGACAGCAACACCGGAAGTGCGTCACTTTCGATTTGACCCCACCGACATCGCACCTATGATGTCGTAGTGTACAAAGTACCCCAAAGAGTTTTCTGAAAGAATAATATTGATGGCCTAGTCTTAGGGGCACTTTGCACACTGCGACATCGCAGGTGCGATGTCGGTGGGGTCAAATTGAAAATGACGCACTTCCGGCATCGCATGCGACATCGCAGTGTGTAAAGGCTGGATGATACGATTAACGAGCGCAAAAGCGTCGTAATCGTATCATCGGTGCAGCGTCGGCGTAATCCATGATTACGCTGACGCGACGGTCCGATGTTGTTCCTCGCTCCCTTCGGCTGCACACATCGCTGTGTGTGAAGTCGCAGGAGCGAGGAACGTCTCCTACCGGCCTCACTGCGGCTTCCGTAGGATATGCGGAAGGAAGGAAGTGGGCAGGATGTTGACATCCTGCTCATCTCCGCCCCTCCGCTCTGATTGGCCGCCTGCCGTGTGACGTCGCAGTGACGCCGCACGACCCGCCCCCTTAACAAGGAGGCGGGTCGCCGGCCACAGGGACGTCGCACAGCAGGTGAGTGTGTGTGTGAAGCTGGCGTAGCGATAACTTTCGCTACGCCAGCTATCACCACATATCGCTGCTGCGACGGGGGCGGGCACTATCGCACTCGGCATCGCAGCATCGGCCTGCGATGTCGTAGTGTGCAAAGCCCGCCTTAGAATTGGTGGGGATCTAACTCTTGGCAGCACTGGAAATCAACTGTAACAGCTGTGCTGGATATTGCACCATTCTACTATTCACTTCAATGGGACAGCACTAAATACCTAGTACAGCCACTACTTAGTGGCAGGTAGACAGGAAAATGTCATCAATCCAAAACAGGTCAATGGGAGTGACATGGTCAAACCCTACTAATCTGGTATTGACTGCCTATCTAGAAGATGAGCCTTCTATTCAGAAGAGGCCCTGGCAGGTAGATCGAGGCACTCCGGGCTATGGTCCATTGCTTTTGGACTTCAAAACTGGCGGCTGAATTAGAATTGTGAAAATGTTTTTTCTCAACTATATGAAAATCAAAGGAAGTATTGTGTTACACATTTTCTATATTCAGGATTATCTTAGAATTATCTATGAATATAATCAAACAAAATGTTGATTTTGATAAAATAGTAGAAAGGCTGAGATCATTTTCAACATCTAAAACCTATAAGGAGTGGATATGTAGCTAAATGTATGAGTTCCACCTGTTCAGGACGTTATAGGTGGGAAATGCCGCATGATGTGAATTTGCTATGTTTTATGTGTATACTGTTGAATATTATAAATGCATGTATTGATATTTAAATTTTTTAGAGAAGAGTAGGTTCTGAATGTAGCAGTGCTGGAACTGTCTATCAGTTTGCCAAATGCTGCCATCTAGCAGTTGGCTTTAGTCAGTGGTAAGGCCAGTTTAGTAGTGATGTTAGATTTGAAAGGTTTAAAGTAGTGAAGAGGAGTGTCAGGTAGCAGGTCGGATGGCTAGAAGAAGGGGGCTCCGGAAAAGGGCAGTCGGAAAAGTAGTTCAAAGCGAGAAGACATGGCCTCGGTGCCAGGGCCAGTCAGGGAACCCCAATGTAACCTGTGGAGGTCCGGAACCTATGGCTCACCCCAGTGGGCTTAGAGAGTCATTTGGCTAGAGAAGCTTTTGGGGCCCAAAAGCAGACAAAGGTGTGTGGTATTAGGGGGAAGGAGACACAGACACAGACCTCACAGTATTGAGGATGAGTTGCGAGATAGCGAGGTACAGCATGAAGAATAGTACCTCACAGAGAGAGGAAGGAAGGCCTTATCTATCATAACGGTGTGAAGAATAAAAGTAAATTTTAGTTGGTTCATTGAGCTCTGGAGTCGTGTGTCTGACTACCTGCCTACATCGATGACTGGCAGAAAGGGTGATAGCACCTGCCCAAAGCAGCAAATAAGTGCCATGTACCCTGCCCGATGTCCACTGCGCACACAGAGTGTCCTTGGTGAAGGAGAGCGTTGACTGTGTGGCCCGGGGTCGGCACACCCTCCTTCAAGGATTCCTGAAATAGGAAAATGTACAGACACCTACAATTTATATAACCGAATTAATGCTAGTTTTCACAAATCGCTGTACCTGTTTCTCTGAAACGTGTTTATATGCAATACAGGAAAACAGGCTGGAAAATTACAAGTATGTAAGAAATCTCAGGTAAGAGCAATGCTTGACAAACTGACGAGCAGATAAAGGATAATGCCGGCTAATTTGAAGATTATTATTTTTAGTGCCTATAATACACATCATCCAAGCTGTTGTGCCCTTTAGAAAGAGTCTGGAACAGTATTTAAGCCTGAGCAGCCGTGAATTTCAGGCACAAGTTTTATTTATAGTGAACGGCTGTCAAAGCAAGGTGCACTTTTTGTCTTTCTTGGAAATTAGTTGAAAATGGTATACATTTCCTCCATTAGAAGTAATGGATCTTGGCTGGAAAACATTTCAGTGGGAATACACGTAGGAATATCCAGTGACTCACTAATGTAATTTTGCTCTTGCAGGTCTATTCCGGTGCGTGGGTGTTTTTGCAAAATAATTATTGCAGAGTTTTCGAGTAGATTGAGCTTTTTTGACACTTGATTCAGTTGAGTAGAGCTCTTTTCGGAACAGATTTCCTTCCCAGCGTCTGGTATTTAAACTTGATCCTGATGTTGCTTCATAGAAAGGAGTTTTTTGGATACTATACAAAACTTCATCTGGTCGTGCATTTCAGAATTGACATCGTTTCCATGGAAATAACAATCCAGTAATGAGGAAAACATTCAGACCTTAACTAAATCCATATTTTATAGCTATTTACCCATGCCAAAGACCATGTCTGGAAAATTCAGAAATGTCTCCTTATAACGCACAGTACTACTGGGAGAATGAGATTGGGAAGCGCTAATCAGAAAATCTGACTTCTAATGACGGCTTCATTCTTGGCAAATAAATGAAAAAAAAAGTATAAGAAGTTAGGAAAACACATATTAGTTTGATCAGTATGCCTCACATCCTAGAACAATTTGTAATTTTCATTTGGAGCAAATTAGATTAGGCCAGGATGCTTGTAATTTTTGGATATTAAATTAATTCCAATTAGTACGGTAGAAAACAAGCAAAGTCTCTTTGCTCATGACATTTACTGCTACAGCTTGTACAGCTACAGAGGAAAAAAGCTAAAACATGAGGTTACTGTGTCCTATCTGCAGGGTGTCGACAGATCCTTGCCATTTTTTTTAGCTAATCGGCAAAAACACATCAGGAAAGATCCCGGTTGAACTTACACATAGGACCACATGCACCAAATGTATGGCCTAACACTAGGTGGCTGTCCTTCTCGATGAAACTCACAAATCATACATTTTGGAGACTTTTTGGTTTTCTGTAAACAGATAGATACCAAACATCAGCATGTGTGTAGATTAGAATGAACCTGGTGGTGGCTTTCATGAATTGTGATCTTTTTCACACATCATTACTAGTGATGAGCGAGCGTGCTTGCCAAAGCTCGTTACTTGCTTGAGCCTTGAGCATCTGAGTTTCACATTGACTCCTATTGCACTCAGTATACTCGAGCTTGAAAACCCCAATGATTGATCGAGTAATGAGCAGTGTGAGTATGCTCATCTATCACTAGTTTTTACAATCCTGTACAAGTCCATAGTTGTAGTTAGTGATGAGACAACGACAAAGAAGGAGGATCCAGCTTCAGGAATATAATAAAATATGCAAGCTTTATTTCAAAGGTTAATATAAAATTTTGTCATCAAAAATGGATAGGGTCAGGGAGCCCAGGTGTGGCAACAATAGGCTTGATAAAGAATGCAGGTAGCGTTCGAAACGCGTTGCCGCACCTGGGCTCCCTGACCCTATCCATTTTTGATGACAACATTTTATATTGACCTTTGAAATAAAGCTTGAAGATTTTATTACATTCCGGAAGCTGGATCCTCCTTCTTTGTCCTTGTATCTCCTGCACATTCAGAGTGCTTTATCCGTGCATTCCGGACTCCACCACAGTTGGGCTGGATCACTCCTCCTTTCCTCCTAGTGATGAGATAACACCAAAGTCCATGGGCCAATACTGTCCAAATTTTGGCCTATGAGGTCTTTCATTTTATTTTACCCATAGAAAAAAAATATTGAATGTGATATTTTCTATTAGGCACTGTAAAAAGTTACTGTACTGTATGTTGGCACATAGAGTGCCTATAGTTCCTTGATAGAGATGAGCTACCCTGAGGTTCATTTTTCGCACCGAACACTAAATTTAAAAATCAAGGTTCGGGTTCATGGATCGGATGCTGTACGTGTGAACAAAACTCGTACGAGCAAAGCTGTGCTCAGGTACGCTTGGTGCTCAGCCCAGTGCGAGCTGCTTGTAGTGTTTGAATGGCTCACACTGGAGGTAACAACAGCGTGATCGGATGTAGTGTGCAATAAAAAAAATGTTTGAAAAAGCCAGCATACCCTCCCCCGGAAGTGATCTGCTTATGGCTGCCACTAAAACTGCAAATTAGTGACTTGATCCGGGGTTTGGGTCAAGCTCAAGCCTGTGAAGTTAGGCTCGTTTGCTGCCGGCGAACCAAACCACGACGGAACCGCTCATCTCTATTCCTTGATATGGAAATATAGCACTTCACTTCCCAAAACAAAGGCTCTGAGCACACAGATGCAGCATTCGTAATCTAATGAGATAACAAAATATTAACACTTCTCATAGTTATTAGTCTTAAATTATGACCCTCATTTTAATTTTGCCTCATAAATCAATAGCACGTATGGAAATAAGAAACTTTGTAATGTAGATCTTATCAGAGAAATCTTTCTCCTCCTGGAATGATCTTTCATTCTCAAAGTCACCCTCATATCAACTCTAGGAGCATATGAACTGTAAATCAGGGCCATGGAAAGAAGAGCTGGCAATCTCTTCCTCCCATTTGCTCAATGATCACTGCTGGGCAGAGGGTCTGTGAGGCAGCCAAATCCATTTACGTGGTCAGCAGGAATATCAAACAACAGATGCTTTTCTGTTCTTGTATAATTAGGCCCTTACTGACTAAAGCAACACAGGGAATTGTCCCAGACTTGGTGGAGCCACAGAACAAATATGAATATTGGGTTTTTAGTGACAGGTGTAGATTGTATAGATAAGGAAGACATAGTTTCGGCATTTACTTGCATTGCTGAGCACATTAGCCCAGAATTAATATCAGCCAGGTGGATAAAGGTGTATATGCCATGTCTCATATGTACGGAAAGCTAAACTTGTGATAAGAAATATGGCATTAATATCTTCCACCTGAGACCTCCATGGGGGCAGATATCCTTAAAAACATGGATCTCATAATTTTTGGTATCTGAGTCTGCATCTTATTTACCGGCCCCCATCTAATGTCACCAGACAAGGTATGAGGGAGTGGCAGATAACTGGTAAGAGCAGGAACCCATGGTCACTACTGGGAAATCCAGCATGCTGTAAGGACTGCGTCATTCTCTAAATGGAGTGTTCCCCTTTACAAGATCTGCTCCTTCCCTATGACAATAGGTCTAGTAACTTTCTTTTGTTTACCCTTTTTTTATGTGACTGCATATAATGAATCATCTTGTCTATTTTTTAACATCCATTGTATATTTTTTAGAAGTACAAGAAAGAAAAGAAAAGAAAAATCCCAGCTCACCAATTGTAAATAGTGAGTCCAGTATGCCAGGAACCACAATCTGACTAAACGTGTTGTAGAATGCAAAAGAAAAATGTGATGTTCCTGTTCCAGGGTAAAAATTATTACTTTATTGCAGCATTTTAAAATTCAGTCCGAAAAGCATAGCAAAAAAAAGCAATATGTTTAAAACGCTATCTGGCATTCTTTGTCAAAGCTTGCCTAATAGCAATCAAAACGTGTTTTGTTCTTTTTTTTTGCTATACTTTTTTTTAATGAATTTTAAAATGCTAGAATAAAATAATAATTTTTACCCAGGAGCTGGAGCATCACTTTTTTCTTTTATATTTTTTAAGCACTGCCTAATTGTTGGATTAAATAGATCAAATTGAATATCTTCTTCTTGCTCTATAAACCGCATCTTTGGAGCCTCGTGAGGCTCAACGTTCGAGTGTCCAATCTGCCTGTAATAAACGATTTGTGGTGGCAGCTAGTTTTTTCTCTAGTTATTATGGAGCTTTGCAGAGATCGTACTGAACTATATACGCTGAACAAAAATATAAATGCAACACTTTGTTTTTGCTCTCATTTTTCATGAGCTAAACTCTAAGATCTAAAGGGTACTTTACACGCTGTGACATCGCTACCGATATATCGTCGGGGTCACGTCGTTAATGACGCACATCCAGCGCCGGTAGCGACATCGCAGCGTGTGACACCAAGGAGCGACGATCAACGATTGTAAAATCATTCAAAAATGGTGATTGTTGACACGTTGCTCCTTTCCTTAATATCGCTGCTGCCACAGGTATGATATTGTTCGTCGTTCCTGCAGCAGCACACATCGCAATGTGTGACACCGCAGGAACGACGAACATCTCCTTACCTGCGTCCACCGGCAATGCGGAAGGAAGGAAGTGGGCGGGATGTTCCGGCCGCTCATCTCCGCCCCTCCTCTGCTATTGAGCGGCAGCTTAGTGACTTCGCTATGATGCCGAACGCACCTCCCCCTTGAGGTAAGAATTGTTCGGCGGTCACAGCGACATCGCTGACAAGGTATGTGCATGTGACGCTGCCGTAGCGTTAATGTTCGCTACGGCAGAGAGCAACAAATGTCGCACGGACGACGGGGGCGGGTGCTATCGTGCGTGTGTAAAGCACCCTTAAGACTTTTTCAATGTACATAAATGCTTTTTTTCTCTCAAATTTTGTTCACAAATTTGTCTAAATCTGAGTTAGTGAGCGCCTGTCCTTTTCCAAGATAATGCATCCACCTCACAGGTGTGGCAAATCAAGATGCTGATTAGATAGCATGATTATTGCACAGTAATGCATAGGTCCATAGCTTCCAACCATCCAGCCTACAGAAGGACAGCCCTGATTTTGCGACTCTGGCCCGCTGTCCTAACTGTTTGCTTACTTCTCCTGCACTGCAGTGAAATCAGCCCACATGTCCCCTCTTATATCAGGCTATGCCCCTTCTTGTATTAGTCTATGCCTCTTCTTGTATTAGGCTATGCTATGCCCCCTCTTGCATCAGGCTATGCTATGCCCCCTCTTGTATTAGGCTAAGCACCCTCTTGTATCAAGCCACATGTCCTCCTGTATCTATACATAACTCTGGGGAACAAATTGTGTCTGCACACAGCAGCTTTCCTAAAATAGTATTAATATTTAGTATTTCCATCATTACTTTTCAATTTTGCGTACCACAATAGAAGATGTCTCTTCAATTGTAACAATCAGTAACCACTTTTGTAAATTACATACTGTAACTGCATTGGATGATCCAAGCTACTATATCATATATTCTAACTGTAATGCTGCAAAAAAGAAATGGAGAAAAATAATAATAATTAAAGAACAAATTAAAATTGTATCTATCTAACTTTTGACATGTGAAAGTGAGAGGTGGGTGGGAATGGGTGAAACCCTCTTTTCATGCCTGTGACCCGCACAATGGTATGCACCATCACACACTTTGCGGAGACTGTCCTATACATAGCCAGCTTGCCGCTGCACCCGCCTGTTGCTGCTGAGTCTTCTCCTGGCTATAGGGAGGCACAACCAGACTCTGCAGGAATTTGTATCCTGTCTTCTGCAGGGAGTTTGTTCTCTGGCCATTCCCCTACCAGCACTCAATATTTCAGGCATCCTCTCCCTCCACACAGGTGTCTGACCTTTAGTAAGCTCTTGTTCTAGCTCTATTTTGTCTGTCCATTTGATTTTAGTAAAGCTCTGTTTGTTTTGTCTGTCCACCTGATCTGAAGTACTTATTGTTCTGTTTCTCTATAGTGCTCTGTCTGTTTGGTCAGTCTGTTTAGTCTATGTTTTCTCGCTCCTGTTTTGCCCTGCGTAGCCTCCTGTTTGTCCTGACCTCTCCTGGCTTGCCTTCCATTTGCCTGACCTGTTCTTTTCCACCTTAGTTTTCTAAATCTGCTCTGTTTGTTCTGTTCTTGAACTGTCTGCCTATGTCTGTGAGTTCTGACTTAGTCTCCTGCTCTTTGACTCTCTGTTCAGCTCCTGCAGGCCCAGAGCCTGCCCTGGAGTAGCACCTGGTGGCTACCTGTGACTCAAGTCTATCCTCACCACTAGAGCCTCTAGCAAAAACCAGGTAGCTGCTTAGTGACACCCCTTCAGGGCAAGCCCGTGCCCCGTGGCACTGTGGGTCCACACACACCCACCAGCTATCACATCTCTCTTTCCTCAACAAAACCTCTTATTTATCTCTATGAATTTGAAAAGTTTTTTGAGCATTACTCTTTAATCCAAAGTAGAAAAATAGAAGCCACACTCAAAAACGAAGCCTAGTCTCTGAAACAGGTTGTCCACCCCTTCTCATTCCCCATGTTTGCCCTCTTTGAAATAAAAAAAAACTTATACTCACCTCCTGTGCTAGCACCATTCCAGCGGTGTCGGCATTCACTCTTCTGGGGCTCAAGTGCGTTTGATACGTCATGTAAGCCCTACGCCCAATCAGCACCAGCTTCTCTCTCCCCATCTTCAAATGTATAAGTAATCAACAGGAAGTAAATGGTCAGCAGTAGCTCTCACTGTCTCTTAATTACTTATTCATCTAAAGGAGGGGTGAAAGACGCTATCATTGATTGGGTGCTGGGCTCGAGAGACGTAATAACCTCACTTGAGCCCCATGAAGAGAGAGTGCCGACGCCGCTGGAACAGAACCAGCAGCGGAGGTGAGTATGAACATTTTTAACATGGAGTGACAACAACCTGACCAAATAGTGGATAGACCCTTTAATTTCTTAAAAATGTTTATAAAGCCAACAAGTTAAAATGGTTGGAACACTAGTAGAAAGCAGGTCATCTCTGACACTTCATTCAGCCAATACATCAAGTGTCTTATAATCATCCTATATTACAATGTCATAGTAACTAAGAATCGTTAAGTAGAAGGCATATGAGGATACAGACATGCTGTAAATTACAAGTAACTGGTATTATGACAATGAATTATAGAAATACTTTCAGCTTATGCTTTTACTTCAGCCCCGATGAGCATGCTGTATTTGTCTTAACAATCCACCTTAGATGTCCTCATATTTTAATGTTCTTCCATCTCTTTTATGCACGTCTCATATGTTGTATGAAGTATGCTCACCTTTTGCTGTCTCAATAGACCTAACAGATACTAAATAGTCTTCTCTATCTATCTATATATTGATATACTTGAAATTTCCCTTGGGTACCATGTTTTCTTACTAGTTGATAAAAAACATTCAAGTGTCTGACTAAAACAACAAGCGTGACAAAATTATCTGAAAATTACAATAAGCTTTTCTCTGAAATTTCGTTCCATTTTTAATTATATACCACTATGTCCTCACTATTTATTCTTAAACAGACAAAGTGATGCTTTCTTTCATGTAAACCTGAATGAAAAGTATACAATTCCAAAAACTATAGGTTTTTAGCTTTTATATTTCTACTATCATATTTAGATATAAAAAATCTACCATAAGTGTTCTCCATTAAATTTAAAAGTGATCCTTAAATTCATCTGTTTGGAATCATCTAAATATTTTCATAAATTCCCAAAAATGTACCATTGTTTGTGACTAAACAAAGGAGAAATCATCAATCAATCTCAGAATAAACAAATATGTCATAGAAAAGGTTTATTTTGCTTAAAGACATAGTATTCCTCAACTGCTTGAAAATATTACCAAGTGTACAAGTAACAGGAGTATCCATCAGGCTAAAAATAAAATATAGTCCCTTCTTTAATCTGCTATCCAACTCCTGTCTAACAGCCTGCACCTTGGCATCCTACAGAAAGTGGGTGGATAAGCTCTGAACATCAATGATGCTAGTTTGTAATCACTGAATCACCTATAATTCCTCAACAGCTACAGAAAGACAGAAACGTCTTGCCATCTATTCCTTAAAGAACCTCTCCAGTGTTTTGGGTTTCTTTCAGCACTGGAGTGGTGCTTCAAATCTAAGTCTCCTGCCCCATATCTTATACTTACTCTCCAGCGCTTGCATCCTTTTTCGGCACCCCTCCAGTGCCGTGGCGCGTTCTTGTGCCCATAACTTCTGACTTCCTGGAAGTCAGACATTACGTCACAAGCACCCAATGTAAGTCTAGGACAGGCAGGATAAGGCCAGAACATGGATTTCATAGACTTCCATTGAGTTATGACCTCCAGTGCTCCATGAAACACTGCAGCAGTCGGCAGGTCACAAATTGCCGGAGAGCAACCAGAGCGTCGTTGAAAAAAGATGAAGATAGTCGAGGTAAGTGTAAGACAGATGGTAGGGGACTTACATTTAAAGCACCACTCTAGCAGGGAAGTTAAAAAAAACTGCTGGAGTCAAGCTTTAACACACACCACTCCAGAGCTTCACACTTTGTTTCATAACTAAATTTAAGAGTTTCTTAGTAGCCTACATCAGGACTCAACTCTTCCATTGGGTCAGAATAAATGAATGTATATGAAAATATCATCCAAAAAGGTATTTAGAACTTTAAAACAGACCTGGCAAAACTGAAGCATGCCGGTCACATCCAGTCCTTTGGCTTTTCCTGTCTGTAGAGCGTACCAGGACTGTTAGAAACAGTGACATACCACCTGTTAGGTGGAGGAGCCTGATGCCAAACCATTATTTTCCCACCTACTGTCACAGTCAATGTTATGTGCATCCAGGGGCTGGTTGGCAAACTTTAGCCTGGGGAGCAAGCATACAGGAGTGGTCCATGGCTTGTGGAGGTCAATTAAAAGGAAAGGAGAGAGACTCAGGTGAAGTAGGAGACCTATGTGAAGGCGGGAACAATACTTAGAAGGAATTTTATAGGATGGTAGTGAACAGTTGACTACAGTAAAAGGGATCTTAATTGTAAATACTGTTTGTAAATTATGATTGCCATACTGCGACCTGAGTTTCCCTTTGGGGAGTTAATCAGAGACCAATACAGCTGACCAACAGAAGGCAAATTAAAACACAGTTAGAAATATACAAAGGATAACTTAGATTCCGTTACTCCAGACACTAGATAAGAGGTATTACTAACGTTAACTTAATCTTGGTCTCTAAGTCAGGGTAACATCAGTGTCACCCTCATTTTTGTTGCAATGCCCCTTATGTAAATCTTTCAATATTTCGACACACAGGGACTGATCCAAACATTTATGCCACAAGCCCAATTTTAGCAAGCAACTTTCCCCCTTAGTACCTTACATCAATGGCCTACATGAATGGCCTCCATTGCAGTTGGATCGTCTATCGGGCTTGATTTGGATCTGGTCATGGTCTACTACTTGCACTGTACACGGTCTTCTACTGGCGCTGTACATGGTCTCCCACTGGCGTTGATCACAATCTTCTATTGGTGTTAATCATGGTCTTCTACTGGCGCTGGTCTCGGTCTTCTACTCACAATAGTTATGGTTTTCTATTGGCAATGGTCATGGTCTTCTACTGGCAATAATTATGGTCTTCTACTTGCGATGGTCACTTCGACTGCTATGGGGATCACTAGTCTGCTATGCTGCTTACATATCAGCTTCCCTTCAAGTCTTAAGGGTGCTTTACATGCTGCGACATCGCTAACGATATATCATCGGGGTCACGGTGTTTGTGACGCACATCTGGCGTCGTTAGCGACATCGCAGCGTGTAACAGCTAGGAGCGATGATCAACGATCTCAAAAACGTCAAAAATTGTTGATCGTTGACACATCGCTCCTTTTCATAATATCGTTTTTGGTGCATGCCGCTGGTTGTTTGTCGTTCCTGCGGCATCACACATCACTATGTGTGACACTGCAGGAACCACGAACATCTCCTTACCTCCGCCCCTCCGCTTCTATTGGACGGCTGCCATGTGACGTCGCTGTGATGCCGCCCGAACCACCCCCTTAAAAAGGAGGCAGTTTGCCAGCCACAGCGACATCGCAGGGAAGGTAAGTCCGTGTGACAGGTTTAAGCGATGTTGTGCGCCACGGGCAGCAATTTTCCCATGTCGCACAATCGACAGGGGCAGGTACGCTCGCTAGCGTTATCGATAGCAAAATCACAGCATGTAAAGTGCCCTTTAGTCCCAAGTTCTCCCATCTTTTGCCTTCCCGGCCTTTTATATTTTGTAACTGCAACACAGCTGTCACCTAACCTGTTGTCTCCTTCAAACTCAAGATCAGATCAGCACATTGGAGCAATGGGGGTAAAGTGAGTAGTATTTTAATTTTTATCTATTTTTTTATTGGCAATTGGGGGACGTAAGAAATGTGTGGGGGCTATCATACTGTGTGTGGGTGGCTGTCATACTGTGTTTGCGTAGAGGGACTGTCATATTGTGTGTGCATATCCTATTGCTGCAAGAGACGTACTTTAGGACTGGCCATCTCCCCTGCTTTAAAGACAGGTACTACACATTGTAGTTGCATGGTACAAACCCTGATTTTAAATCAAATGGTGTCTCTATAGGCCTTCATAGGTCCCTGGTGCACTAAGTATTGGGCACGTTGATTGAAAATCAGTGTTAACTCTACCATCTTTACCATAGCGAACTGGTACCTGCCTAACAGAGACCCGACGTCCATGTGCTTCTCCCTACTGTCCTCGTTGGCTGACTTCGCAGATGGAATCCTGGTAGCGGGGGCCGATTTCAACTTCACCCTCAATCCTAAAGTAGACTCTTCTTCGGGTTCCCATCCTCTCTCGCTTCAGAAATTATGCACAGTGAAACAGTCTACTCAGAGTCTCCATCTGGTAGATGTGTGGAGAACACTACACTCCATGGGCCGTGACTATTCCTATTTTTCTCCGGCCCATTCCTCATACAGCCGCATTGACTTGTTCAAATCAGTCAGTGTGCTCTGAACTGGCAGATACAAACCTCCATTGGGAATATCTCTTGGCCCAACCACGCCCCTATATTTCTTTGTCACACTATTCAGGATGGGTTTTTGAAGCCTAGGTCATGACGTCTTAATAACACTTCTTGAGGGACCAGATGTTCATTACAGAAGTACAATGTACCATATCAGATTTTTGAGATGTTCACACACTGGATCCCACAGCTCTCCCAACACAGTGGGAGGTGCTCAAATGTGTGGTGAGGGGGATCCTGATAAAAAATGGGGCCAGGCTTAAGAGGGAGAGGGCACAATTGATCTCTTCCCTGGTGAAAAAAATCTCAGGCCTTGAGTGCGCTCATAAAAAGTTGCTTTTGCCTCCTGTCCTTGGGGACCTCATTAAAGCAAGACAGGAACTCAAAACCCTTATTAACCAACAGTACGCTCGTCAAAGGACTAGAGTTAACCGATTCGTATATGATTTTGCAGATAAGTGTGGGAGACTGCAGGCTAGAGTCCTTGACCTAACCCACGGGGGACCCTTGCTATATTCCAGTAATTAAGGGTCCAGATGGTACCTCAACCCAAAACCCTGTTCAACTTACAGAACAGTTCCAGGACTTTTATAGGAACTTATACAACATTAGAGGTCAATTCGGGGACATGGTTCTGGAGGCGTTGGATCACAAAATTGAGGATTATATGACAAAGATAGCTCTCCCAACTTTTCCCATTGACTTGACAGAGTCGATGGAACAGGATATTTCTGAAGTAGAGGTTTCATCTGTCATTAAAAACTCCCCAGCGGGTAAAAGCCTGGGCCCTGATGGTTTTACCCCCAGATTCTATAAATTATTCATTGACGAATTAGCCCCATTCCTAACAAAAGTTTTTAACTCTGTTTCTGCTAGTACTCCCTGAGTTGCTCAGTCTCTAGAGGCTCATATTAGCGTAATACCAGGTCGGGAAAGGACCATACTGTAGTAACTAACTACAGACCCATTTCCCTAATTAATATTGATATCAAACTGTATTCCAAGGCCTTAGCCAATAGGCTCTCACCTTTACTCTCAGGGATAATACACACAGATCAGGTGGGGTTTGTTAACGGTTGGGAGGCACAGGATAATACCAACAAGCTGTTCTTCCTCATGACCTGGGTGAGGGCTCGCTCCTTATCAATGTGTCTACTCTCAGAGGAGGCGGAAAAAGCCTTTGACTGGGTCTGTTGGAGTTTTATGCTGGCCTCACTATGTCAAATAGGTTTGGCCTCTAGTTTCGTTGAGAGGATAGCTTCCCTGTATAATTGTCCCTCAGCAAGAGTTAGGGCAAACAATTTCCAGTCCTCCCCGTTTCCCATCCATAATAGTACCTGACAGGGTTGCCCCTTGTCTCCCCTGTTGTATGTTATTATAATGGAACATCTGGCGGTAGCCATCAGGAATAACGTTAACATAAGGGACGTTGAGGCTGGTAAAGGCAGTGTAAATTGGTCCTATTTGCTGACGACTTTCTCCTATTTGTCGCTCAGACGCGAGTCTCCTTCCCCTCCCTGATAAAGGAGTTTGAGGAGTTTGGGAACTTGAGAAATTTTCAAGTTTTCCAAATCATAAGCCTTGGATATGACCTTGCCTAATGGGGATCTGGAGTACCTCAGGGACAATTTCTCATTTAAATGACAGACCTTGGCACTGAAGTACCTGGGGATAATGGTTCTGAGATATCCCGCAAAAATATTCTCTCTCAATTTTTTACCTCTTCTGGTATTGCTGTCTGGCTACCCTGCACGCAGTATTCCCCTCAGTATTCCCCTCAGTCCAGGACAGATGCTGGCGCTGTGGTACTGATGGGGGATCCATGTCACATATATGGTGGAGTTATCCTAAGATACAGCCCTTCTGAGAATCAATATTTTGTCATGTCTCCACCAGCGCCTGCTCCGGTGACGTCTCCCCTGGTCACCAGGCACTGCTCTGCTCATGCTGTAGGCAGTGCTGGTGAAAGGAGAGAAGCCAGTTCCAGTGACTCTGGTGGGCGGAGTGTCTCCTCCAGGGCCTGCTCCGGTGACGTCTACACCAGTCACCAGGCGCTGCTCTGCTCACACTACAGGCAGTGCTGGTGATAAGGGAGAAGTCAGATCCAGTGGCTCTGGTGGGCGGAGTGTCACATCTCCACCAGGGCCTGCTCCGGTGATGTCTGCTCCAGTGATGTCTGCCCCGGTCACCAGGTGCTGCTCTGCTCACACTGTAGGCAGTGCTGGTGATAAGGGAGAAGTCAGTTCCAGTGGCTCTGATGGGCAGAGTCGCCGCACATTCACCAGGCTTGGTCGGGCTGGAACTTGCAATACTGCTGGCTAACTGTAGGGGAGTGTGCCTTCCAGCTAGTATCAGCTCCTACTCCAGCCTATGGGAAGGCACCACACCCTTTTTATATCCTTCAGTGTTCTTGGATCTTTGCCAGATATAGTCTTGTGTTGCTGTGAGCCACATCCTTTGTAGTACTCTGTATCTTGCTTTATATCTCGTATAAACTCGGATTTGTTTATTAATGTCCCTCCTGCCTGCTGTTTTGTACCTCGCCTGACAATCCCGGTTTTGACCTCCCACTGTTTTCCGGACATATCTCCTGCCTGCTCTTTTGTACCTTGCCTGACATCTTGGTTTGATCTCGGCCTGTTTTTCTGGACATTCCCCCTGCCGTCCAATTTTGTACCTTGCGGACGATCTGCTTTTGACCCCGCCTGGCGACTATCCCCTTCTCTGGACTGCAGCCTACCTTAGGCAGTGAACCCCTGGACCCTGCAGTAATTCCAGATCCCTGTATAGGGGTTAAAGCGTTTCGGGGTACCTCAGGGTCCTGCTTAGTGGGTGGCTTGCCGTTACATATTATCTGTGTACCAAAAAATGAGTGGGAACCAGGTGGACAAATCTCCACAGATAGCCCTTCTTTCAATTCTCCCGAGATCTGATAAGTCCCAGAAGAATAACCTGTTGAGATTCTGCCTAACTGCAGCTCAGATGATCATCCCAAGATTGTGGAAGTCAACACGATGTCCTTCGTTGGCGGACTGGTTAGGGGAGGTGGCCAATCTTCAGAAAATGGAGGACCTCACCACAGAGAGCGATGGGTCTATTGATAAGTTCATTCCAGTGTGGGGTCCCTGGATTATGTTCCTAGACTCCCCAGAGTTCCGGGAGGTTTTCAAAAATACGTGAGTGGAAGAAGCATCCTCCCCCCTTTCTCTTTTTCTTCTCTCTATCTTTCCATCCATTTTACTTCCTTTCCTTTTTACTTTTCAGTTCTTTTTCTTGGAGGTTACCTAGAGTTGCCTCCTCTAGTCTTCGGTTCTTCCTTTCCATCTGGGGCGCAGTGGGAGTTGACCTTCCCTTTGGGCTCTTTGGTTTCATATGGTATATTTGTGTGTTGGATGCTGAGATGGTGGGTGGTGTATTAGCACTAATATACAGAATGTTTCTTGTGTGGAACTTTCTTGCAGCTCCTATTTACAAGACCATATTTGTTACTCTGTTTAAATTTGTATTGAAAACACTTAATAAAAACAGTTTAAACATATTGTGTGTGCATGAGGAAGTATCATACTGTGTGTGTGGGGCATCATCATATTGTGTGTGTAGGACCTGTGGGGTCCATCATACATTGCGTGTGTGGGGTGGGTGGCTGCGGGGGCCATCATAATGTGTGTGTATGTGAGAGGGAATGTCAGATGGCCATCATACTATGTATGTGGGGGGCTGCGGGGCCCATCATTCTGTGTGTTTATGGGGCTGATGAGACCATCTTGCTGTGTGTGGAGTGAGGTTGTGGGGGCCATCATACTTCGGAGGGTTGAAGGTTGTTGGGGCCATCACACACTGTGGGGTGCAGTTGTTAAGGTATAAGGGCTGAATAACATGAGCAGCATGATTTACTGCCTATTAAAATCATTATAAAATACAGCAAATTATATGGTTTTGATTAGCTTCTACACATAAAAATATGTTACAATAAGCCCTATAGTAATATGTATTAGCAGTAGCAGCGAGTCCACAGATTTATTTCTGATCAATATTAGGCGATAAAACAGTAAGGCTATGTGCCCATGTTGCTTTTTTACTGCTTTTTTCATGCGTTTTGCCTTGCTTTTTTTAATCAATACTGCAAGGAAAAATGCATGACAGCAAAGTCTATGAGAATCCTGACTTGCTGTGTTTCTTCTTTTTTCCTTGCAGATTTTATTGCAGAAAAAAGAAGCAGCATGTGAATTGTTTCTGCTTTTCTATAAAACACTGCAATGCTTTATCACTATAGTGGATTATATCTGTACAGTTTGCCTCACACACCATGCATACAGCATGGTCTGTGAGGCTCTACGTAGCTCAGTAACCTGAGGTCGTCATGGTGACAATCCAGGGCTGCCATGGCAGTGATCGGGTCCCTGTTATTGCATTACTGGCACCCGATCACCAGGGAGAGGTAAGCAGTTCCCTTCCCTGCCTCCTGAATACTGCAAACGCATTGATCGCAGCATTCAGGTGGTTAAACTGCTGGGAGCGGCACGGGCACGGCCACTGATCATGGAGGTACAGCACCTAAACCACCGCTATCTCCATGACTAAAAAAAAGCAACAAAAAAAAGCATTAAAAATGCATGTGAATAAACGCGCAAATGGGATAACAAGTGCACGTTTTTTTCAGCTGCTTTTTTTCATGGCAAAACATTGATTATTATTTTTATTATTATTATTATTATTATTATTATAGCATAATTTATTCAATGGCGCTTTACATGTGAAAAGGGCTTTACATAATAGGGACAAGTACAATACAAGGATTAGTGCAGGTTGTTTGCTTTTCGGAAGAGCTGGGTCTTCAGGTTCCTTTTGAAGCACACAAAACCTGCGCACAAAAAAGCAACGTGTGCACATAGCCTTACATGTTACTCGTAATATGAATATTGAGAAAAAATAATTTCAGCCTGTTGGTTTGGCCCTCCAAAACAGTTATTACCTCTCATGTGGCCCCTCTGGAAAATCAATTGCCCACATTATCCTGAAGAAATGATTTAAATAAAGTATATTCATTATGTGTAAGGACGTAATATCTCAAAACTCTAACGTCCAAGGTGTGAATGGTGCCTTTACGGAGTCAGACATCTTTATGTCCCTATTTTAGAACTATGTTGTATAGATTGCTCCTGTGTCCTGGGGCGTAAATAATTGTAGAGTGGACAGGACTCCGGATTGTTATGGAGGGCTCCTTCCTGAGATGTATGCACACCATGGATGTGGCGTCCTGTCCTACATCTGATTAGCCTGATTATTTCCAATTACCTCTGCAGCAAGACATAGATGTGTTTACCTGCCTTCAGTAGAAGGATCTCAAGTCAGTAATGACAGCATGTGGTTCATTCCGCCTTGAACAGTCACGACTTCAGCATGCTGTTTGTCTGTCCTAGCGTTATTGACTAATGGAGGAGCGCATCCTTTTCAACTTTACTCCCCCATCATTTCAATGACACATTTCAAATCCCATTATAATACTGCAATTTTGTCAGACAGTTCTCCTGGAAAAAGTGTTTGGAGGAAACAGGGGGAAAAAAAAATCTCAGGTGATCATAGAATAGCGTTAACACATTATGATATCTCAGTGAGCATTTGTGTTTGAGTGAGAAAATATCCAGTATCCATGGCAACTGATTCCCGTTAATTCAGATAGCTGCAGTGATTCTGAAGATTAAGATGGAGAAAGTAATCCAAGCACCCTTCATTTATGTGGAACGAGGGTCTCTATTCAATGATAATTGAGTAGATTATGCATAGAATATCACATTTGTTAGTGATGGCGATTACTTCTGATCTATGATACCTAGAATAGGAAAAGAACCTTATCGTTCCCTTCACTTAATTCACAGCAACTGGCACTGTGTGCATTGCTTCCACCCTGCGGAGATGTGCCTGCTTGTCTATCAGCGGATGTCTTTGGATAATAAAGAAGGGATTTGGAGATACATCTGAAAGGCTTTATTGTTTCCTTATTGGCTTTTACATGGCAGTACTAAAAATGGTTAAAAATTGATTAAATGTTTGTAAAATGTGTGACCAGAACCAGCCTTTATGCTGGGACCTCCAATGATGCTTATGTGGCATCCTTGGGCTTCAGGCGCCACAGGGTATTACACCAATTTTCAGGGGTAATATCTATCCCGGGTAAGGAGGGGGTTAACCTGCCGGGGCCTTCACAAAACACACACAAACAACAGCAGGTGCTTACTCACAGGGGATTGGTCTAAGGCAGACAGGGTAGCCAGCCATCACGAAGCATGGGACTTCCCCAGTCGCTAGGACAACCACCGGGGGCGGGCACCACATGGGGTAGAGGTAGGCGCAACCATTACATTTAGGCCGGCATCACACTTGCAATTGACTCGCACGAGTGCAATGCGAGAAAATCTCGCATTGCACTTGGACCAATGTTAATCAAAGAGGCAGCTCCGATCTGCTTTTTTTTCTCAGTCCAAATCGGACTGAGAAAAAAAAAGCAGCATGCTGCGATTTCTAGAGTTTCTCGCTCGAGACTCTCCAATGGAAGTCTATGGGTGCGAGAAAAAAATGGATGTCACACTGACCCATCCTAGTAACATCCGTTTTTCTCAATACAATTCTATCATCTAGCAGAGAACACTGTAAATGCTCCTGTACATGACTGCAAATGAGTAACAGCTGCTGAAGAAAAAAACGGATTGCACATGGACAGCACACAGATGAAAAGTGAGAAAGCATCGTCCTACTCTCCGGCATGAGAATCGGACCGATTTTTCAATCGCAAGTGTGACGCCGGCCTTAGGCTGCTTTCACACATCCGTTTTTTGCTGTGCGGCACAATCCGGCTCTTTGCAGAAAAAACGCAACTGTTTTTTTTTTGCCGCCGGTTGCGTTTTTTCCGCATAGACTTTCATTAGTGCCGGATTGTGCCGCATGGCCTTGCGTTCGGTCCGTTTTTTGCCGGATGCGGCATATTTAGCCGATGCGGCTGCCGGATGGAATGTTGCCTGGCACGTTTTTTTGTCCGGCAAAAAAAAAATGCATTGCGCCGCATCCGGCCGATGCGGCGCTTTTTCCAATGCATGCCTATGGACGCCAGATGTGGCGCGATGCGGCAAAAAAACGCATCCGGCCGCTGCATGCAGTTTTTTTGCATTGCACATGCTCAGTAGCGTGCCGCAACCGGCAAAAACCGGACGGGACGCATGTAAAAACTTATGCAAAGGATCCGTTTTTTTCGCCACATCCGTTGCATAGGTTTTAGAGCCGGGTTTAGCCGTACTGCTGAAACCGGATGTGTGAAAGCAACCTTAGGCAGAACCTTCCTGGGCACAGCTTAGGATAACACTTAGCACTGACAACTGGAGTTAGTGTTCCTTTCTCTTTATGGGCCCATGGTTTGGAGCAGGAGGCTCGGCCCGAGTTCCGGATAGCTACAGAGTGACACTTCACTAGCAGACTTTCACGGGCACCGGCGGAGACCACCGACTATCCGGGATCAGCTGGAGGCCATCGTGGCAGAGTACGGTACCTCGGGCAGCGTCTAAAAGACTTGTGAGTAAAAAGACTTTGAACGGCAGCCACTGCCTCTCCTTTAACCGGCGCCAACGCCCAGCACTGCAGCGCCAACGGGGACCACTACCAACCCTACCATCCTCCCGAGGTAATCCTGCTCCGCCTGTGGGGAGCTACACCATCCTGGTGGCACTTAACATCTGCCCTAGTGAGAGGCCCCTGCAGCGGCGGCCCCCATCCCTAGTCAAACTCCTTGGCTTTTGCTGCTCTATTAAAAGAATGAACATGTAAATTCTATCAGCGGTTTTGTCTTGGCTTTTCATCCTATTTATGGGCGGACTCGCAGATACCCTGAATAGGCGATCTAACCGAGATAATAAAAAACTCAGTTCTGGCCCGGAATTGATCCAAGGTATCTGGCCGTTAGCTAGTCCCATATAATTCGGGGACCAGAATCCAGCACTTAAAAATGCTGTTGGAAAAGATGGGAGGATTGGAGCAGGCTCGTTACTTACCGAGGCTCCGGTGAGGCTGTATTCCTGGCACCTCCTTCTACTTCTGGGGATGCTCATTAGCCTCATGCACATTCATTGCTTTCAATGCCCATCGGCATCTGTGATTGGTTGCAGTCAGACACGCCCTCACCCTGAGTAAAAAATTGGCGTAGGGTCCCTCCATATTATGGTACCCAGCACAGATAAATTCTATGGCTACAGGCACCAGCCCCCAGCCGTGCGCTTATCTTGGCTGTGTATCAAAATAAGAGGAGATGCATGTGGCTTTTTTTTTTTAGATGATTTAAATAAATAATTTAAAAAACCAGCATGTGGTCCTCCCTAATTTTGATACCTAGCCATTTTGATATAGCCTGAAAACCGGGGTCTGGTATTTTCATGCTGGGAGACCCTTGCTTATTGGATCTCCCCCAGCCTAAAAATAGCAGCCTGCAGCTGCCCAGAAGTGTCATATCCATTATATATGACAATTTCAGCATTTTACTGACTCTTCCTGATTGCCCTCGTACTGTGGCAATCTGGGTAATAAGGGGTTAATCGCAGCTCACAGCTGCCACTAAGCCCTAGATTAGTAATGGGAGGCGTCTATGAGATCCCCCATTACTAATCTGTAAATGAAAATGAAAGTAAATAAACACAAATACCAAAAAAATACTTTCACCACTGTATTAACCCCAAAATTACCCCTGCAGTTCCAACGTAATCCACACGAGGTCCCATGACGATTCCAGTATTGCTACATCTGAATTTACACCGAGCGGCCATAGAACATGACTGCCCGCTGTGATGTTCAGGCAGAGACTGAGTGAGCTGAGTGATCAGCGGTGACGTCACTGAGGTGATTTGCAGTCACAGACTGTGGGAGCCTCCAGCTGTGACCGCAAATCACCTGAGTGACGTCACCACTGATCACACGGCTCACTTACGCTCTGCCTGAACCAATTTTTTTATTTATTTATTTATTTTTATACCACGATTAGACACGCATAGCATTTGAGATTTGAAGCTCTCAGACACGATGACACTCAGGGTGGGGGCGCATCTTACTGCAATCAATCGCAAATGTCAGTGGGCGGGGAAAGCAGTGAATATGCATGAGGCTAATGAGCGGCCCCAGAAGTAAAATGAGGGACTGCCGGAGCCGGTACAGCCACGCCGGAGACAGGAAACTATAGAGTATAGCGCACTTGCTTTATTTTTTTTCTTTATTTTTACTTCTTTTTTTCATTACCCAAGTGCCGGATCCAGATCAATCCTGGCCCAGGCCCAGCACTTGGGTACTTTTTAACCACTGCGGGACTGGACTAGGTCTGGCCATCACTACCAGAGGAAGTGCAAACATGGTAAAAACGTAGCAAAAATGCTGCAAACTTTCTGATGAGGAATTCTGTACTGTTGGTGGTTCTGGTGACATATTTCTGTACTACTGGTTCATCTAGTGATGTATTTCTGTACTGATGAGGGTAGTGATGTTATGTTTCTATACTGATGGAGGTTGAAGTGATTTCTGCATTGATAGTGGTTCTGGTGATGCACTCTTGTGCTGTTATGGGTTTTGATACTGTACATATGAAACAATTCATATCTTGTAAGATTATGCTAAACATGGCTTTGTCAATAAAGTACTGCACCATCTGACAAGTTAAGGGTTACTATGTTTTTATTTATGTTAGCATTAAAGGGGTTGTCCAAGTTTGTGATGAGTCTGCAGTGTTTCTATGTGACTGCAGATCTCTGAATTCTCACAGCACATACTGCACGCTGTCAGGATTCTCTGGTGCCAGTGTTGAAAGTGGGAGGTCACGAAACTGCAAGTATGCAGTCATGTGCCAACTAGACATTCATGGCCTCGCTCAATGACAATGAATTAAGTAAGGCCAGACATGTCTAGTCAGAGTGTGGCGAGAAGAATACAAAATGCATACTTGCGCTCACATGACCGTCCACTCTTGCTACTAGTAAGAGAGAATCCTAAAAGTTTGCAGTGCGTGCGTTGTGAGAAATAAGAAGCCTATAGTCACCTAGAGTGACTGCAAACTTTCATCTCAAACCAGGACACTGTAGCATCCCCAATTCTAACAACGTGTAATATACTCACTATCAGAATTCAGCTCAGCTTGCTAGTTCCAGCAGTCATCACATGACCACTCCTATGCGATTTTTGTGGTCATGTGACAACCAGATTTTCTTCCTGTTTCTTTTTCACTGAATATTGAGAGAATTTTGAAGAGTAGCTTGTTGACACGTCACTGTAAATGTGCAAATCACATATGAATGATTGGTCACATGACAACTACTCAAACCACTGGGGGGGTACCAAACTGACCGGGTGCTGAAAAACCTAGATACACCTCTGCTCTACCTGTATGCAAACCATTCAGACGTAACGGGGGAGAGATCGGGTGTATGCCGCGCTATCACCAGAAATAAACCATGTTGATTATTTCATGTCTTTATTCCTCATTCAGGTCAACGTGTTTTAGAGAACACTGTCTCCTAGATCAGGACATCAAGGAAAAAAATATTCTGTTATGTGTGTTTAGGAGTTGTTACTGGTACAACTCCAATAGGTGAGTGAGATTGCATCGACTTATCTGTTACCTTACCTGGTAAGACCTTATTTTGTGCTTCTATTCACAGTATTCACAGTATTTCCTATGTATGCAAACAATAAAAGACTTGTTATTTAAGCCAAGCGAAGTAAGAAGAAACTATAGGGCAGTCTCTTACCATACCTCACTAGTACTGTGTTTTTCCAAAAATAAGACACTGTCTTATACTTTTTTTGCCCCCCCCCTCCAAAAAAGCACTAGGGCTTATTTTTGGAGGAGGTCTTATTTTTGGAGAAACTACTTACCAGACCCGGACGTCTGCATGGCTCCCAGGTCCTCCCTGTAATATCCTTTTGAGTGCTGCACGCCATCCTCCCCCGCGTCTGGCTGACTTACACACACACACACCCACACACACACACTCACTCATTACATCCAGCGTTACAGAATACTTCTGGCTGCAGAGAATGATAGGAGGAAGTCACGTGTCCTCCAGCCCAGAGGTCCTGTAAGCAAGCATTCTTGCGCTCCACTGCACTGCCTCCCAGGATTCTGCCAGCCAGAAGAAATCGGTGTCGCTGGATGTGGTGTGATGCGATGTGTGTGTGGTCTGATGTTTGTGTGTGATCTGATTGTGTGTGTGTGTGTGTGTGTGTGTGAGATCGGATGTTTGTGTGTTCGATCTGATTGTGTGTGTGAGATCGGATGTGTGTGAGATCAGATGTGTGTGTATGTGTGTGAGATCGGATGTATGTATGAGATCGGATGTTTGTGTGTTCGATCTGATTGTGTGTGTGAGATCGGATGTGTGTGAGATCAGATGTGTGTGTATGTGTGTGAGATCGGATGTATGTATGAGATCAGATGTTTGTGTGTGAGATCTGATTGTGTGTGGGATCTGAGTGTGTGTGTGTGGGGTGCGATCACTGCAGGTCCTCTGCTCGGCGTTTGGTGAGTGTAATTGCGAGGTGCCCGCTTTCTATAATGAAGTGTCCTGCAGTATCTGTAACTTTTTTGGCTGCACACACACTTCATTATTGAACCGCGGCTAGGGCTTATTTTCGGGGGAGGGCTTATATTTGGAGAAATACGGTATATGAAGCTGTACTTTTTTCTGAAATACAAAGCATAGCATTCAGTACTAAAGGGGCCTGTCTGGATTTTATTCTACCCATGTATCGAGCAGCATGTTTGCCTTTAACTATTGACTTGTCAGTTCTGATATATTTTTATATACATTAATCACAAAAAGTTAGGGGTATTTAGCTTTTGGTGAAATTTTATTCTAAAGTGCACTTTAACCTTTCCAGCTGATCTTACTGTGACTTTCTCCAAACTTTTGAATGCTCATCTCCAAATGTTCAATGTTTCTGTACTTTTTGCACAACTTGCTGTTTTTTAACAAGGAGCTTAATGGCAAAATTCACAACAGATGCTTGATCATCAACCGCCCGATATATTTCAGGGTTCAATTAGAATTGGTATTTAGACAGTCCTCCTCATCATGCTGTTCATATTTTGACATCATGAGATGAAGACGACACTTAACAATTGATCAACGGTACCTTGGCATTGTGAGGGTTCAAGCAGGATGCTCTCAGATGAAAGTGACCACTGAGCTTAGAATTTCCCAAAGTGTCATCAGCAGGTTGCCACAGAGATACAGAGACAGTGGAAGAGTCACAGACAGTCATAGAAGTAGGCCGCTTTTGGCCACATTCCACACTTATGACCACTTCATTGTTACTGTTTTTTTCCTTAAAATCTAAATTTTAATTTATATTATTTTGTTAGTATTTTATAAATCCACCTTTGGCTTTCCACACTGTCTGAATCCTTCCAGACATGGTCTCAATCAGATTCATGCATGACTGAACCGAAATCTGATCCCAGGTCACTTCTACACATTCCCAATGTGGGTGCATACTGGTCGACTCACTGCATTACTTCAACTCTACTTACAAATGTTCAATTGGGTTGAGGTCTGGGGACTGTGGAGGCCAATCCAGCACCTCTACTTCATTGTCATTAAGCCATTTCTTCACCAATACTTTGTGTCTTTGTACTGCTGGAACACTGTTGTCCTATTCATATCCACAATACTCAAGTAAATAATCCCAACAAACAAAATAGATATTCAGCTCACCCAAACAATGCAAATTCTTTGGACATGGTTTAATAATTTATTTGAACGGTGCAAGGAAAGATGGTAGTCGGTATCCAGATAGATTCAAATTAAAGGCGAAGTTCAGCAAAATCCAGCATCATGTCAAGAAAGAAAAAATTCAGCAAGTTTATTTCAGCACTTTAAAATTGGAATATAAAAGGGGATAAAAATAAAGGACTCATAGTTGCAGCTTATGCATTTCCAACTAAATGTTCTTAATCATAGCTATACCCGTGGGGCAATTACTTTTATCCCTTTTTGTATTCCATTTTTATTGGGACAAAATAAACTTGCTGAATTTTAACCTTTTTTAATGTGATGCTTGATTTTTCTGAACTTCACCCTAGTACTCATGTATATGAAGTAACTTCTGTTGTAGGATTCTTACATATAGCTCAGCAATGACACTACCATCGACCTTGGTGGAGAATACAATGCCTCTGGCTGTGAAACATTCCTATATCATCAGGAGTCTTCCACTGAACTTGACAGTTCCTTCAATCTCATAATCTGTTTGACCCTTTTTCCCTTTTTTCTTCCAGACCCATTTGCACCTATCAGAGCCTAATCTATTAACTTTCATCTAATCGCTCCAAATCACCCTTTTCCAATCTTTTACTGTCCACTTTTTGTACATTTTGCACACTCAAGCCAACTCTCATTATGACAATATTAAAGTCGAGGCATCTTCAACTTTTTTCCGTGTATCATTCCAGACTTGAGTAAAGTTCTTACAACTCTGTTCTCACTATTACAAAGCATACATGGCACTGTCGTGGTTGTCGTGCCAGAACTGATAGACCTTGTGATTAGCCAACTTGTTGACTCTGAAATTTTGCCTGGATGTCCACCTCTCGGCTTTTGAATGCATGGATGGACTTCATTTCATATCCTTACAACTGTTATGGCACTCACATGGTGCAGTTTGCAATTTTCTTGGCTGAGAGACTGTTATCAAAAAGCTGGATTATGCGGTTTCTCTTTTATTGGAAAATCTGTTTTTTTGGCTGCCTCACAATTTGAACCAGTGTCCTTTCGCATGGGAATCAACCTAATGACATCCTGAGCTATTAGGTAATGTGAGAACAGGTTGGAATTTGCAGTATACAGGAAGAAAAAAAAATCCACCACCAGGAGCAAAACAGTAGCAATGCAGTAACATGACTAGAATCTGTATAACTAATCATATGTTAAATAATTGCAAGTCAAATTTATATATGAGATAACCAAGATGATTGTGAAGGTAGCCTCATGCTCAAAGCTGTAGTGGATGGTGAGATATGGAGCCTGAAAGTCAAAAGTTCAAAACATTGTTACTCTTTTGCTCATCAGTGTATCCCAGTGTAGCACAGATTATTGTTTTGGACGCATTGCACAATTTGTAACTGGTAAATTTAAGACTATATGTTTTACATTGATTTTATGACAAATTTTGAAAGTTCATGTAAATTTTGAAAAACTTGCAAATTTCATGTTTTAATATTTTAAATCATATAGCCACATAAAACATTTATCTATATTTACCATATGTCTGATTCACTCTAGTGTCATTTTTCAAATTAACTTTTATTTTTATTAGGATGTTCGAAGAGTTAAAAGTTTAGCAGCACTTTTTTTTTTTTTTTCAAAGAAATTGCTAAACCTTTTTTTGAAAGACCTATTCACTTTGTAGTGACTTTAAGGGGCCTTTATATATTGGGGGAAAAAATAATTTAAAAAATTGCAGGTGTGAAGGTGCACGTAATTGTTTAGCCCCCCCCATGATGCACTAAGTGCCTGTACTTGGTCTGAACAATCCTGTGCTGATAAAGTACCTTTAGCGCTGAGGTTTATGTAAATAGCAGCATGTTCTGAAGTGTCTAGAGGTTTTTCATTGTACCCTTTAATTTACTTATTAAATGGTTACTTATTACTTTTATGATCCTTAGGGCCGCTTTACACGCTGCGACATCGCTAGCGATCGCACCCGCCCCCCCTTCGTGTGTGCGTCAGGGGCAAATCCCATGGCGAACAATATTGCTAGTATGCGTCACGCTTCCTAACGACGTCACTGTGGCCGGCGAACAAACTCTTTTTTAAGGGGCAGGTTTGTGCGGCGTCACAGCGACGTCACACAGCGGGTCACCAATAGAAGCGGAGGAGAGGAGAGCAGCCGTATTAATGTCACTCCCTCCTCGTTGCCGGAAGACGCAGGAACGCTGTTGTTCGTCATTCCCGGGGTGTCACACGTAGCGATCTGGGCTGCCTCAGCAACGACGAACAACCGGCGTCCAAAATGAGCAACGATATTTGGGAAAGGAACGACATGTCAACAATCAACTATTTTTGCTGTTTTTCAGATAGTTAGCGGTCGCTCGTAGGTGTCACACGCAACGACATAGCTAACGACGCCGGATATGCGTCACGAATTACGTGACCCCAGCGATATCTCGTTAGCGATGTCGTTGAGTGTAACGGGGCCTTTAGTGCACTACATTGCTGTGATTTGTAGATACTGAATATGTAGCTTAATCCGAGGAAACACACTATTCTCTCCTGACCCCAATATATTTCATGAGCCAATATTTTACATTTGAGGTGGGCAGCTGTTTAGAGATTATTTTAACAAGCTAGTAGTAAAGACTTGTGGTTTTTCATCTAGAAGTTTCAAAAACAATACAGATGTTAAAATGTGGCCATGTCCAAACATGAGAAATTGTCCTTAGGGTTCACAATCCAAATGACTAGGTCAAGCAATAGTTTGGAGCAGCATCGCTATTACAAAACCTTGATATCTAAGATTGGATTATTTCTAAATATCAGGTGTCAGATACTAAATATTAAGACACTCAAATTCACAATCCAATTCCTGATTTCCCATTGAATGAATCACAGCAGTGGTTCCCCGGGTTTGGAATTAGCTTTTCCTGTGCTCCCTTACGTTTGTAGACTTCTCGCTGCCTCTGGATGTTTGTATTGTGAAACTTTTCAGGGAAAGGATGGCGTCATGAGCGGGCCCTTCCTGCTTCCTGGAGCCACTCTGTCTCAGGAAAAAAAGCTTCAAGGTCAGGCTTGTACAATACATTTCCTATTTGTATAGTCGACCAATCATGTGCTGCTTGGGATTCCAACAACAAAGTGTCTACAGACAATAAAAGATGTTAGACCACCTATCCTTGATAAATAGCTAAGGTACTTTATACAATTGCATGCATTGGTTCCAAGAACCAATTTGGCTCATTATGTGTTCCATTTTTATCATATTAAAAAATTAAAGTAGAAATAGAAATATTTCCAATCAACATTCCTGAAGATGTAGATTTGTGTCTGCACTGACAAGTAACGGGATATCCAATAAATACTCTAATAGGGCATATGCATCCGACCATCTTCTGTAGCTTTGCTAAAGTTTGATTCTCGGACATTCTGTAAAATATATAGTCATATAGGGATGACCATTACACATTTTCTACACTCCAAATAGCAATCTTAGCTACAGTGAAGGAAATAATTATTTGATCCCTTCCTGATTCTGTTAAGGCCCCGTCACACTAAGCAACATCGCTAGCAACATCGCTGGTAACGAACAACTTTTGTGACGTTGCTAGCGATGTTGCTGTGTGTGACATCCAGCAACAACCTGGCCCCTGCTGTGAGGTCGTTGGTTGTTGCTGAATGTCCTGGGCCATTTTTTAGTTGTTGCTGTCCCGCTGTGAAGCACAGATCGCTGTGTGTGACAGCGAGACAGCAACAACTAATGTGCAGTGAGCAGGGAGCCGGCTTCTGTGGAGGCTGGTAACCAATGTAAACATCGGGTAACCAAGAAGCCCTGTCCTTGGTTACCCGATATTTACCTTTGATACCAGCCTCCTCCGCTCTCACTGTCAGTGCCGGCTCCTGCTCTGTGCACATGTAGCTGCAGCACACATCAGGTAATTAACCCGATGTGTGCTGTAACTAGGAGAGCAAGGAGCCAGCACTAAGCAGTGTGCGCTGCTCCCTGCTCTGTGCACATTTAGCTGCAGCACACATCAGGTAATTAACCCGATGTGTGCTGTAACTAGGAGAGCAAGGAGCCAGCGCTAAGCAGTGTGCGCTGCTCCCTGCTCTGTGCACATTTAGCTGCAGCACACATCAGGTAATTAACCCGATGTGTGCTGTAACTAGGAGAGCAAGGAGCCAGCGCTAATCATTGTGCGCTGCTCCCTGCTCTGTGCACATTTAGCTGCAGCACACATCGGGTTAATTAACCTGATGTGTGCTGTAACTAGGGGACTGGGGGCTGGTCACTGGTTGCTGGTGAGCCACGCTCCAGCGATCCCTGCCAGGTCAGGTTGCTGGTGGGATCGCTGGAGCGTCGCAGTGTGACAGCTCACCAGCAACCTCCTAGCAACTTACCAGCGATCCCTATCGTTGTTGGGATCGCTGGTAAGTTGCTTAGTGTGACTGGACCTTTAGTTTTCCCTGACAAAGACATGAACAGTCTATAATTTTAGGGATAGTTTAATTTTAACAGTGAGAGAATTATCAAAATAACATCCAGAAAATCACATTGTATAAATTATATAACTTTATTTGCATTTTGCCGAGAGTAATAAGTATTTGATCCCTCTGACAAACAAGGCTTAATACTTGGAGGCAAAACGCTTGTTGGCAAGCACAGCAGTCAGACTTTTTTGTAGTTGATGATGAGGTTTGCGCACATGTCAGGAGGAATTTTGGTCCACTCCTCTTTGCAGATCATTTCTAAATCATTAAGATTTTGAAGCTGTCGCTTGGCAACTCGGAACTTCAGCTCCCTCCATAAGTTTTCTATGGGATTAAGGTGTGGAGACTGGCTAGGCCACTCCATAACCTTAATGTGCTTCTTTTTGACCCACTCCTTTGTTGCCTTGGCTGTATATTTTGGGTCATTGTCGTGCTGGAAGACCCAGCTATGATCTATTTTTAATGTCCTAGAGAAGGAGGTTGTCACTCAGGATTTTACGGTACATGGCTCCATCCATTGTCCCATTCATGCAGAATAAGACCCCTAAAACATAATGTTTCCACCTCTGTGCTTGACAGTGGGGACGGCGTTCTTTGGGTCATAGGCAGCATTTTTGTTCCTCCAAACAACCTCAATTTTTGTCTCCTCTGACCACAGCACCTTCTCCCAATCACTCTCAGAATCATCCAGGTGTTCATTGGCAAACTTCAGATGGGCCTGCATGTAATGCCCTGGCCTAGCCAGGTAGTCACAGAAGAGTGCATCCTCCTTGGTAATTCCACACACACCCCCACATGCTGCATATGAGCAGCCGCCTCTCCCCCTCAGGGGAGGAAGTGAAGAGAGCAGGAGGGGAGGAGTTGAGAGGAGTTGTAGGAGAGAGGCAGAGCAGTGAGGAGCGTGTCTCCTGGGCTGCTGGAGAGAAAGAAAAAGAGCAAGCTGTGTCTTGAAGGAGTCTGCAGAGAAAGGAGCAGAGTGGTCAGGGGTTGGAACCCCTGGACTGCGGGAACAAGTCAGGCATTAGGAGGGGACCCGAAGTGGACCGGGGCAAGGTAGTGGCCCGCCGGCATCATGAACGGGAACCCGGACTAGTGCAGGGGAGTGGACTCCCCGTTCCAACCAGAGGAGTTAAGCAGACTACGAAGGGGCCCCTGCTCATTGTACCGTGTGTGGAACCCGGACACTACTCGCCCACGGCTTCCGGACACCGGCAGTTTGGTTTACAAAAGGACTCTGTGTTTACTGACCCTCCACATCAGTACAGCCTCATCCAGCACCACGACTAGTAACTGTAAGTTCCCCATTTCCTGCCTCCTAAAGACTGCTCCCTGCAACCCCTCACAGTACGTTGGGCCCCGGGGCATCCATTCGTACCCACAGAGAGGTTAACATCCAGCTGCCATCCCATCGCCCCCGGGTGCTCCACAACAGCAGCGGTGGTGCCACACCTCACCACACACCGTGGGTGGCATCACAGACAATCTCCCTTGTAAATATCCCCTTTTCACTTGTGGGTGGCGGACCGCTGCTCGAGCCCGGGTTCGGCTCCAACTCGAGCCACAGTAAAGCCCCGGATCCGAGCATCCCTGAGCAACCCCTTAGCTACAGTCTGGCCCCCGCCCGCAACACTGCACATGTGCCTTCTTGAGCAGTGGGATTTTGCGGGCAATGCAGGATTTTAAGCCATTACAGCATAATGTGTTACAAATGGTTTTCTTGGTGACAGTGGTCCTAGCTGCATTGAGATTACTAATAAGTTCTCCCATGTCGTTTTAGGCTGATGTCTCACCTTTATCATGATCCTGGATACCCCACGAGGTGAGATTTTGCATGGTGCCCCAGATTGATGTATTTCTTCCATTTTGTTACTATTGTACCAACAGTTGTCTCCTTCTCACCCAGCATCATGCTTATAGTTTTGTAGCCCATTCCAGCCTTGTGCAGGTCTATGATCTTGTCCCTGACGTCCTCAGAAAGCTCTTTGGTCTTTCCCATGTTGCAGAGGTTAGAGTCTGACTGATTTATTGAGTCTGTGTACAGGAGTCTTTTATACAGGTGACAATTTAAAGCTGGGGTCACACTAAATGACAGCGACAACGACGTCGCTGTTACGTCACCATTTTCTGTGATGTAGCAGCGACCTTGTAAGTCGCTGTTATGATCGCTGCTTAGCTGTCAAACACAGCAGCCGAAGCAGCGATCATAACGACACGCGTCGCTGTGCTGCAACATGTGCAGTGAGCAGGGAGCCGCGCACACTGAGCGCTGGCTCCTTGCTCTCCTAGCTACAGTACACATCAGGTTAATTAACCCGATGTGTACTGCAGCTACATGTCACAGTGCAGAGAGCAGGGAGCCACGCACACTGCTTAGCGCTGGCTCCTTGCTCTCCTAGCTACAGTACACATCGGGTTAATTACACGATGTGTACTGCAGCTACATGTGCACAGAGCAGGAGTCGGCGCTGGCAGCGTGAGAGCGGCGGAGGCTGGTAACGAAGGTAAATATCGGGTAACCACCTTGGTTACCCAATGTTTACCTTGGTTACAGCTTACCGCAGCTGCCAGATGCCGGCTCCTGCTCGCTGCTCGCTTCATTTCGTCGCTTTCTCGCTATCACACACAGCGATCTGTGCGTCACAGCGGGAGAGCGACGACCAAAAAATGAAGCTGGACATTCAGCAACGAGCGGCGACCTCACAGCAGGGGCCAGCTCATTGCTGGATGTCACACACAGCGACGGGACGTCACAGAAAATGGTGACGTAGCAGCGACGTCATTGTCGTTGTCGCTGTGTGTGACACCACCTTAAGACAGCTGCCTTTAGTGCAAGTAACAAGTTGATTAGGAGCATCTAAGTGGTCTGTAGGAGCCAGAACTCTTAATAATTGGTAGGGGATCAAATACTTATTTCTCTCAGCAAAATGCAAATAAATGTTTATAATTTATACAATGTGATTTTCTGGATTTTATTTTGGATATTCTCTCACTGTTAAAATTAACCTACCCTTAAAATTATAGACTGTTCATGTCTTTGTCAGTGGGCAAACTAGCAAAATCAGCAAGAGATCAAATAATTATTTCCTTCACTTTATACTGACCCTCCCCAGATCCAGCCATGTTTCTGCACTGCTGTCTTTGGCCCTTGTCGGCAGCGTGTACATTGGCAGGACCGCTGCAGCCAATCACTGGGCTTTGCAGACATAGCAATGTACACATGGCCTGTTAATAAAGACAGGGAATTCAAATTATAGAGGTTGGAAAATTATTAACTGTAACCCCTGTAATAGTTTATATTTCTGATTCATATTTCACGTCCTTTTTTTATGTAATACAGCCAACTATTCTATTTGAAAAGAGTTCTACATCTATTTTCTAACATAATATGACCTAGAAAAATGTATATATCAAATACTCATACTAGCTGCTATAAATAATGCGTTATTTAGTGGCATGTTTTTCATGGGTAAATCATGAATATGTGTTTTTTTGTAGCAGTTTACGAAAAAATCACTGATGGTAAAAACTCACACCCTGATCAAACCCTGATAATCAGACTTTTTTTTCTTTCTATAGTAGAAAAATTGCTTAGCTTGAATGTTGTAAAAGACTAAAGAAAAATCTTTTACTTAAAGAGGACCAGTAATTAGGTCGAAATTAGCCAGTTTTGGCTCTTATTCTATTTTTGCTACTACTTTGGGTGATTTTTTTTTTTTCTTTAAAGATCTGACTCCAGAGACATGGGCCACTTTATAGTTCCAATTTTTATGATCTTTACCAAACGGGCAGTCCCTTGAGAGTGTCTTTAGGTTTCTCTCCATTATCATGTGAGCACCGCCTCCTCGTGACGGCCATAAAAATCAGCAATAATTAAAATGGCTCATATCGGAATTGTACAAGGAATATTTTTTTTTTATACAAATGGATATATAATGAACTAATACTAGGAAATCTGTGAAAATTGATTTATCTACATTAAAGGTTAGGGACAAGTTCATGATGAGAGTTTTATAACATTCATCATTTGAAAAAAAAAACATTTACTATCTTTATATCTTGATAAAGTCATCTAACGACTTCTTTGGCTACAATAGTCTATTGTTGGTGTGGGAGGCAAGGAACTACCCTGGCTTGGATCGGAATTCAAAGATGCAGCTGGTACAGTTAGGGAATACGATGAACATATTATATGTGGGAGTTGTACTAGTCTGAAATTATCCCAATGTAGGATACAACATACGGTTTATAAAACTGATATTTATGGGTAGATTAGAACAGTAGAAATGTGTGAGCAATGAAAAATAGTTTTAATCTCTGCCATTAATTCAGTACTGAAGATTTAATGACATACCAAGTCATAGTAAGCCATGTAAACTCCATCTAGAAACTAGTAAAGATTAATACATGATATATATTTACATGAAGATTGGTGCAGAGTTGTATGTGTACATATGTATGTATACACACAGTGGAAACCAGAAGTTTACATACACTATCTAAAAAGGCACATCTGCATGTTTTTCTCAATATTTGAAATGAAATCAGAATAAACCTTTCCTGTTTTAGGTCAATTAGGAATCAAAGCTATTTATATTTGGCAAATGCCAGAATAATGAGAGAGAGAATGTTTTAAGGCTTTTTTTATTACTTTCTGCAAAGTAAGTCAAAAGTTTACATACAGTAAGAGTACTATACCTTTGAGACAGCCCATATGATGATGTCATATCTTTGGAGGCTTGTGATAGGTTTATTGGCAACATCTGAGTTAATTAGAGACACACCTGTGGATGTATTTTAATGCACACCTGAAACACTCTGCTTCTTTTTTGTAGCATTATGGGAAAGTCAAAAGAAATCAGCCAAGATCTCAGGAAGAGAATTGTGGACTTGCCCAAGTCTGGTTCATTCTTGGGTGCAATTTCCAGATACCTGAAGGTGACTCGTTCATCTGTACAAAGAATTTTATGCAAGTATAAACAAGATGGAAATATCCAGCCATCATATCACTCAAGAAGGAGACGAGTTCTGTGTACTAAAGATTATAGTTTTTTAAGGTTGAAGGGAGACTCTAAGTCTATCTAGTTCAACCCGTAGCCTAACATGTTGATCCAGAGGAAGGCAAAAAAAACCCAATGTGTCAAATAAGCTCCAATGGGGAAAAAAATTCCTTCCTGACTCCACATACGGCAATCAGACTAGTTCCCTGGATCAACACCCTGTCATAAAATCTAATATACATAACTGGTAATATTATATTTTTCAAGAAATGCGTTCAGGCTCTGCTTAAATTTTACTAGTGAATCCCTCATTACAACATCATACGGCAGAGAGCTCCATAGTCTCACTGCTCGTACAGTAAAGAATCCTCATCTGTGATTATGATTAAACATTCTTTCCTCAAGACGTAGCGGATGCCCCCGTGTTCCAGTCGCAGGCCTAGGTGTAAAGAGATCTTTGGAAAGGTCTCTGTACTGTCCCCTCATATATTTATACATTGTGATTAGATCCCCCTAAGCCTTTGTTTTTCCTAACTAACTAACCCCAAGTTTAATAACCTGTCTTGGTATTGCAGCCCCCCCCATTCCTCTAATAATCTAGGTCGCTCTTCTATCTACCTGTAAGATTATGCTATTTATAACCTTCTATACTTTTGCTAACAAGAAATGCATCCATTCCTCTCTTAAATTCATTCAGTGAGTTGGCCATCACCACTTCCTCAGGAAGAGAGTTCCAGAGCCTCACTGCTCTTACCGTGAAGAACCCTCTTCTATGCTGATGTAGGAATTTTCTTTCCTCCAATCGAAAAGAATGCCCCCTTGTTCTTGTCATAGTCCTTGGTACAAACAGATCATGGGAGAGATCTCTATATGGCCCTCTGATATATTTGTACATATTTATTAGGTCTCCCCTAAGTCTTCTCTTTTCTAGAGTAAATAGACCTAATTTTGATAACCTTTCCGTGTATTGTAATGCACCCATTCCAATTATTATTTTAGTAGCCCGCCTCTGAACCCTTTCAAGTTCAGTAATGTCTTTCTTCAGCACCGGCGCCCAAAATTGCACACAATACTCCAAGTGTGGTCTGACTAGTGATTTGTACAGAGGGAGAATGATGTTTTCATCTCGTGCCCCCAGACCTCTTCTAATGCATCCCATCACCCTATTTGCTTTGGTGGCTGCTGCCTGACACTGGGCACTCCAATTTAGATTCTTATTCACTAAGATGCCTAAGTCTTTTTCCATGTCTGATTTCCCCAGCAGTTTCCCATTTAGTAAGTAATCGTAGCATCTGTTTCTCCTTCCCATGTGCATAACCTTACATTTATCTGTGTTAAACCTCATTTGCCATTTTTCAGCCCAATTCTCCAATTTACTCAAATCCATCTGTAGTTGCAAACTGTCCTCCTTTGTGTTAACTACCTTACATAGTTTTGTATCATCTGCAAATACTGATATTTTACTCTGTAAACCATCCACCAGATCATTAATAAATATATTAAATAGTAGGGGGCCCAATACAGACCCCTGTGGCACCCCACTAGTAACCCTGGCCCAATCTGAGTATGCACCATTAATAACCACTCTTTGTTTTCTACCACTAAGCCAGCTACCTACCCATCTACACACATTTTCCCCGAGCCCAAGCTTTCTCATTTTACTTAGCAGTCTTTTATGTGGGACAGTGTCAAATGCTTTACCGAAGTCGAGATAAATGACATCCAATGATTCTCCTCGGTCCATGTGAGAGCTTACATCCTCATAGAAGCTGATCAGGTTAGTTTGACAGGAGCGATCCTTCATAAATCCATGTTGATATGGAGTTAAACAGTTATTAACATTGAGACATTCCATAATAGTATCCCTTAAAAACCCTTCAAACATTTTACCCACAACAGATGTTAAGCTTACCGGCCTATAGTTTCCAGGTTCCCTTTTGCACCCTTTTTTGAATATTGGTACCACATTTGCTAGCCGCCAATCCAGTGGAACAGACCCAGTTTCTATAGAGTCTTTAAATAAAAGGAATAGAGGCCTGTCTATCACATTACTTAACTCCCTTAATACCCGAGGGTGAATGCCATCAGGGCCTGGTGATTTGTCAATTTTAATGTTACTAAGTCGGTTCTGCACTTCTTCCTGGGTTAGGCAGGTCATACTTAATGGGGCATTTACATGATCACTCTGCATTTCCCCTAGCATATGCTTTTCCTGTGTGAACACAGTTGAGAAAAAAGTATTTAAAACATTTGCTTTTCCCACATCGCTTTCTATGATTTTACCCTCATTATTCTTTAAAGGGCCAACACCATCAATTTTAATCTTTTTTCTGTTTATATAATTAAAGAATAGTTTGGGATTTGCTTTGCTTTCCTTAGCAATGAGTCTCTCAGTTTCTACTTTTGCTAAATATATTTGTTTTTTACACATTTTATTTTTTTCTCTATATATTTTTAATGCTTCCTCACTGCCTTCTTGTTTTAGCTTTTTAAATGCCTTTTTCTTATTATTCATTGCCCCTTTTACATCCTTATTTAGCCACATTGGTTTTCTCCTGTTCCTAGCCCTTTTATTTCTGTATGGTATGGCTAGCTCGCAGTGGGTGTTTAATACCGATTTAAAAATGTCCCACTTATTTTCTGTGCTCCCATTTTTGAGCATATTGTCCCAATCAATTTGGCGAAGGTCTTCTCTAAGCTGATCAAACTTTGCTTTGCTGAAATTCAGCGTTTTTGTAACCCCCCTCCAAGGCACCTTACTAAAGGACAAGTGGAATTGTATTATATTGTGGTCACTATTCCCTAGGTGCCCATCCACTTGTACGTCTGTTATTCTATCTGGCCTGTTGCTTAAAATTAAGTCCAGAAGGGCTGCCCCTCTAGTTGGGCCCGGCACAAGTTGGGACAGATAATTATCCTTAGTTACTGACAGAAACCGGTTTCCTTTCTGAGATACGCAGGTTTCAGTTTCCCAGTCTATATTGGGGTAGTTGAAGTCCCCCATAATAATCACCTCATTGTGATTTGCTGCTTTGTCTATTTGTTTCAATAATACATTTTCAGTGGTTTCTGTTATATTTGGTGGCTTATAACAAACCCCTATGAGGATTTTATTAGTTTTCCCTCCTTGTATCTCCACCCATAGAGACTCCACCTCTTCATTTCCCTCTTGAATATCTTCTCTTAGTCTGGGCTTTAAACTGGACTTTATATATAGACAGACTCCACCCCCTTTCCTTTTTTTACGATCCCTCCTAAACAATTCAAGATGAACATGCTTTGGTCAGACATGTGCAAATCAACCCAAGAACAAAAGTAAAAGTCCTTATAATGATGCTGGTGGAACCTAGTAAGATTGCGTCATTATCCACAGTAAAACGACTACTGTATCAACATGGGCTGAAAGGCCACTCTGCCAAGAAGAATCCATTAGTCCAAAAGAAACATAAAAAAAATCCAGATTAATGTTTGCAAATGCACACAGGAACAAAGACCTTCATTTTTGGAGACATGTCCTTTGAGCTGACGAAACTAAAATTAAACTGGTCATAATGACCATCGTTGCATTTGGAGGAAAAAGGAAGAGGCTTTGAAGCCTAAGAGCACCATCCCAACTGTGAAACACGGGGGTGGCAGCATCATATTATATTGTGGGGTTGTTTTGCTACAAGAGGGACTGGAGCACTTCACAAAATAGATGACATCATGAGGAAAAAAGAGTACGTGGCAATACTGAAGCAACATCTCTAGACATCAGCCAGGAGCTTAAAGCTTGGGTGGATATGGGTCTTCCAAATGGACAATGACTCAAAGTATAATGCCAAACTGGTTACAAATTGTTGTATGAATAACAAAGTCAATATTTTGGAGTGGCCATCATAAAACCCTGATCTCAATCCTATTGAAAATTTATGGGCAAAACTAAAAATGCAGGTACGAGCAAACCAACATACAAACATGGCTCAGTTATACAAGTTCTGTCATGTGGAATGGGTCCAAATTCCTACCAACTATTGTGAGAAGTTTGTGGAAGGATAGCTAAATCGTTTGACCCAAGTCATACAGTTTAAGGGCAATGGTACCAAATACTAATGAAATGTATGTAAACTTTTGACTTTGCAGAAAGTAATACAAATGGCTTAAAACATTCTCTCTCTCTGTCTTTCTCATTATTCTGGCATTTGGCAAATAAAAATAATTTTGGTTCCTAATTGTCCTAAAACGGGAAAGGTTTATTATGATTCCATGTCAAACAGTGAGAAAAACATGCAGATGTGTCTTTTTAGATAGTGTATGTAAACTTCTGGTTCCAACTGTATATATATATGTAGCTACATAGATGATTTAGTATTTATACTTAAAAAAGATGTAATTGTTTCAATTAATGTTTTTTTTTACAATATCTAAACGATAATGACTATAATATCAGATTTACCAGCCATATGGATTTTACTTCAATTGATTTTCTTGATGTTACATTGACAGCCAACTTGAGAAGTAACAAGGTGATAGTAAGTCTCTTCCGAAAAAACACAGCATGCAATAGTATTTTGATGGCATCCTCATCACATCCCCCCCATGTGATATAAAATTTATCTGTGGGGGAACTTTTAAGAACCAAAACAAACAGTTCAAATGCAGATATTTTTTGCAGGGAAAGCAAGAAGGTCTGCACTAGACTTAAGGATAGAGGTTATGCCGGATGGTGCCTATATAGAGCACAAAAAATTGCCAGCAATATGGACAAATCCCCACTGTTAGATAACATGAAACAAGATACGAGGCCAACTAACATCAATTACAAAACAAACAGAAACATCAATAAAAACAAAGATGCTAAATAGTTGATTTTCACTACCACATTTAGTCTACAATTTGGAGAAAAGATCATACAAAAATATACACCTATATTAAATTATATCAGGACAAGGGTCTAAAACAAATTCTAGATAAGGTGGCTTTACACGCTACGACATCGCTAAAGCGATCTCGTTGGGGTCATGGAATTTGTGTGGAATTTAGCGATGTCGTTGCGTGTGACACCTATGAGCAATTTTGAATCGTCGCAAAAACGTTCAAAATCGCTCATCGGTGACATGCACCCCTATTCCCAATTATCATTGCTGCTGCAGTAACGATGTTGTTTGTCGTTCCTGCGGCAGCACACATCGCTATGTGTGACGCCGCTGGAACGACAAACATCTCCTTACCTGCGTCCACCGAAAAAGGAGGAAGGAAGGAGGTGGGTGGTATGTTTCGGCTGCTCATCTCCTCCCCTCATTTTCTGTTGGGCGGCGGTTCAGTGACGCAGCTGTGACGTCGCTGTGACGCCGAACGAACCGCCCCCTTAGAAAGGAGGTGGTTCACCGGTCACAGTGACGTCGCTGCACAGGTATGTGCGTGTGACGCTGCCGTAGCGATAATGTTAACTAATGATTAATTAATGAGTGGGTATCAGTGGGTTGTTTCTTGTGCAGGTTTTTTCCATCTCCTCCTGTTACGACTGTGCACCTTGTATCACCCTGTACTTAATAAACTCATTTTGTATTCAACATTGACAATTCTTGTGGTCCTTTCTTTCTCTGTATCCCCTTTTTTCATATACCTTTGTACTTTCATTGGGGTTGCATTTTCTAGGTTTCATTGCTTGTGGACCTTTCCAGTTCTGGAAAGTTTTTTTAGGTTATGAACTTTATGAACTTACCTGAGATGAACCCAATGAACTAATGCCGAGTTACCGGCTTAGGCTATGTGCACATGTTAAGTATTTGGTTGCATAAAATCTGAATTGTCTGAAAATATGGTTGTGAGAATATAGCCTAACCTCATCATTGACTAGGATTATAAAAACCTGTCTACTTTTTACCAGAATCTGGGCCATTTTTAATGAAAGCTCTTTATTGCTGGTGAACGGTTATGATACTGTGCACATGAGATCACATGCAGGAAAGTGGCTGAGATTCATCTATGCAGTAGGATGTAAGTTAGCATGTTTTACATTGCAGTTAAAGCACCACTCCAATATTTTATTCATTGCATTGGTAGAGTGGTGCTTTAACACTAGAACTACTGGACTCGTGACACCTATATAGAAATACATAGTGCAAAGTAGTCAAAATGACTACCTCAGTAGTTCTAGTGTTAAATGTAAACCTCCTGCCTCCTGTCTTATACTCACTTGTTGATGTCTTCATCTTTTTCCAGCGTCGCTCCGGCCAGTCTCCTTTGACTTATGAACCACTGGCAGTGTCTGTGTTTCATTGAGTGCTCCAGAGGTCACAAATCAATGTAACTCTGTGAGAGCCTTGTTGTGGCTCTCATAGACTTGTATGAAGACTTTGAAATGTAACTTCTGATTTCCGGCCAGTCAGAAGTTATGGGCACAATATGTTGAATATATCATAGGGGCAGGGGGTTTATTTTAAAAGCACCACTCCAGTACCTAGTAAAACTAAATATGCGGAAGTGGTGCTTTGATGTTCCTAATAAATGCAGAAAGAGAGAGCTGTAATTGTCACTTTTACATTAGCGTTAGCACTGTCATCATCAGGATTGTCATTTTTTTCTCCTTAAGCTTAAAAATGGTTTGCGGTTCTACCCAGATTTGATACCTATCAGACATACCTGAGGACTAAAGGTGGAGCCTACAGAAGTTGCACTTTAATGGAAAGAGTTGTACCTGTTTTTGACCTACTGCTAGTTTTGGCTTACAAATATTCTTGGAATATAGAGCTGGTAAATGCAATGCTCCCTTGCAAACGCACCATATACAGTGCCTACAAGTAGTATTCAACCCCCTGCAGATTTAGCAGGTTTGATAAGATGCAAATAAGTTAGAGCCTGCAAACTTCAAACAAGAGCAGGATTTATTAACAGATGCATAAATCTTACAAACCAACAAGTTATGTTGCTCAGTTAAATTTTAATAAATTTTCAACATAAAAGTGTGGGTCAATTATTATTCAACCCCTAGGTTTAATATTTTGTGGAATAACCCTTGTTTGCAATTACAGCTAATAATCATCTTTTATAAGACCTGATCAGGCCGGCACAGGTCTCTGGAGTTATCTTGACCCACTCTTCCATGCAGATCTTCTCCAAGTTATCTAGGTTCTTTGGGTGTCTCATGTGGACTTTAATCTTGAGCTCCTTCCACAAGTTTTCAATTGGGTTAAGGTCAGGAGACTGACTAGGCCACTGCAACACCTTGATTTTTTCCCTCTTGAACCAGGCCTTGGTTTTCTTGGCTGTGTGCTTTGGGTCGTTGTCTTGTTGGAAGATGAAATGACAACCCATCTTAAGATCCTTGATGGAGGAGCGGAGGTTCTTGGCCAAAATCTCCAGGTAGGCCGTGCTATCCATCTTCCCATGGATGCGGACCAGATGGCCAGGCCCCTTGGCTGAGAAACAGCCCCACAGCATGATGCTTCCACCACCATGCTTGACTGTAGGGATGGTATTCTTGGGGTCGTATGCAGTGCCATCCAGTCTCCAAACGTCACGTGTGTGGTTGGCACCAAAGATCTCGATCTTGGTCTCATCAGACCAGAGAACCTTGAACCAGTCTGTCTCAGAGTCCTCCAAGTGATCATGAGCAAACTGTAGACAAGCCTTGACATGACGCTTTGAAAGTAAAGGTACCTTACGGGCTCGTCTGGAACGGAGACCATTGCGGTGGAGTACGTTACTTATGGTATTGACTGAAACCAATGTCCCCACTGCCATGAGATCTTCCCGGAGCTCCTTCCTTGTTGTCCTTGGGTTAGCCTCGACTCTTCGGACAAGCCTGGCCTCGGCATGGGTGGAAACTTTCAAAGGCTGTCCAGGCCGTGGAAGGCTAACAGTAGTTCCATAAGCCTTCCACTTCCGGATGATGCTCCCAACAGTGGAGACAGGTAGGCCAAACTCCTTGGAAAGGGTTTTGTACCCCTTGCCAGCCTTGTGACCCTCCACGATCTTGTCTCTGATGGCCTTGGAATGCTCCTTTGTCTTTCCCATGTTGACCAAGTATGAGTGCTGTTCACAAGTTTGGGGAGGGTCTTAATTAGTCAGAAAAGGCTGGAAAAAGAGATAATTAATCCAAACATGTGAAGCTCATTGTTCTTTGTGCCTGAAATACTTCTTAATACTTTAGGGGAACCAAACAGAATTCTTGTGGTTTGAGGGGTTGAATAATAAATGACCCTCTGAATAAACTTTTCACAATTTAAAAAAAAAAATAAAAAAAGAAATAACATTCTTTTTTGCTGCAGTGCATTTGACACTTCCAGGCTGATCCACAGTCCAAATGTCACAATGCCAAGTTAATTCTGAATGTGTAAACCTGCTAAATCTGCAGGGGGTTGAATACTACTTATAGGCACTGTATCAGAATAGAGGATGCCCTGAGAAATTTGCCAAGATCTGGGAGATGTGGAATTCTTCCCCTTTGACATTGTCCACTTAATTGGGGTGGTTCTTCTGTTCTTGTATCTGTGTAATGAACCTTAGAGATTCTGGTCTGGTATTAGTTATACAGTGTGTCCACCCATATCCTGTCCACCGCCATTAACTTGAGAACGGCGGCAGCTATAGGAATAGAAGTGGTGTCTAGGTATAGTAAAGTAGAAATGCACTACGCGATGAAACCACCTATACCGCCATAAACGGCAAGCAGAAATAAGTGAATAGCGCCCCCCAGCATCAGAAAATCTCTGGGATTTTAGCTACCAGGGGTAGCTGAGACCCTGGAGATCATGATTCAGGCCAGTTTTTCCGGTCCCCGCTCACGTGATCACCGGTATACACCGTATACCAATGATCACATTACAGTAAATGACAGCGCCCGTAAAAAATTATTTATCTCCCATCTGGCATGATCAAACATTCCAGATGGGAGATAAATCTCCTCCCCGGTCCCCCGGTGTCGCCAAAGTGCCCCACCCGACCCCCCAACCCCCTCCCAAAAATCCAAGATGGCGGTGCGCACAGGAGCGCACCGTCCGCATTCATCTTCTTCCTCTGATTTCTGTCGCATGTGCTATGACACATGTGACAGAAAACTGCTCCCCAGGCCCTGCCAGGCCACCACCCATATCCCCCCGGTGTTCTCCGGTGTCCCCCGGTGTCCCCCGTACCTCTTACAGCCTTCATCTACCGCGATCCCTCCTCCTTCACAGTGCACACTGGTCACATGTGCAGAGTGGCTGACAGCTTAGCTTCCTGTGTTCAGAGAGCTGCGCTGGCTGCACGCACTCTGCAGCTGTGACCCAGGGAGTGCGTGTGCAGATTCTTTGCACCCACTTTCCTCAAATGGAGGGTCTGCACTCCTAGAAAATGAGGGATACGTTCCCTGAACGTGCCCCCCATATTCTAAAAGGTCCAGAATCGTCGTGGGACTTCCAAAATGGATTACAATGGACCCGATTTTTTTTTCTTTTCAATAAATTGGTGAAAGAGGGGATGTTTTGGAGAGTGTTTTTTCAAATAATTTTTTTTTGTCTATTTTGTTTTTATTACTGTCAATTAGTTATGTCGGGTATCTGATAGACGCTGTGACATAACTAACTGCTGAAATAGATAGATAAAACAAGCGCACTATGAGAAGCACCCGTGGAATTCTTTTAGCGTTTAAAATATTAGAATTGCTCACCTTTGTTGGTTGTGCGCCCCCGCACAACTTCAGTGTAAGCTTATCAGTCTGGAGTTCCTCCGAGCAGATCCTGTAACCAGGCTTCAGGAGTCCAGATTTGGGGTAACGTTGTCAGTTACTGATTTCCACCGGCACCATTGAATTCAGGTTTTGTTTTTTTTTGTTTTTTTTTTGTTTTTTTTTCCCTTCAATCCTCCAGCTACCAGCTGGATTTTTTGATATGTCAGCAGGTCCTTTGCAGCTATTACCGATTCCCAATGGGGAGGGGGTATATGAAAAAATTATTTCGGTCTAATATAGCGCAATAAGGATATATGCTGATATTAGTTATTTAAACTTTATTAATTAGGCGCTCCTATTATTACAACGCGTTTCAGCGGAATTGCTTTCATCAGGTAAAATAGGAGCAGTCCTATTTTACCTGATGAAAGCAATTCCGCTGAAACGCGTTGTAATAATAGGAGCGCCTAATTAATAAAGTTTAAATAACTAATATCAGCATATATCCTTATTGCGCTATATTAGACCGAAAGAATTTTTTCATATAACTAACTGCTGGGCTTGATGCCAGGTGACATTACACAACTGGTATCAACCCCATTTATTACCCCATTTGCCACCACACCAGGGCAATGGGATGAGTTGGGGCGAAGCACCATGATTGGCACATCTAATGGATGCACCACTTCTGGGGTGGCTGCGGCCTGCTATTTTTAGGCTGGGAAGAGTCCAATAACCATGGCTCTTACCACCCTGAGAATGCTAGACCACCGCTGTCAGCTTCACCTTGGCTGGTGATCTAATTTGGGGGGACCCCACGTTTGTTTGTTTTTTAATTATTTATAAAGATTTAAAAAAAAAACAGCTTGGGTAGCCCTCCAAATTGATCACCAGCCAAGAGAAAGCTGTCAGCTTTGGTTTGCAGGCTACAGCTGTCTGCTTTACCCTAGCTGGCTATCAAAAATAGGGGGGACCCCACGTCATTTATTTAAATTGCTTTTTTTTTTTGGCTAAATACAAGGCTAGGCACCCTTTAGTGCCACATGAAAGTCACTAAAGGGCGCCAGCTTAAAATATGCAGGGAGGTGGGACGTTATATATGTTTGACATCTATCCATTCATCCATTGTAGCATTTTAGGCTGTGTGCCCACAATCAGGGTTTGCAGCGTTTTGGGCGCAGAGTGTTTTCCCTGCGTCAATAACGCTGCATTGTGCAGTAGAAGCACAGTGGAAGGATTTTTAGAAATCCCATGCCCAATGTGCGTCTTTTCTCCGCACCATAAACCGACCTGTGGTGCAGCTTCCCAAGCCTCAGCATGTCAATTTATGCTGCGGAGACAAGAGTGCTCTCTGCAGGTAGAATAGAGCTAAAGTCCACAGCAGCCTGAACCCAAATCGTTGGCATGGGAAGCTGCGTTCTCCTGTGGACAACACTCACATCTCTGCAGGAAGGCTGGCACTGTGTACTAGACGCCGTGTCACTAGATCATGGCCACATAGCCTAAAAATGAGAGATTTGCTGCTACAGCAACATTTTTGTGAAGTACCTGTGGAATCAAAATGCTTACTATACTCCTGAATAAAATCCTTGAGGGGTCCAGTTTCCAAAATGGGGTCACTTGTGGGGGGTTTCTGATGTATAGTTACCCAAGGGGCCCTGCTAATGTGACATGGTGCGCGCAATTTTTTTCAACTTTTCCAAAATTCAAATGGTGCTCCTTCCATTCCAAGCCCTCCCATTTATCCAAACAGAGGTTTTTGGCCACATGTGGGGCATCCCTGCGCTCACAAGAAATTGGATTACAACCTGTGGGGTCCACGTTTAGTTCTTGCCTCTTGAAAAAGTGAGAAATTTGATGCTAAATCAATTTTTTTGTGTGAAAAAAATGAAAATCTTCATTTTGGCAACCTAGGCTTATCAAATTCTGTGAAGTACTCCTGGATTCAAAATGCTCACTATGCACCTAGATAAAAGCCTTGAGATGTCTTGTTTCCATAATGGGGTCAGTGTGGGGGACCTCCACTATTTAGATACTTTAGGCGGGCTTTGCATGCTGCGACATCAGTAACAATGTGTTACCGATGCTGCAGCGATAGTCCCGCCCCCGTCGCACGTGCAATATCTAGTGAAAGCTGCCGTAGCGATTATTATCGCTATGGCAGTTTCACACGCAGATACCTGCCGTGCGACGTCCCTCTGGCCGGCGACCTGCCTCCTTCCTAAGGGGGCGGATCGTGCGGCGTCACAGCGACATCACACGGCAGGCGTCCAATTGAAGTGGAGGGGTGGAGATGAGCAGGATGTAAACATCCCGCCCACCTCCGTCCTTCTCATTGCAGCCGGCGGCAGGTAAGGTGAAGTTCCTCGCTCCTGCGGCTTCACACACAGCGATGTGTGCTGCCGCAGGAGCGAGGAACAACATCGCACCTGTCGCTGCACCGGCATTATGGAAATGTCGGAGGCTGCAGCGATGATACGATAACAACGCTTTTGCGCTCATTCATCGTATCAAAAAGGTTTTACACGTTGCGATATCGACTGCGACGCCGGATGTGCGTCACTTTCGATTTGACCCCATCGACATCGCACGTGCAATGTCGCAACGTGCAAAGCCGCCCTTAGGGGCTTTCCAAATATGACATAGCGTCCGCTAATGTTTCCAGCCAATTGTGCAGTCAAATGACGCTCCTTCCCTTCCGAGCCCTGCCATGCACCTAAACAGTTGATTTCCACCACACATAAGGTATCAGCATACTCAGGAGAAATTGCACAATAAATTTTATGCTGATTTTTTCCTTTTACTCTTGATAGAAAAAAGCTGTCTGGTTGAAGTAACAATTTTGTGGTAAAAATGTATTTTTTTTTATTTTCACAACTCAACATTATAAACTTCTGTGAAGCACCTGGGGGTTCAGGGTACTTACCAAACATCTAGATAAATTTCTTGAGGGGTCTATTTTCCAGAATGGGGTCACTTGTGGGGAACCTCCACTGTTTAGGCTCCTCAGGGGCTCTCCTAATGCAACATGGCGTCCGCTATTGATTCCAGCCAATTTTGCAGTTAAATGGCACTCCTTCCCTCCCGAGCCCCGCCGTGTACCCAAACAGTTGATTTCCACCACATACAAATTATCACCAAACTGAGGAGAAATTACACAATAAATTCCATGGTGATTTTTTTCCTGTTACCCTTGTGAAAAAAAGCTACCTGGTTGAAGTAATAATTTTGTGGTAAAATTTTATTTTTTTATTTTCATGGCTCAACATTATAAACTTCTGTGAAGCACCTGGTGGTTCAGGGTACTCACCAAACATCTAGATAAATTCCTTGAGGGGCCTAGTTTCCAATATGGGGTCACTTATGTTTATTTTTTCCTGTTTACGTACCGTAGAGATCCTCCAAATGCGACATGGTGCCCGCAATCTTTTTCAGCCAACTTTCCTTTCCAAAATTCAAATATTGCTCCTTCCGTTCCAAACCCTCCCATTTCTCCAAACAAAGGTGTCAGACCACATGTGAGGTATCACCGCGCTCATAAAAAAGTGGGTAACAAACATTGGGGTCAAATTTTTGGAAATACTTCTTGAAAAAGGGAGAAAATTGATGCTGAGGAAACCAGGTGATCCAGCTCTACTGGGGCAAAGTCCGGCATGCACGGATACACTCTGACAGTGCAAGGGTCCAATGAAAGAGAAGAAAAAATGTCCAGTTTCCGGAATATTAGTAAAACTGCTGCAATTTTATTTAAAGATGTGAAAATTGACACAATGACAAAAATAGGGAGCCCATATGTGGCATAAGGCTACGCGTTTCGAACGCTGCCTGCGTTCTTTGTCAAGCCTGACAAGGGTTGACAAAGAACGCAGGCAGCGTTTGAAACGCGTAGCCTTATGCCACATATGGGCTCCCTATTTTTGTCATTGTGTCAATTTTCACGTCCCTAAATAAAATTGCAGCAGTTTTACTAATATTCCGGAAGCTGGACATTTTTTCTGCTCTTTCAGAAAATTGATGCTAAAGCAATATTTTTGAGAAAAAAAATGAAAATTTTCAATATGACAATGTAATGTTATCAAAATCTGTGAAGTACTTGTGGGTCCAAAATGCTCACTACACCCCTAGATAGAAGCCTTGAGAGGTCTAGTTTCCAAAATGGCATCACTTGTGAGGGATTTCTGCTGTTTAGGTACTTTAGCGGACATGTAAATGCAACATGGTGCCCACAATCTATTTCAGCCAAATTTGCTTTCCAAAATTAAAATATTGCTCCTTCTGTTCCGAGCCCTCCCATTTGTCCAAAGGTTTCTGACCACATGTGGGGTATTGGCGCGTTCATAAGAAAGTGGGTAACAAGTTTTGGGGTCCATTTTGTTGTGTTATTTTTTTCTAAAAGTGAATAATTTTGGGGTAGAGCAACATTTTAGGTAACATTTTATTTTTTGCTTTTTTCATTCCACATTGCTTTAGTTCCCGTGAAGCACCTGAAGGGTTAATAAACTTTTTGGATGTGGTTTGCAGTACTTTGAGGGGTGCAGTTTTTAGAGTGGTGTCACTTTTGGGTATTTTCTGTCATCTAGGCCTCTCAAAGTCACTTCAAATGTGATGTGGTCCCTAAAAATATGGTTTTGTGAATTTTGTTGAAAAAAATGGGAAATTGCTGAGGAACTTTGAACCCTTCTAACTTCCTAACCCCAAAAAATTTTGCTTCAGAAATTGCGCTGATGTAAAGTAGACATGTGGGAAATGTTATTTATTAACTATTTTGTGTGACATAACTCTCTGGGTTAAGAGCATAAAAATTAAAAGTTTGAAAATTGCAACATTTTCAAATTTTCATCAAATTTCCGATTTTTTCACAAATAAAAGCAAAAAATATCGTTCTAAATTTATAACTATCATGAAGTACAATATATCATGAAAAAACATTGTCAGAATCACCGGGATCCGTTGAAGCGTTCCAGAGTTATAACCTCATAAAGGGACAGTGGTCAGAATTGCAAAAAAAGTACAAAACTGGCTTCGTCCTTAAGGGGTTAAATACAGTTAATACTACAAGTGCTTATCAATACGCAATTTCAGTATATATGTGTGGGGTTTTTGTTTTTTTTTTACACATGGATTCATTGTGATGCATGTTCACATGGCAAATGCAAAATATAACATATCATGTATAGGGTATGACCATGCATGAATTCTCTGTGGTATGTTCACATTGTAAATCCTAAGTATAGTATATTGTGTATAAAGTACGATCATGCATGGGTTCTCTGTGGTATGTGTTCACATTGCAAATGCAGAGTAGAATATATTGTGTATAAAGTACGATCGTTACGATTTTTCACAATAAAGCTCCAGAGTTTTTCCATGACGGTTGCTGGCTTTTTCCACTTCTCTTAATCATCGCTGTTACACCAGGATCCGGCCTGATCTACCTGGCACCATCCACCATTTGGGATACATATAGATCTAGGTGAGCTTTGATTACATTATTCTTTTTGTTTCTAAGTATGTATTATCTGACGTTATGAGTAGGGCTGAGTGGACCCGGACTGTAAAAGTTCAGATCCGTGTGGTTTCAAAGATGCCTGGGTGCCAGACCCAGGCCCGGGATTCTGGGTGTACAATCCAGATTCGGCAGTGGGGAAATTAAAGGAAAAATAAAGAAAAAAAGAATTAAGCGAGTGTTTCATACTTACGGAGACTCAGTGTCATAGCGGAAAACTGCTTCCGGGTCGCGCATTCACTTCCTGTACTGCACAATAGGCTCATTGCATACACACAGCTTTCCGTGCTTTCCCCGCCCACCGAACATCCTATCATCTATGATTGATTGCAGTCAGACGCGCTCCCAGCCTGTAACAGTGTCTGCCTGCAGTCGTCGATCATTGCGGCTCTGTCATTATCTGCACTCACAGCCGGCGGTCTTGTTCAATGGCCGCTCGCTGTGAGGTGTAGCAGAGCTGGAAGCGGCGTGGGACCTCGTGTTGATTACACCAGACCTGGAGGGGTGTTTGGGGTTAATACAGTGGTGAAAGAGGGTGTGTTTTTGTATTTTATTCCAAATAAAAAACTTTTTCTCTGTGATTGTACTTATTTACTTTAATTTACAGGTTAGTGATGCAGGTAACTCATAGACACCTTAGTAGCAGCTGTGCACTGTTATTAACCCTTGCTATTACTCTAATTGCAACCGCACTATGGCAACGGGAAGAGTCGGTAAAACACCGGGATTGTCACATCTAATGGATGTGGCAATACCAGGCGGTTTCAGGCTGATAGCTGGCTTTATCTTGGCTGGATATCAAAATTGGGGGCACAGCATGTTGTTTTTTTTATATAATTTATTTAAATAAAAAACAAGCCGCATGCGGTTTCTCTTAAGCCAGAGTCACAGTTGTGAGGGACTCGCACGAGTCTCGCGTTGCATCACCTGGTACAGCCACACACTCTTCTAACAGGGGCGGGTTTTCCATTGTGTTTCTATGGAGCTGCACACTCATGTTCGGAGAGCGGCAGACCATGCCGGGTGATGTCATGCAAGACTCAAACGAGTCTCATATCGCATCATCTGGCACAGCCGCACACTCTCCTGACAGTGGTTCGGCCGCATGTGTTTCTATGTACCTGCATGCTCATGTTCGGAGAGCAGTAGACTGTGCCAGGTGATGCCATGCTAGACTCGCACGAGTCTCACAACGCATCATCCAGCATAGCTGCACACTCTCCTGACAGGAGCGGGTCGGCCGCATGTGTTTCTATGTACCTGCTTACTCATGTTCGGAGAGTGGCAGGCCATGCCTTGTGATATGATTTGAGTCCCTCACACGTGTGACTCTGGGATCATTTTGATACACATCACAGATAAAACTTGACAGCTGGGGACTGCAGCTGTGGGCTAGCATCAAAATATGGGGGACTCTGCACCGATTGTTTTATTTATTCATTTATTTTTATACCACCATACTAACCCGCAGACACTTATGTCGCGGGCGGAGGAGGGGACGCCGCGCTCTCCCTACTGCTGCTCGGGTCCGGCTGCCGCGGCTGCTGCGGCCTGCTGCTGCTCGGTGGCTCGAGCGATGGGCCGGATCCCGGGGACTCTAGCGGCGCTCCTCGCCCGTGAGTGAAAGGGGATTTTGGGTGTGGGGATTGGTTATTGTCCGTGACGCCACCCACGGTTTTGGTGATTTGTTGACACCACCGCTGCTCTGTATGGGGATCCCGGGAAGGATGGTATGGAGCAGCCAGTTGTTGTGTTGCCCCTCCGTGGGTAGGGGTTGGTGATCCCGGGGCCCAGTGATTAGGTGGGTGATGCAGGGCTTGGTGGGGTGCAGGGACGCGGGGGCAGCGCTGTGCCTTGCGGCACTGTGGTACTCACTCAGCCTGAGACGTTGACACAGTTTTCGGTAAAACACACGGCTGGAAAGACGGTTCCCACGGACGGCTGCACTTGCTTTCCCCAGTAGGTGACGGTGATGTCCCTTTTCCTGCACCTAATGTTTATGTATTGGTAGCGATGGGTTCCCACCCGCTCCCCGGCTTGGATATGGGCCGGAGGAGCCCTACTTTGCCCGCAGGCGCTGGCCCTGAGAAACTGGTGCCCTGGCGGTGGCGGTGTCTCTCTGTAACGGTCGGACTGTTGCCTTCAATCGGGACTTGAATGTTTGGAGACAGACGTCCCCTTCACTGACGGATTTGGCAAATTATGGCGACTCCAAGCCTTGCCGGGATCCGAGAGGCCCCTGCCCTGGTGCTGACTGTTCTTCATATACTGCTCCAGACCGCCGGGCTACTACCCGTCCGCGGTCCTTCCAGCAACCTCCGAGCAGTCCCCCTGCAGACTATCACCGCCGTCTGCTGACCTTGCTGTCACTGTCCGGGCACACAGCCGGACCAACTTCAGGCTTTACTACTGTCACTTCAGCTTCTCTCTTCAGCTTCACTACTACTTCACTTCTACTTTCAACTCTAACTTGAACTTCACTCAAGCTCTCCCTGAGCTAACTCTGTTTACTCTTCACTCTCCTAAACTCAACTCTGTTCTCTCTGGTTCTTCCCGCCTCCAGGGCTGTGTACTCCTCGGTGGGCGGAGCCAACCGCCTGGCCCACCCCCTGGTGTGAACATCAGCCCCTTGAGGAAGGCAACAAGGATTTTGGTAGCCTAGGTGTTCCTAACTGGGGTGTAGGGTGTGGTGGTGTGATGACCTGTGACCCCTGGCTTGCCCAGGGCGTCACATTCCCCCTTAGCAAAATGCAGACCGTCCGCGGGCTGCCCGTCCAACACCGGTTTTATTTTCTGTAAAAGTATAAAAAGGTAAACGGTAACATTTAAAGCATAACATCATCCCACAACGGGAGGCACATTTCTTAAACATTGCATAACGGTTTACGGTTACGGTTTCTGCTCTCTCCCACCCAAGCAACCTGGCTCTGATGCTGCCCCTAAAACCCAGGCAGCACCCCTTGACCCAAGTCCAGCACAAGTCACCCGAGCGGGATCTGTCCTTCCCCTCCAGAGGGTAGCCACCGGTTCCTGTGGTGGCTGGGCCCCAGCCTGCTCTGTTGAGGGCCCTCCCTCCAACCTGCCTCTCCGGAGGCGGTAAATGCAGAAACGGTAATGGTAAAACAACTTATTTACAAGCCACTAACGTTTGTAGTTGCCCTGCAAGTTCACGGGCTTGTCCATGAGCAGTTCCTCATGCAAAACTTTTTAAACGGTCCCCACGGGGACAACGGTGCCGGCAACGGCCGGTTTCCTAATCACGGTAAATGAGGTAACTCCATCAGTTGATCAATTTCATTTGCAAACTTTTTTCAAACTTTTCAAACAAAAACCTCAGTGGTGGTCCCAACGGAGACTGGACAACGGTGCTCCGCTGCCCTTACTCCTGATATCCGGCTTCATCCTCCTCCGACACGGGCTCGGTGTCAGGCCCGGAATCACTATCGTCGGCCTCTGCACCAGACGGGCGGCCACCAGCTGCCGCAGCCTCTAGGCTTGCTACTCTCTTGGCCACGGTCATGGAGGGGTGGATGCCTGACGGGCCAGGCGCAGTACGGTGCACGGGCAAGGAGGACGGAGGCGGCGTGGGGGCCAGGAGCAGACCGGGTCCCTCAGCCGCAGCGGTCGGTCCCTCGGGGACACAGGGGCGTGGGTCACTCACCAGCTCCTCCATCATGGCCTCCATTCCATGCACTCGTGCAACCGCAACTACATTCTCCACCTCCGCGGACCACTGTTCCATCAGCCGGCAGATCTGGCTCCGGTAGTGTCGGCAGATCCCTGCCGTTCGGGCTCTCAGCCATGCCGCTGTCCCGGGCACCGGCTCGGTAGCCTCCGCGTAGGTAGGGGGAGCGGACATTCCTTGCAGGGGCCAGCGTCCTTATCTGTATAGCCGCGCTCACATGCAGCTTGCCGCCATTCCGTCTCCCTTCGCTTCTCTCCAGCCCCTCCTCTATTGGGGCGGGGTTTTGGCCTTCGTGCCTCTGCTACTCGAGAAGACGCTCGAGCGGGAACTTTTCGCTCCAAAGATGGCGACTTCTGAAATTTTTCAGCCGGATACCTCCGGCGGTTACAAGGCGCACCTCTACCCAATGGCAGAGCGGTAAGATCCTGTTCGTGACGCCAAGTTGTCGCGAGCGGAGGAGGGGACGCCACGCTCTCCCTACTGCTGCTCGGGTCCGGCTGCCGCGGCTGCTGCGGCCTGCTGCTGCTCGGTGGCTCGAGCGATGGGCCGGATCCCGGGGACTCTAGCAGCGCTCCTCGCCCGTGAGTGAAAGGGGATTTTGGGTGTGGGGATTGGTTATTGTCCGTGACGCCACCCACGGTTGTGGTGATTTGCTGACACCACCGCTGCTCTGTATGGGGATCCCGGGAAGGATGGTATGGAGCAGCTAGTTGTTGTGTTGCCCCTCCGTGGGTAGGGGTTGGTGATCCCGGCGCCCAGTGATTAGGTGGGTGATGCAGGGCTTGGTGGGGTGCAGGGACGCGGGGGCAGCACTGTGCCTTGCGGCACTGTGGTACTCACTCAGCCTGAGACGTTGACACAGTTTTCGGTAAAACACACGGCTGGAAAGACGGTTCCCACGGACGGCTGCACTTGCTTTCCCCAGTAGGTGACGGTGATGTCCCTTTTCCTGCACCTAATGTTTCTGTATTGGTAGCGATGGGTTCCCACCGGTAACCCGCTCCCCGGCTTGGATATGGGCCGGAGGAGCCCTACTTTGCCCGCAGGCGCTGGTCCTGAGAAACTGGTGCCCTGGCGGTGGCGGTGTCTCTCTGTAATGGTCGGACTGTTGCCTTCAATCGGGACTTGGTTGTTTGGAGACAGACGTCCCCTTCACTGACGGATTTGTCAAATTATGGCGACTCCAAGCCTTGCCGGGATCCGAGAGGCCCCTGCCCTGGTGCTGACTGTTCTTCGTATACTGCTCCAGACCGCCGGGCCACTACCCATCCGCGGTCCTTCCAGCAACCTCCGAGCAGTCCCCCTGCAGACTATCACCGCCGTCTGCTGACCTTGCTGTCACTGTCCGGGCACACAGCCGGACCAACTTCAGGCTTTACTACTGTCACTTCAGCTTCTGTCTTCAGCTTCACTACTACTTCACTTCTACTTTCAACTCTAACTTGAACTTCACTCAAGCTCTCCCTGAGCTAACTCTGTTTACTCTTCACTCTCCTAAACTCAACTCTGTTCTCTCTGGTTCTTCCCGCCTCCAGGGCTGTGTACGCCTCGGTGGGCGGAGCCAACCGCCTGGCCCACCCCCTGGTGTGAACATCAGCCCCTGGAGGAAGGCAACAAGGATTTTGGTAGCCTAGGTGTTCCTAACTGGGGTGTAGGGTGTGGTGGTGTGATGACCTGTGACCCCTGGCTTGCCCAGTGCGTCACATTTACACTGCTTTCCTCGCCTACCGGCCGTCATGGCGCCTGTGATTGGTTGCAGTCAGCTGACATGCTGACATTCAGGGTGAGGGCGTATCTAACTGCAATCAATTACATGTGCCGGTGGGTGAGCAAAGCAGTGAATATTCAGTGAGAGTTAATTGTTGTCTCCGGAAGGGAAAGCATGACCTGGAAGGAGTGTAACACCATGACACAGCCTCGGTATGTACATCGAACGCGTTCCTACCCTCCTATACCTTCCACCAATGGTTTTTTTTTAATCTCCGGATTCTGGCCCCGATAGACTTACATGGGTACCGGATTCCGGAGCGGATCTGTTGTTTTTTTGTTTTTTTTTTAGCAGGGTTTTTTTGCGAGTTTGACCAGCAAGTTATGAGCCATTACCTGTATATATCCAAAGCTAGTACAGCCAAAGTGTCATCACTAATTTTGCCTTATGTACATGTCTTGCCTTTTTTCTGTAGAAACATTTATTGTGAAAACATGGTGTAATTTGTTCTAATTTTAGCTTTGAATACAGCAGAAATGACCAAATTTGGAAATACAATGACTAGATTTTACTGCATCTGAAATTCTATGTTATTTCTCCGTCAGAAATAGATGTAATTTTTATATATTGTGGGAATGTCTTGGGACGTGGTGGGCAAAGACAAATGGAAGACGATCCAGGTATAAACAAGTCCAAAAAGAAAATACTACAAAATAATGGAGACAGGATAGCACTGTCCCAGCTGGATACTCCTCATTTATGCTTTTTGATGAAACGTGTTAACCAAGTACACTATGTTGTTTACATATATCACAATTTCCTTATTTACTTACTATAGCATATATGCTCATTTTTTTTTTCTCTTGGTTTTGTCTGTAAAATGTTCAGTGTGAATGTGCTCTTATTATTGCATGTATACCATATGTGATCCTCATTTTTTTTTCTACAAAATATTGGCAGGATATTAATGTGCAGGTTTATTCTGCAAGTCCCTTAACAAAATAAACACAGGTCCATTTTGGCTCTATCTAAAAAAAAGTATACTGTGTTTTCTCCCCTATAGAGAACATTTAACCCCTTCAGGACCTTGGATGTACCAGTACATCCTATTTGGTAGGGACTTCCCGACCATAGACTTACCGGTACGTCCTGGTAATCACCCCAGGCAGAGAAGTGTGCACATGCAATCGCCGCTGGAAGTTCGACGTACATGAGTCTCACAGTCAGGGACAGTCCCCACACCATCCCTGGCTGCTAAACCCCCTAAATGCCTTGATTGATATCAATTGCAGCATTTACGGATTTACGGGACTGGGAGAGGAAGTGCACTTTCTTTCCCATCCGATTGATGCTCCCGCAATGTCATAACAAGGACCCAATCAATGCTTTGGTAACCTAAGGCCGTCAAAATGAACTCCGGGTCACTCAGCTATGGGAAGCCTTTTAAGCCATGCTAGGAGCACGATCTACAATGCTTCTGTCAGTGCAGCACTGAGCGATATAATGTATTGCAATTCTGGTGCATTGCAAACAATATATCAGCGATCAGAGCAATAAAAGTTAATGTCCCACATAGGGACTAAGAAAAAAAGTATAAGAAAAAAATTCAAAAATTGTAAAAATATTTAAAAAAAAATCAGAAAATAATGAACAAAGTTTATAAAAATAAATACCAATAAATATCTATATTTATGTTAAAAAAATAAACATACTTGGTGTTGCCATGTCCGTAATAACTCTATTATTTATTTATGAAAATAAAAAAGTTATAGCTCTCAGAATACAGACATGCAAAAACTATTTTTTTTTCTATAAAATTGTTTTTATGTTGAAAAGCGGTAAAACATAAAAAAAACAATATAAATGTGGTATCACTGTAATTGTACTGACCAGAAGAATAAACCTGTTTTATCATGTTTACAATACGGTGAACGGTATAAAAAAAAATAAAAAAACAATTGCTGAATTGCAGTAACTTCTTGAGTCTGCCTCACAAAAAGCGGAATAGAAAGCGATCAAAAAATATGATGTGGCCCAAAATAGTACCTATAAAAATTCCAACTCATCCTGCAAAAAACAAGCTCTCACATAGAACTTTATCTGCAGAAAAATAAAAAAAAAAAACCTATAGCCTTCAAATTACGTTGATGCAAAAAAGCTTTTTTTTGTAAAAGCGTTTTTAGTGTAATAATAGCCAAACCTTAAAAAAACCTATATAAATCTGGTATCACTGTAATCATACAGACCTGAGGAATATAGCCACCCTATCATTTATACTGTAAGGTGAACGACATAAAAAATAGTAAAAAAAAATTCTTCAACTGCTGTTGATTTGATTATTCTGCTTCTCAAAGATCGAAATAAGTAGCGGCTCACATTTATCCTATGCTCTACACTGAGAGCTTACAACTGAGATTATGTGTAAATTTCTGAAAGCGTGAGTCAGACAAAATACCCATTGGCAGATTCACTGTAGTGAGGCAGAGGGAGTCACTTTGACCTCCCATCTAGCCTGTTGTCAGGACCGGGAGGACTGGTAGACCCAGGAGGTGGATCCGCTGGACCAAGCACCCCACCGGGGGGCAGGGTACCCGGCAGCCGGAGCACTGGCGTGGCCGGGACGGGAGCCACATCCCAGAGGGGACGGGAAGAACAAAGTCACTGGGGTCACAAAGTTCCTAAGACTGTGCGGTATACTGGTACAGGTGCCGGGTAGGAAAGACAAACAGTAGTCCAGGACACGGCACAAGGGGACCTGAGCACCTAGCTCACAAGACAAGGCTTCAAGACACGTTGATCAGGCCCCGCCCACATGGAAAGGCCAGTCTTATATACCCAGCACAGCCCCATGTCATATCCTGCTTCAGGTGTGCTGGGGCTATAAGACCAGGAGAGTGGGCGCGGCCCGGTCCTATACAGAAGCATGAGCCTCAGAATCAGAGCCGGACAACTCAGAGTCAGACCACTCAGAGTCAGACACAAGGGAGCAGGACGCAGGGGAGCACGAGCGGGAGCGGCAGCTGTGACCGGAGGGCACATGGACTGGGTCAGTGGGTACGGAGCGGTGCTGGGATGGTGCGACCGGATCAGTGGGTAAGGAGCGGTGCTGGGACATTGGGAGCGTGACAGTACCCCCTCTTTATGCCCCCCTCCGAGAAAAGTACCCCTGGGGCACCCCGGGCTGGGCCTCCAGGCCGCAAATCAGATCATCAACAGGGAAGGACCGCGAAGTCCTCACCCTCCTCTTGGCCACTACACTTCTCACCGGACACCCCATGGAAGCAGCAACGGGGAGAGGGAGAGTACTGGCAGCAGGAGAGAGGGAATCGTGGACGACCGGCTCAGTAGTACAGGCGGTAGAAGAGAGGGTATCGAGAACGACCGGCTCGGGTGTCTCGGACCGGGCACAGGACATTGTCTCATCATCAGAAGTCGGTGGTATCAAAGTCTCAATTGCCAGGGACGGTGGAACGACGCTGGACTGCGTCGTCTCTTCTTCTGGTTCCGGTGGCACCACAGCCACAAGTGACAGGAGTTGTGGTACGGCGCTGGACTGCGTCATCGCCTCTTCTTCCTGCGGCATAACAGGCTCAGGTGCCAGGGGCCGAGGAACGGGCTGTAGACAGTTATCATGGCACAAGGGACTCCAGAGAGTGATTGCGCCAGAGCGCCAACTGATGTCAGGGTCATGGAGTTCTAGCCAGGAGCGCGGGAGCCATTCTCGGGATGACATACAAGGCAATAGTCTCAGTGTGCAGAGCACCAACACGGAGTCTCACGGGTTCGGTGGTATATAAAACGGGTTCGTATAATGGTTTTCCGTCCACAGAGGCGAACCAGAGGTGTTTAGCAAGCGGCATGACGGGTATCCGATAACGGTCCACTGTAGCTTGTAGGATGAAATTACCCGCTGCCCCAGAATCAATGTGAGTCTCTGCCGTGAACCATGTCTTCTCAGTCATTGCCTGGACAGTCTGTGTAACCGGGACTGAGGGGATTCCGGTACCAAGGGTGGCGGTTCCCACCATCCCTTAGACTTGGAGTCTTCCTGGCCTCTCAGGGCAAGAGCGGAGCAGATGTGAACCACTTCCACAATAGAAACACAGGCCCCGGGCGAGCCGCTCTGCATGGCGTTGCTCGGCTTCGCTCAGCCGGTCTATTTGCATAGGTTCGGGAGTTGAATCACAGGAAGGCAATGGCGGGGGAACGGTAGACTTCTGCAGGACAAAGGCGTGACGGACTGGTCGCTTCTCCCTGGATACCTTCTTGGTCCGTTCCTGAAAACGGAGATCAATCCTGGTGGCTAGTGATACCAAAGCATCCAAGGTACGGGGAACATCACGACCGGCTAATTCGTCCTTGATGCGACCGGAGAGCCCCTCCCAGAAGGCGGCAGTCAATGCCTCGTTGTCCCAACCTAGCTCGGAGGCAAGTGTGCAGAACTGGATGGCGTACTGGCCAACCGTTAGGGTCCTTTGGCGTAGCCGGAGGAGCGAGGAGGGAACCGCGGTAGTGCGTCCCGGTTCATCAAAGGTACTTCGAAAAGCCTGAAGGAATTCCCAGATGTCGGTCGTCACCGGATCCTCGTTCTCCCACAACGGATTTATCCAGGCCAACGCCTCGCCTTCCAGGTGGGACATCACAAAGGCTATCTGGGCTTGGTCGGAAGCGAAGAGGTGCGGGAGTAATTTGAAGTGTAGCGAGCACTGGTTCAAAAACCCCCGGCAGTTCTTGGGGTCCCCGGCATACCGAGGCGGAGCAGTGAGGCGAAGTTGCGAGGCTGCGGAGACAACGGGTTCAGATCCAGACACCGTTTGCTGCATGGACTGAGACGAGGCGGTGGTCTGTAACGTGTACAACCGGTGGTCCACAGACGTCAGGAACTTCAGTATGTGGTGTAAGGTTTCACGCTGTTGCACCAGTTCCTGCAGTGGGTGCGGAGCGGTGCTGGGTGCGACCGGATCAGTGGGTAAGGAGCGGTGCTGGGACATTGGGAGCGTGACACCTGTAGTCCAGCAGTGTCCATTTTTTAGGTGACTTTTTAGGTGTGCACAAAAGTGCGGTAAACAACAGTTTTGTGCACGTTTGAAAAGACAGACACCGTTAAACAGAGGACGAATGGAGTCTAGAGTAACTCTGCTGCCTCATTGTTGTGAATGGATCTGTCTAGGGTTTTACTTGAGTCACGTATTTTGCAGATGTAAATGTGAACTGATCCAAAATGTTTTGTACCTCAAATTGCAACCAAATAGCAGTCAACTCAACCAACGAAAAAAACAAGTCCCCACTCAGATCCGTCATTGGTTAATGGAAGTATAGGTGACTTACACATTACTGGTAGCACAATAGCTGTGGAAAAGCACTATGGCTACCGCCCAATAAGAGATCCAGCAAAATCTGCACTTCCAAATCAAAATACCCCCCCTCCATTCTGAGCACCACTATGTGTCTAAACCACAGTTAATGTCCACATGTTTGGCATTGTTGTAGCAATGGAAACCCACTTAACTTACGGGGTGTGTGTCTTCAGAAACACAAGCTGGATAAAATGTATGGGCAATACAATGCACTGGGCATTATAAGGGCTTATTTGCAATTCTTAATTCTGCAACATTCACTGTATTTGACTTCATGGGTGTGTGATGCCCCTGGACTATCAGGTCGTCACAGGGTACTGCACAAGCTGCCCTTCCGTTTAGTATTTCGCCTCCCTCTTGGTTCTAGGTCCCTACTTAAGTGGTGTTGCCTCTCACAGCAAATAAAAATCCTAGAGACACCGTGCATCACACCCACCTGACACACCAGTGGACGGCTTGAGAGGAATAGAGTCGCCCACCTGGGAGGTCAGGGAGGGGAGGTGTGTGGAGAGTAGAGTTTAGTCAGTGAGTGGAGTTGGAAAGTAGCCCTCGAGCTGAGAGGAGCTCAGAGGAAGTCGGGAGTGGGGTCTCCCAAAGTAACTGCCTAGGTTGCAGACGGTGGTCTGGGCCTAGAGAAGTCAAACCCCCGATCGCAGGGGATTGTGGCGAGGTGCTCGGACCCGTCGAGGAGGATGGCCGGCAGCCTGGTCCGTCACTGGTCTGGGACCGAAGACACGACAGGGTACATGGACCCTAGGTCGGGGAGTAGCTTCAGGCAACCCGACAATTCACCTGAGGAGAACTGAGCCATCACCATCCATTCCCACCCGCTCCAGAATCGGGGCATAAGCGCAATGAGGAGGATAGGACTTTCCAACCAAAACGGTCCAGAAAATCCCAAGCGTGAGCCCTGAGAGCAAGCTCCCATACTTAGCCATAGTAGGGAGCGGGGCCCGGCTAGTTCCAAGCTACCGGGCCACCCAGTTTAAGTCTAAACTAAGTGCCAGGAGGCAGGTCACGGACCACCAGGCAGCACCACTTGGGGACGGATCCAGACGAGCTCCCCTCAGCGGCAGCGGTACCCAGAGACTTGGTTTACCCGGTTGTGGGTGTCTGCTTATGAACTGAGTGAGTACGAGAGTGACTTCTGCATCCCCACGGCATCCCCCCTTCACCGAGTCCCGGGGCATCCCCTACCTGTGGAGGGTTCCAACACCATGCTGCCCCGTTCCATCATCCCCGGGTACTCCCAACAGCAGTGGTGGTACTCTTAATTACCAGACATCACTAGTGGCATCACAAACTATAACTCCCCTGTAAATACCCCCTTTTTCATTCGAGTGGCCGCAAGACCCCCCGGATCCAGAGACCCTCGAGCCACAGCGAACCCGGATCCGAGCAGCTCGGCTGCTTCCACGGGGGTGGTACACCTCAAAAAACTTGGCGTCACGAACAGGATACGAGCAGGACCCACTTACCTCGGTAACGTGCGCCTTGAAAATCCAAACCGCGAGTCAAGAGTCCCGTTTCCCGCCATTTCCGCCATTTTCCGCCATCTTTTGGCACCAGAACGCCGTCTTCTCGACCAAAAGCGCGCAAAGCTGAAGCCCCGCCCTTTTCCTGAGAGTCAGCCCGGAACCGGAAGTTCCCAGAGGGCCACAACAAAGAAGTGAGTGGTGGGCGAAAACCGAGGGGGCGTGACGGCATGTAACAGTGGAAGAGAAGCAGGGATGCCAGGACTCTGCCATAACGTTCCTGGACCCTGCAGAGAAAAGATTGTGGCTGCGTGAGACTGGTCACCGGAGCGTGCTGCTGCCGGGACCACAACCTGGATTGAACAAGAAATGGAACAGCTCTGCAGGAGCATGCGGACGCAATTCCTCTTCATACTAGACCACTGGAGGGAAGAGATGAGGAGCCTGGCAGTGGCAGTGCGAGCCCATGAGATCAAAATCCCACGTGAAGAGCAGGTAAGCGGATACCCAGTCCCAGTTGATTCCACTAATCCCGCCGATGCGGCTGTGAGATCCGGTCGGCCCCCGTTTACGGCAACTACCTTACCACCTCCACCCCCCATCCTCAGCGGACGCCGAGCTGCCCATTCCAACCCCGGCTGTGGAACCTTCAGCCCCAATCTATGAAGAACCAGCTGCGGAGCTCCCGGCCCCGTCACCCGATCAGGTCACGACAACGGTCACCCAGACACCGGCCCGACCAGACCCGGCCGCATCACCGGGCCCATACATAGAGACGGAGCATCCGGACTCTGCATCCCCGACTGCGGAGCAGTCGTTCTTCGATTACGACGTAGCGATGGCGAAGTATGAAAAGCCACCGGCGCCGCCACCACACAGCATCCCAGCGGCTGTTGGGGCCTCAAGAGTACAGTTAAAACCCATGCCAGCTAGGGAGCCGAGGCCGGACATTGACGCCTCCTACTGGGAATGACACTAGCAGAAGATATACCAAGAGATGACAACACGAGACCGATGACGACGAGAGGTTGCCGCCCGTACTCACCATGAGAAGGATCAGGTGAGAAATGCCGCTTCCCGAGTCCGGGGGTAACGGTACCGCAGCCTAGTTTATCATTTTGACCCCGACCAGGGATGGGGGTTCATCCGGGAAGCGGGCCTCACAGCTGGGGTGTTTTTGTCCCGGCGGGATGTAGCACAGCACCTCCCCAAGGGACACCTTGGGCGGAATCTGGAGCCGGAGGATATAGTCACCTATACTCGGCATTGTGGAGAGTGGGGATGGTATGCCCTAGATGTTATTAAGCAAGTCATGATGGAAGAAGAGTTTGTACCGGCGTCTGTGTTGTGTAGCAGCAAGGAAGCATGGCTACTGGACCCTGCCACTTAAAATTGCAAAAGTTAGAGTGAGGATCTGTGTTTTCTTTTATTGTTTTCAATAGTTTGTTATTTTTCTTGTATTATAGGGAATAGTAATGTTTATTAAAGAAAAAAAAAATACTGAATAATCAACAGAGAATTTTACCTGATTGAGAAAAGTTAATATAATGTTTGCACAAAGTGCATGGACTTCGGTTAATATAAATATATATTAATAGTAAAAATGAACCATAGCCACGGGACTGGTTGTGACCAACACAGACTTGTATTTTTGTACATAGTTTCACCTCCTGTGCCTACCAGAGTCGTCTTTGCAACACCCGGGATATTAACCTGGTCACGGACCCAAGGATAGGAATGCAGCGGGTCAGGTTGTTTGGGTGGCGGGTTGATGGGATCTGCAACAGAGTAGGTTGAGCCTCCGCTACTAACATAACCAGTAGTGTTCCATAGTTGAAATGATGAACTCTAAGGGGCACTTTGCACACTACGACATCGCAGCTGCGATGTCGGTGGGGTCAAATCGAAAGTGACGCACATCCGGCGTCGCAGTCGATATCGTAGTGTGTAAATCCTTTTTGATACAATTAAGGAGAGCAAAAACGTCCAAATCGTATCATCGGTGTAGTCTCGGTCATTTCCATAATTTCGGAAGGACCGATGTTACGATGCTGTTCCTCGTTCCTGCGGCAGCACACATCGCTGTGTGTGAAGCCGCAGGAGCGAGGAACATCACCTTACCTGCGTCCTGCGGCTCACGCCGGCTATGTAGAAGGACGGAGGTGGGAGGGATGTTTACGTCCCACTCAGCTCCGCCTCTCCGCTGCTATTGGCTGCCTGCCTTGTGACGTCGCTATGACGCCGCACGACCCGCCCCCCTTAATAAGGAGGTGGGTCGGCGGCCAGAGCAACGTTGCAGGGCAGGTGAGTGCATGTGAAGCTGCCGTAGCGATAATGTTCGCTACGGCAGCTATCACCATGATATCGCAGCTGCGACGGGGGCGGGGACTATGGCGCTCGGCATCGCTAGCATCGGCTTGCAATGTCGAAGTGTGCAAAGTGCCCCTAACTGTTCAGTAACGTTTAAGAAATGTGCCTCCCTAATGTGGGATGAAAAATCATGTAAATAAAAATGTTTCCTTTGTTCTTACAGTTATGCAAATAAATCTCTGGATATCCTGTAGCTCAGGGATGAGCTACGTTTAACCAAGTGGGAATGTGATGCCCCTGGACTATCAGGTTGTCACAGGGTACTGCACAAGCTGCCCTTCCGTGCAGTATTCCGCCTCCCTCTTGGTTCTGGGTCGCTACTTAAGTGGTGTTGCCTCTCACAGCAAATCAAAATCCTAGAGACACCCTGCATAACATCCACCTGACACACCAGTGGACGGCTTGAGAGGAATAGAGTCGCCCACCGGGGAGGTCAGGGAGGGGAGGTGAGGTGTGTGGAGAGTAGAGTTTAGTCAGTGAGTGGAGTTGGAGTTGGAAAGTAGCACTCGAGCTGAGAGGAGCTCAGAGGAAGTCGGGAGTGGGGACTCCCAAAGTGACTGCCTAGGTTGCAGATGGTGGTGTGGGCCTAGAGGAGTCGGCCCCCCGGTCGCAGGGGATTGTGGCGAGGTGCTCGGACCCATCGAGGAGGACGGCTGGCAGCCTGGCCCTGTCACCTGTCTGGGACCGAAGGCACGATGAGGTACATGGACCCTCGGTCAGGGAGTAGCTTCAGGCAACCCGACAATTCACCTGAGGAGAACAGAGCCTTCACCATCCGTTCCCACCCGCTCCAGAATCGGGGCATTAGCGCAACGAGGAGGATAGGACTTTCCAACCAAAATGGTCCAGAAAATCCCAAGCATGAGCCCTGAGAGCAAGTTCCCATACTTAGCCATAGCAGGGAGCGGGGCCCGGCTAGTTCCAAGCTACCGGGCCACCCAGTTGAAGTCTAAACTAAGTGCCAGGAGGCAGGTCACGGACCACCAGGCAGCAACACTTGGGGACGGGATCCGGTCAAGCTCCCCTCAGCGGCAGCGGTACCCAGAGACTTGGTTTACCCGGTTGTGGGTGTCTGCTTATGAACTTAGTGACTTCTGCATTCCTACGGCATCCCCCCTTCACCGAGTCCCGAGGCATCCCCTACCCTTGGAGGGTTCCAACACCATGCTGCCCCGTTCCATCATCCCCGGGTATTCCCAACAACAGCGGTGGTACTCCTAATTACCAAACACCACGGGTTCCGTCACGAACTATAACTCCCCTGTAAATACCCCCCTTTTCATTCGAGTGGCCGCACGACCCTTGGGTCCGGAGACCCTCGAGCCACAGTGAACCCGGATCCGAGCAGCTAGGCTGCTTCCACGGGGGCGGTACAGGTGTTTTACAGAGACTAAATTGTCACAACATCTGTAGATGAACTCCCAGCGGGGTGTAATTTTCAAAATTTGGTCACTTGAGGGGGTTTCTGCTGTTCTTGCACTGAGGGGCTATGCAAATGGAGTCAGCAAACTATTCTAAAAAAATCTGTGCTCCAAAAGTCAAATGGCGCTCTTTCCCTCCTGATTCCTGCCGTGTTGCCAAACAGTGCTGTACAGTCACATGTGTAGTATTGCCAAATTCAGGAGAAATTGGGTCATACATTATAGTGCCTTTTTTTACCTATTCCCTTTGTGAAAATTGGAAATCTGTGGTTAAAACCACATATTAGTGGTAAAAATATAATTATTTTTTCTTCATCGCCCAATAGTATAACATTTTGTGACACACCTGGACCATCAATTTGCTTACTGCACCCCTAGATAAATTCATTGAGGGGTGCAGTTTGTAAAATTCATCTATACAGTAGGATGTGAGTTAGCATGCTTTACATTGCAGTTAAATCACCAAGCCACTTTTTTTAATGTATCGCTTGAGTGCTTCTTTAAATTTAAGTCCCCTACCTCCTATCTTATTCTGATTTGTCGCCATCTCCATCTGTTTCCTTTGATTTGTGACCTGCAGACAGCTCCAGTGCTTCATGGAGCGCCAGAGGTCACACATCAATGTAAATCTATGAGAACCTTGTTCTTACTCTCATAGACTTCAATTAAGACATTGTGACGTAACTTCTGACTTTTGGCCAGTCAGAAGTTACGGGCACAATATGGCAAGTATGTCATAAAGGGCAGGGGGGCTTATATTAAAAACACCACTCCAGTGCTGAAAAAAATAAATATGCTGGAGTGGTGCTTTAATCTTCCTAAAGCCTGCTTTACACGTTGCAATTTCGCATACGATATCGTATGCGATTTGCAACGCCCCCCCCATCGTATGTGCAGCACGTTCAATTTGTTGAACGTGCCGCACATACGATTAACCCCCGTCACACGTACTTACCCGTACATACGACCTCGATGTGGGCGGTGAACGTCCACTTCCTGGAGTGGGAGGGACGTTCCGCGTCACATCGACGTCACGCGGCAGCCGGCCAATAGAAGCGGAGGGGCGGAGCTGAGTAGGACATAAACATCCCGCCCACCTCCTTCCTTCCTCATTGTGGGCCGGGAGCCGCAGGACGCTGGTAAGATCTGTACATCGTTCCCGGGTGTAACACACTGCGATATGTGCTACCCCGGGTACGATGAACAACCTGACGTTCAATCCATGAGGAATGAACGATGTGCGTGCGATGAACATTTTACCGTTTAATCGCAATCACACTTAGTTGTTACATGCTACCATGTAACTTACAATGCTGGATGTGCGTCACTTACGACGTGACCCCGCCAACACATTGTAAGATATATTGCAGCGTGTAAAGTGGGCTTTAGGGATGCAGAAAAAGCTACAATTGTCACTTTTCCATTGGATTTAGCACTGTTATCCTCAGGACTGTCATTTTTTTTATCCCTTGGGCCACTTTTGCACATTAGTACGCATGTATATCTGGTGCTATGTGCCATTAACTGAATATAGCCAAAACTAGTACAGCCAAAGCGTCTTCCAAAAAATTAATGCCTTTTTGCTTTTTGTGCATGGCTTGCCTTTTTTCTGTAGAAACATTTATTGTGAAAACATGGTGTAATTTGTTCTAATTTTAGCTTTGAATACAGCAGAAATGACCAAATTTGGAAATACAATGACTAGATTTTACTGCATCTGAAATTCTATGTTATTTCTCCATCAGAAATAGATGTAATTTTTATATATTGTGGGAATGTCTTCGGACGTGGTGGGCAAAGACAAATGGAAGACGATCCAGGTATAAACAAGTCCAAAAAGAAAATACTACAAAATAATGGAGACAGAATAGCACTGTCCCAGGTGGATACACCTCATTTACACTTTTGATCAAACAATGGTAACCAAGTACCTTATGTTAGTTAGGCTGAGGCCACACGAGGAATACTGCGATCCCCTCGCATGACACTCGGCTCACGCTGGCAGCACAGCAGAGCCGAGTGTCATGCTAGTATCCCTGCGACTGAGGTCTGTTCGTGCGAGCGGACCTCAGCTGCAGGGGGCGGGCCGGCACTGTGGAGGAGTGGGCCGGCACTGAGGAGGGGCGGGCCGGCGCTGCGGATGGGCAGGCCAATGCTGAGGAGGGGCGGGCAAGTGCTGAGGAGGGGCGGCTCGGCACGGAGGAGGTTGAGGGAGGGATTTCTCTCCCTCTCTCCTCCGTAGGCGGCTATGGCCATTCACGTTCTGCACTCGCAGTACACCAGTGTATCGTGAGTGCAGTGCGATTTTTCTCTCGCCCCATACACTTGAATGGGTGCGAGAGAAACAAGAATCACATTACACCTGCAGCATGCTGCGATTGTTTTCTCGGTCCGATTAGGGCTGAGAATATAATCACTCATGTGTGTTGACACATAGGCTAATATTGGTCTAAATGGAATGCGATTTTTTTTATCGCACTCCATTTGCACCATTTTTCTCGCCGTGTGTCTTAAGCCTGCTTTACACGTTGCAATTAGTTGTACAATCGCATTTGCGATGTGACACGCCTCGGTTGCATATGCAAACTTTTGAGATTGCACGTAGGTCGTTTATTTGTGTCAGACGTGTGTTCGTATTATGTGTTAAGTTGTACAATTATGTGTTCGTTTCGTGTGATCATGTGTTCAGTGATGTAAATTTATTATTTTTTTTTTCACAAATATATGCAAATGTGATCGTAAGTATACTCCCTTATTTCTCTCCAAGCATACATGTCGTTAACGCATTTACGTCATTTAATTGATTAATTATCCACACCAGACAGAATTCCGCTAACTTTGTGTCTATAAAAGCCTCTCAATTAAGGTTTTTTGTTGATAACCCCATTCGTGACATCACATGTGCGTTTATAAACGCTTTTTCCTTGCAAGTTTGTTCCTGGTTTTTCAGTGAAATATCTAAGGTATGTAACATTTTTAAATTAACAATATTTGATTTTTTTATTTTATATTTTTGTTTTTTAGTTTGTAGAGTGTCTTAATTGTAATTAAAATTATAATGTAAAAAAATTTTTGTAAATACTTTTTAAACGTGTTTTTTCTGACTTGTTTATTTTTTTTTTTTCTGATATTCTTGGCAGATGACGAATACACATAATGAGGCCTTTATAAGGGAATTTATTGATCACTATCAGGCGTTGGCATGCCTCTGGAAAATTAAGAGCAAAGATTACAGTAATAAAGTAGTCAAAAGGCGTGCGTACCTTGAATTGGTCGACATAGTAAAAAAACATTATCCCACAGAGGAGGTTGATATTAATGTCGTTAAAAAAAAATTCAAGGTTTGCGGACCATGTTCAAAAAAGAAGTCAAAAAAATTGAGGACTCAAAAAGGTCTGGTGACGGTACAGACGAAATTTACACACCACGCCTCTGGTACTTCGACTTGTTAACATTCATTCGGGATCAGGAAATGCCCGGAACTGGCACCAGTTTGATTCCTATACAGGAGGATTCAAATGTCCTTTATCAGCCTGAGGTAATAACCATTTAAATTTATTGTGTTACAAACGTGTTATATTAACATTTAGTCAACTAATCATAATATTTGAATATCATATGTATATTATGTGGACTATTTCTAATAAATTGTCACATTATTATTACATTGACTAACTTATATGTTAATACTTTCCAAATTACAGTATTACTATTTTTGTCTATTTCTGTAAAGTACATTCTTAATTTTAATTTACAGTCACAAGCAACAGACAGTCAACAACCCAGTGAGAACACAATCAGCAGTTTATTGTTGTTTTTTGCAAAACAAAAAAAACAACAATTAGTTAAAATTATAACAAAAAAATAAAATGTGCGTTTGAGTAAGCTTCTGTTTAAATGACTAAACCAGACATCACAAATATTGTTTTAAATATGTTTGATTCCTTTATAAAAAAAAACAATGTTTCATTTGTCCTTGTCTATAATAAATTAATTTTACCTTACATTGAAAATAGACAATAAAAAGCAAAAAATTAATTTTGGTTTAGGTTTTGTCATCTATGTAAAAATGTGTTGGAAACCAACAATGTATTTGTTGTCATGATTCAAATGATTACCATGTATTATTTTACGTCAACATTTTTTGGTGACACCAACAATGTAATGTGTTTGGACACTATAAAAATAAAGGAACATAATTCATACTTATAATTTGTTTTTTTAGTGCATATATATATTTAATATGATGTTTAAAATTCACATCATTTTTTTAAATGTTATATACAAATTTTTTTTAAAATAAAAAAACAAAAAAAAAAAATAGAACATTAAAATTAATGACCAGTTTGATGCCAAAAATATGTTACACTTACAAAATAGTCATACTCATTTTGAAACCAAGATACATCATATTAGAAAAACCTTATGAAGTATAATATAACATTTTGAAACTTGAAGTATGAGCATTCATGATGTTTACATTACATATTTGTTAAAAAAAAAAATCAACTAATTATTAAAGGAAAAAATAATTGTAAAAAATTAAAAACAAAAAAAAATACCTTCAATAACCAGAAAGCAGGACAAGCAGGATGTATGCCCTTGACAAAATTCCAAAGTAGAACTCTGTTGCGCATGAGGACAATCAATATCAAATCACACATACATACAGGCTGCAACTAAATGAGATTGAGTTAAACTATTTATAGAGAGATCATTTCCAAACGCATGTGCACACAATTTCAACCAATTATACGATGGGCGTATCAGCGCCACAAGATACGACACAACCACTTCACAGTATGACGTCCGGATTATGGGAGGAAACCATCGTATGAGGGATGTCACACGCTGCAATTGAGTTAATTCGATCAACAAAACGTTCAATTCTAGACAAAGATACGATGTGTTTGCGATCACCGTTTTTGCGTTCAATCTTGATCGCACGTAGGTGTCACACGCAAATACGTCACGAACGATGCCGGATGTGCGTCACTTACAACTTGACCCCAACGACGGATTGTAACATATATTGCAACGTGTAAAAAGGGATTTTGGCCTTACTGTATAAATACTATTTACTTATTTACTTACTATAGGGTATATGCTCATTTTGCTTTTCTCTTAACTTTTGTCTGTGAAATGTCCACAGTGTGAATGTGTTATTATTATTGCACATATACAAACATATGATCCGGCTCAGTTTTTTTGGGGGGGGGGTTTCTACAAAATAATATCAGAATATTAATGTGCAGGTTTATTCTGCATGTCCCCTAACAAATTAAACACATGTCCATTTTGGCTCTATCAAAATGAATGTAGTATGTTTTTTCCCCTACACACAAAATGTAACCACTTCATACAATTGGACATACCTGTACTTCCTATATGTCGGGACTTCCCGACCATGGACATACCGATACATCCTGACAATCACGTTTGTACAAGAGCTCTGCGCACGCTTACATGACAGCCAAGCCCCGGATCTCACAGCCAGGAATAGTCCCCGCGCCATCCCTGGCTGTTTAACCCCCTAAGTGCCACAATTGATATTGATCGCAACATGTACAGGGCTGGGAGAGGAAGTGTACTTATTCTCCCATCCGATCAGTGCTTCCGCGTCATCGCGAGGGCCCGATCGCTGCCATGTCATAATGACGACCTCTGGGTCACCCAGCTATAGGAATCTTTTGTCGCTTCTGTCAGTGCTTCTGACAGATGTAATGTAATGCAATGCTGGTGCATTGCAATACTGTCACGCTCCCCGGGTCCTCTGCTCCGCTCCCCGGGCCCCCTGCTCCGTTCCCCGGGTCCTCTGCTCCGCTCCCCGGCTCACCTGCCACGCTCCCCGCTCTCCAGCCTCCGGTGCCCGTACTCTCCAGGCCCCCTGGTCTCCGCTCCCGGCGCCCGACGGCTTCCCAGTCCCTGGCCGGCTCCCCTGCGTCCTCCTCTCAGCTTCCTGCCCTGGCTTCTGGCACCCGGGCCGCGCGCATGCGCATTAGGGCGCGCGCGCGGTCACTGACCCTTTCTTAAAGGGCCAGTGTCAATTAACAGGAAATGATGCACACAGGTACAGGGTATATAGGGGGTTAATGTCCAAGGGAGCGGGGCCTGTTCTTCGTGTTTTCCCAAGCTAGGAGTCAGGTCTCCTTGTGTTCTGTGAGATACTTACCTCTCTGTCTTCTAGAGCCGATCCTGCATCGCCATCCGGTCCTGCGGTACCTCGAACCCCGAACGCTGCCCATCTGCCATCCTGACAGTCCGTACCATCTCGGATCCCTGCGGTGACCCGTCATCTCGCTCCTACGGTTCCGGACCCCGCCTGACACCATCACGGCTTCCGAACCTGAGCTCCGTCACCCGGACCACCATCAGTGACCTCGTGGTCCCAGGGACTTCTCCATTTTCTCCCAGTGCACGGACTGTCCTGCTACCTACAGTGCTCCGGCTACCGGACTCCTTTCCCTCATCCGGGAGTTCGGCCCAGTGGATCCACCTCCGGGGTCTACCCGTCCATCTGGCCCTAACAAATACATTATATCAGGTACAAGAGAAATAAAAGTTAATGTTCCAAATAGGAACTAAGTAAAGGCTACTTTACACACTGCGATATCGGTCCCGATATCGCTAGTGTGCGTACCCGCCCCCATCTGTTGCGCGACACGGGCATATCGCTGCCCGTGCCGCACAACATCGCCCAGAGCCGTCACACATACTTACCTGTCCGGCGACGTCGCTGTGACCGGCGAACCGCCTCCTTTCTAAGGGGGCGGTCCGTGCGACGTCACAGCGACGTCACTGAACCGCCGCCCAATCGCAGCGGTGGGGCGGAGATGAGCGGGACGTAACATCCCGCCCACCTCCTTCCTTCCGCATAGCGGCCGGGAGGCAGGTAGGGAGACGTTCCTCGCTCCTGCGGCGTCACACGCAGCGATGTGTGATGCCGCAGGAACGAGGAACAACCTCGTTACTGCTGAAGTAACGATAATTGGGAATGGACCCCCGTGTCGCCGATTAGCGATTTTTCACTGTTTTGCAACGATGCAAAATCGCTAATCGATGTCACACGCAACGGCATCGCTAATGCGGCCGGATGTGCGTCACGAATTCCGTGACCCCAACGACTCCGCATTAGCGATGTCGTAGCGTGTAAAGCCCGCTTTAAAACGTAAAAAAAAATTTGTAAAAATATTTTAAAAAATCAGAAATTAAAGAACAAAGGACATAATAATACTAATAAATATGTATATTTATGTAAAAAGGTACACATATTTGGTATTGCCGCGTTCACAACAACCTGATCTTAAAATTGTCACACTCGTTATATTCAGTAGATACCATATAAAAATTAAAGTAGCAAAAAATGTCTTTTCATTATACAGGTGACAAAAAGTGCAATAAAATGCAATCAAAAAGGCACGTGTATATAAAAATGGTATCTCTGACAAAAATCATCTTGTCTGCAAAAAACAAGCTGCCGAACAGCTCTACCAGTGAAAAAAATAAAAGAGCTATAGCTCTCAGAATACAGCAATACAAAAACTAATTTTTTTCTATGTTTTTATGGTGTAAAAGCAGAAAAACCTAAAGAAAAATATATAAATGTGGTATTGCTGTAATCGTACTGACCTGAAAAATAAAGCTGTTTTATCACGTTTATGATATGATAAACAGTATAAAAACAAAAAAAATACCTGAATTGCTGTTTCTTCTTGATTCTGCCTTACAGAAAGTGGAATAAAAAGTGATCAAAAAATATTACCGTATTTTTCGGACCATAAGACGCACTTTTTTTCCCCCAAATGTTGGGGGAAAGTTGGGGGTGCGTCTTATGGTCTGACTATAGGGCTGCGGCTGGGAATGAGGGTGCTGCAGGTCATCGGGGGCACGAGCAGGCAGCAGCAGCGCCTGCCGTGACCACGTGGGCCCACTCATTACATATGCACGCCCATCCTCCCGCCCATCTCTCAGCGCTGAAGCCGGCACTGACAGGTGGGCGGAAGGATGAGCGGGGACGCGCGCATAGCAAAGAGCCGGCCGCATGATCACCCCTGGCAATTACAGCCTGGAGTGATCATGTGCGGCTGTATTCACTGCCCCCCGCGCGTCATTACCAGCGCGGGGTGCAGTGAATCAGTACACTCACCCGTCCCCGTGTGTGGAGCCGTCCCCCTGCTGCACGCGATGTCTTCCTGTCTGTGCCGGTCAGCTGATCTGTGCTGGTCAGCTGATCGGCACAGACAGGAAGACATCGCGATGCAGCAGGGGAACGGCTCCACACACACAGGTCAGCGGCGCAGAGAGGAAGATATGATCGGTGCTGGAGGGAGTGAGGAAAAGGTGAGTATAAACGTTTATTTTTTTCTCTGTGCTATAGGATACAGGCCATATACCAGGATGGTATATGAGCACGATGGGGGCATATAGCAGGATGGGAGTATATGAGCAGGCAGGATGGGGGGTATGTGAACAGGCTGGATGGGGGGGGGTATGTGAACAGGCTGGATGGGGGGGTATGTGAACAGGCTGGATGGGGGGGTATGTGAACAGGCTGGATGGGGGGGTATGTGAACAGGCTGGATGGGGCGGGGGTATGTGAACAGGCTGGATGGGGGGGGTATGTGAACAGGCTGGATGGGGGGGGTATGTGAACAGGCTGGATGGGGGGGTATGTGAACAGGCTGGATGGGGGGGTATGTGAACAGGCTGGATGGGGGGGTATGTGAACAGGCTGGATGGGGGGTATGTGAACAGGCTGGATGGGGGGGGTATGTGAACAGGCTGGATGGGGGTTTATAGCAGGATCATATACAAGGCAGGAGGATCATTACCAGGATGGGGTACCTTAGTAGAGAATTTGGGGACATTACCCCCATAACAGTGTCAGCAGCAGATCCTCGCCCCATAACAGTGTGTCATGACCACATTTTTTGCTTAAAGTTTTATTTTCCCATTTTCCTCCTCTAAAACCAGGGTGCGTCTTATAGTCCGGTGCGTCTTATAGTCCGAAAAATACGGTATATGGCCCAAAATACTACTGATAAAAATTCCAACACATCTTACAAAAACAAGCCCTAACATGACTTTGTCTGCAGAAAAAAATATATACAGTGAAGGAAATAAGTATTGATCCCTTGCTGATTTTGTTAGTTTGACCACTGACAAAGAAATGAGCAGTCTATAATTTTAAGGGTAGGTTAATTTTAACAGCGAGAGATAGAATATCCAAAATAAAATCCAGAAAATCACATTGTATTAATTATATAAATTTATTTGCATTTTGCAGAAAGATATAAGCATTTGATCCCTCTGGCCAACAAGATTTATACTTGGTGGCAAAACCCTTGTTGGCAAGCACAGCAGTCAGACACATGTCAGGAGGAGTTTTGGTCCACTCCTCTTTGCAGATCATCTCTAAATCATTAAGATTGTGAGCCTGTCGCTTGGAAACTCGAAGCTTTAGTTCCCTCCATAGGTTTTCTATGGGATTAAGGTCTGGAGACTGGCTAGGCCACTCCATGACCTTAATGTGCTTTTTTTGAGCCACTCCTTTGTTGCCTTAGTTGTATGTTTTTGGTCATTGTTGTGCTGGAAGACCCAGCCATGACCCATTTTTAATATCCTGACGGAGGGAAGCAGGTTTCACTCAGGATTTTACTCTACATGGCTCCATTCATTGTCCTGTTGATGCAATGAAGTAGTCCTGTTCCCTTAACAGACAAACACTCCCAAAACAAAATGTTTCCAGCTCCATACTTGACAGTGGGAACGCTGTTCTTTGGATCATAGGCAGCATTTCTCTTCCTCCAAACACGACGAGTTGAGTTAAGGACAAAGATCTCAATTTTTGACCATAGCGCCTTCTCCCAATCACTCTCAACCATCTAGGTGTTCACTGGCAAACGTCAGTGGGACTTTGCGGGCACTGCAGGATTTTAAGCTATTATGGTGTAATGTTACCAATGGTTTTCTTGGTTGACAGTTGTCCCAGCTGCCTTGAGATCATTAACAAGTTCCCCCGTGTACTTTTAGACTGATCTCTCATCTTCCTCATGATCCTGGATACCCCTCAAGGTGAAATTTTGCATGGAACCCCTGATCGACGTCGATTGACAGTCATTTTGTATTTCTTCCATTTTCTTACTATTGCACCAACAGTTGCCTCCTTCTCAGCCAGTGTCTTACATATAGTTTTCTAGTCCATTCCAGCCTTGTGCAGGCCTCTTATCTTGCCCCTGACATCCTTAGAAAGCTCTTTGGTCTTGCCCATCTTGTAGAGGTTAGAGGCTGACTAATTGAGTCTGTGTACAGGAGTCTTTTATACAGGTGACAATTTAGGGTAAGTTCACACAGTGCGTTTTTTGCGGCGTTTTTGCACATTTTTCGGGTGCGTTTTTGCTCAGAAACTGCATTACTTTGCTTCCCCAGCAAAGTCTATGAGTTTTCATTTTTGCTGTCTGCACACAGCATTTTTTAGCTGCATTTTTGTGGTGCCCACAAAAACGCATCATGTCAATTATTTTTGCGGTTTTCACTGCATTTTCCACCCATTGAGTTCAATGATATCTTCAAAAACGCAATGAAAACCGCAAATTGCAAATATAGCTGCGTTTTAGTGCGTTTTTATGACTAAAAACGCAGCTATAAACACAAGGGGTGGGTAGAAAAGTGACATGTACATGAAGAGGATTCCTTCTGTCAGTAAACACAGAAGCGTGAATCCTCACGGTACCACCACCGCTGCTTCCATTTCCCGCCCGGTGCTATGTCCGCTCCCGTGCGGCGTCATGTCTGGGCGTGAGGTGGAAGCGGCTGCTAAATCAGAAGTGAACAGTAGAAAAATGTCATACTCACCTGTCTGCAGACTCCCGGTGCCATGTCCTCTCCCAGCTCCTCTTCCTGGTACCGCCACCCCCCGCTCTGGCTGTGTGCCGGCTCCCAGGCACGTACGATAGCTGGAGGACCTGGCGGTGATCACCTGATGCGGTCACCTGCTGCATCAGCTGATCGTAAGTCTTGCGGTGACGCCGGATTTTACCGCCCGGCTGGCTATCAGCTGATGCCGTCAGGAGGCTTCATCAGCTGATTACTGGCAGTTCCTGCAGCAGTCGGACGGGAGTCAGCATGGACGTGTGTAGTTGTTTTTTTGTTGTTTTTTTGCACTAATGCATCAGCCTAGACTGTACAGCGAGCGAGCGCCGAGTGATTGATTCCCTGGCGCTTGCAGTCAGTTCATGTCAGCTGCAGACAAGGCCGGGGTAATCTCCGGAGTTCAGGTGAGAGCACGGGAGATTAGCCCGGGATGTCTGCAGCTGTCATGAACTGAACTCCGGAGTGCAGTGCAGGTACCTGAATCCAGGCCTGGCATTATTGGAGATTCCTCCGGTAGCCAGTCCAACGCTGCACAGAAGTGTGTGGGGTTTTTTTTTGCACTGATGCATCAGCTGATTGTATAAAAGTCGTTTATACAATCAGATGCTGTGTCATGTGATTCAGGCCCTTGAACCTGACACATCATCTGATCGCTTCACCTTCCAGCAAACCGATCAGATGATATTGGATCCAGATTTGACGGCGCAGGACCCTTGACCCAGGATTACTGTGGAGGGGGGTTCTTTATTTCAATAAAGATGGAATCACTAATTGTGTTGTGTTTTATTTCTAATAAAAATATTTTTCTGTGTGTTGTGTTTTTTTTTAATCTTTTCTAGAAATTCATGGTGGTCATGTCTAATATTGGCGTGACACCATGAATTTCGGGCTTAGGGCCAGCTGATAATACACAGCTAGCCCTAACCCCATTATTACCCAGCGAGCCACCCGGCATCAGGGAAGCTGGAAGAGTTGGATACACCACCAGAACATGGCGCTTCTATGAAAGCGCCGCTTGGGCACCCTGCATTGCGGATTCTAATCCCCAGCTGCCTAGTTGTACCTGGCTGGGCACAAAATTGAAATTCATGAAATAATTAAAAAAAAAGTGCTTCCCTATATTTTTGGTTCCCAGCCGGGTACAAATAGGCAGCTGGGGGTTGGGGGCAGCCCGTACCTGCCTGCTGTACCCGGCTAGCATACAAAAATATGACGAAGCTCACGTCATTTTTTTGGGGGGGCCAAAGAAATCCTGCATAAAGTCCTGGAAGGAGGATGCTGAGCCTTGTAGTTGGGCAGCTGCTGTCTGCTCTCCTGCATACACTATTGGATGGAGGATGCTGAGCCTTGTAGTTCTGCAGCTTCTTTCTGCTCTCCTGCATCCACTAGTGAATGGAGTGTGCTGAGCCTTGTAGGTCTGCTCCCCCTGACTCTCCCTCCTGCATACAGTCCTGGATGGAGCATGCTGAGCCTTGTAGTTCTGCAGCTGTCTGCTCTCCTGCATACACTAGTGGAGAATGAAGAACATATTGAAGAAGGAAACGACATCAAAACTTTTTTTCTTTTTTTATTTTTTCTCAACAATCTTTAATGGCAATATTCACTGATAAAAAACGCATAAAAATGCAGTGAGCAAAAACGCAGCAAAACTCACCAAAACGCAGTAAAAACGCATGCGTTTTTGACACCTTTTTTTTCTATGTGTGCGTTTTTGTGGCAAAAAAACGCACAAAAACGCAGCGTCAAAAAAAGCAGTGTGTGAACTTAGCCTTTACAGCTATCTTTCATGTAGGTAACGAGTTAATTAGGAGCGTCTAAGTGGTCTGTAGGAGCCAGAAGTCTTAATGATTGGTAGGGGATCAAATACTTATTTCTCTCAGCAAAATGCAAATAAATATATATAATTTATACAATGGGATTTTCTGGATTTTATTTTGGTTATTCTATCTCTCACTGTTAAAATTAACCTACCCTTAAAATTATAGATTGTTCATGTGTTTGTCAGTGGGCAAACTTACAAAATCAGCAAGGGATCAAATAATTATTTCTTTCACTGTATCCTTCAAAATACGGTGATGCAAAAAACCTTTATTTTGTAAAAAAGTGTTTTGTAGTGTGATAGTAGCCAAATCAAAAAACCTATATAAATCTGGTATCACTATAATCGTACTGACCTGAGGAATAAAGCCGCCCTATCATTTATACTGCAAGGTAAATGGTATTAAAAATAGTAATAAAAGCAATTCTTCAACTACTGTAGATTTGTTTATTCTGTCTCCCAAAAATCAAAATACGGAGCGACTCACATTAATCCTGCGCTCTGCACTGAATGCTTGTACTTGATATTATGTATAAATTTCTGAAAAACGTGATTTAGACAAAATTCACTGTAGTGAAGCAGAGGGAATCACCTTGACCTCCCCTCTACCCAGTGGTCCAATGGTGTCTATCTTTTTATATGTCTTTTTAGATGTGCACAAAAGTACACACAACAACAGTTTTGTGGACCTTTGTAAAGACAAACACCGCTGAACAGAGGCCAAATGGATTCCAGAATAACTCTGATGCCTTATTGTAGAGAACAAATCTGTTTGGGGTTTTACCTGAATCATGTATTTCAGAGATGTAGATGGAAACACTGATGTAAGTGTTCAACATAGAGCACCCAATAAACGTGACAGATCCAAATGTTCTGTACCCCAAATTGCCACCAAATAGCAGTCAACTCAACCCACAAGAAAACAACTCCCCACTAAAGTCTGTCATCTGCTAATGGAAATGTATATCGGACATCCACATTACTGGTACCACAAAGGCTATGGAAAAGCACAATGGCTCCCCCCCCAAATAAAAATCCAGCAAAATCTGCAGTCCCAAATCCAAATGCCCTTCTCCATTCTGAGCACTACAATGTGTTTTAACCACAGTTAACTTCCACTTGTTTGGGATTCTTGTAGCAAGCAAAACCCGCTTAATTTATGGGGGCGAGAGGTGTCTTTAGAAACACAATCTGGGTATGTGTGAGCACTACAATGTACCGGACATTACAAGGAATTATTTGCAATTCTTAATTCTACAACAGTCACTGGGTTTGACTTCTTGGGTGTTTTCCATAGACTAAATTGTCACTACACAACTGCCTAAATAGTTGCACTCCCAGAGGGTTATAATTTCCAACATTTTGTCACTTGAGGGTTTTTTTGTTGTTTTGGTACTTATGGGCTGTGCAAATGGAATCCGCAAACCATTCTAGGAAAATTTGTGCTTCTAAAGTCAAATGATGCTCATTCCCTTCTGAACTCTGCCGTGTTGCCAAACAGTACTGTACAGTCATATATGAAGTATTACCATGTTAAGGAAAAATTGTGTCACACATTATGGGGCCTTTTTTACCTATTCCCCTTGTGAAAATTTTAAATATGAGGTTAAAACCACATTTTAAATTACTTGAGGGGTCTAGTTTCCAAAATGAGGTCACTTCTGGGGTGTTTCTCATGTTTAGGCACATCAGAGGCTGTCCAAACGCGACATGGTGTCCATTAATGATTCCTGCTAATTTTCTGTTCTAAAAGTCAAATGGTGCTTCTTTCCTTCCGATCCCTGACGTGCGCCCAAACAGTAGTTTTGCACCACACATGTGGTATTGGCGTACTCAGGAGAAATTGCACAATAAATTGTATAGTGGACTTTCGCCTGTTACCACTGTGAAAATTAAAGATTGGATGTTAAAGAAACATTTATGTGGTAACAATGTATTTTACCATTTTTATGTCTCAACGTTATAAAAGTCTGTGAAGCACTTGGGGGTTCAAGATGCTCACCAACGATCTAGATAAATTTCTTAAGGAATTTACACTTCCCTTCCGGAAGAAGTGGGTGGAATCCCACGAAACTGCCATCGGAGGGCATGCTACCAAGTTTCCCTTGTACCTCTGAATCACCAATAGCAACAGGGTAAGACTATCTAGGGGTGACTTTTGTGCTCTCTCATTACTAATAATAAAAGGACATGTGTATGTTACTTGCCAGTCATGCAAGTTTCTTGGAAGGTGTTCGTTCATAATGTCCTCACCTCCACTCACTTCTGATGCGAAAGTGGGCATCCCATTATGGCAGGGGATAACCCATTCAATAATGACCTTTGGATCATTGTAACTATCTGTGAGATGGTGAAATCAACACTGGGTTGATTCAAGAATAGTCTGACTAATATATATATATATATATATATATATATATATATATATATATAATTGCCTTATTCTGTCTGTCTTTCTGTCTGTCTCTCTGTCTTGCTCCAAAATGTCATTACAATGACAACCATCGCCACACCGCGCGCGCTAAAGAGCCTGCGACCAACGGCTCAGCTAACTGAACAGCCCAAACTACGGGCCGACAGGATGACGCCCGACAATTTTCCCCGCACCCACACGGAGCCCCGACTCCCCGGTGAGTGCTGCACCCCCGGGAGCCCACACCGGCAACCCAGTCGACACATACCCACCGCTCGCCTCCGCCCCCCGCATACATTACTCCACTCGGCTCCACCCCCCACACTCTGCCCTCCACATGTATACACTGAACATACACACACACACACACACACACACACACCTGGATAGTCACCTGTCTCCAGCCATGCAGTCCCGGGCACTGACGTCCTCAGCGCCATGGCCTCGCTCGGCTCCACCCCTCGCACTCCACAGCCCGCACACATTGCCCCACTCAGCTCCGCTCTCCCAGCACTCCACCCTCCACATGTATACACTGAACACACACACACACACACCTGGATAGTCACCTGTCTCCAGCCATGCACCCCTTGCACTCCGCCCCCCGCACACATTACCCCGCAGGATGGGGGCACATGTCAGGATGGTGGCTGCACCACGATGGGGGCACATGCCAGCATTGGGCCACATCACAGCATCAGCATATTTTTACTTAACTTTACACTGTTCATGGCCTTCTTTCATTACAAGCCATGGACATCATTAAACATTAGACTCATCTATTAAAACTGTTTCTTCTGTTGTTTGTCATTTTAAAACCAATAAACAATTATAAGAATACTAAATTAAACCTAACCCATCCAGTCCATTCATTACCTTATTATTCAATCTGCTAACCTAAATACACATTCTAAACTACCCGATACGTTAGAATCGGACCAACTTCTAGTTAATAATAATTTATTGAGGTCTGCAAGGAAGGAGTTTAGAAATTGGTGAATTCCCAGAAAAGTCTTCAAGGTGGGAAAAAGTCAGTAATACAACAAACAAAATGCCAATCTTCCCCAGCATAAGGCTATTCCAAACTAGTTGGGTTTTGTTCTCTTTTATTCATTCATCCTCTACGACTGTGCACATGGAGTTTTTGAGGAAACGTTTGTAGTGGATCTGCTCAAAAAAAGCCTGAAAGTTGCTTAAAAGACTCTTTCTATTCAATTCTATCCAATTTTAAAACCCCCTTTCAGGTATTTCCCTTCTGCTTCAGGTTTTGAAGGCACTTCTTGAAAGTAGTTCCTGAGGTATTCAATTCAACACTGCAGACTTCTAATCAAACAACAGCAAAAGCTGCTATAGGAAAAATGTTCTACAAAAACATTTCAAAAACTCTTAAAAAACACTGTAGAAAACGCTTCAGGAACCATAACACTCCTTGATGAATGACCCTTTCCTGGAACAGATTCCTTTAGAAAAACTTAGTATGTCTCAAAACAGTAACTGGGTTAAAGGGAAGGCCACACAGGTGCAAGACACAGATGAGCAACCACATACCTACCATTCATTAAGATGCTGGTTTGTATTAGGGTATGTTCACACGAGCATATGAATTGGACAAGAGCAATGTGAGAAAATCTCGCATTGCACTCGGACCATTGTTCTTCAATGAGGGAGAGCAGATGGTCAGATTTTTTTCTCATCCAGATTCTGGATGAGTGAAAAGTCGCAGCATGCTGTGATTGTCAGCGAGAGCTGTGTCACTTGCACCCATACAAGTCAATGGTTGCGAGTGAAACATTGGACTGCACTCGGATGACATCCGACTGCAGTGGATAATCGCATCAGCTGACAATGGAGGTGATGGGGGGATTAATCCCTACTTCTCCTCCGCAGCTCCCGACCCCTAGTCCGCAGCTGTGATCCGATCGAAGGATTGGATCACAGTTGCATGACACTCGGCTCACGCTGGTAGCACAGGAGGAGCTGAGGGTCATTAGCATATCATGTCTGATGCACTCGCATTGGATGCCATACCATCATGTGAATCCAGCCTTATTTGCACACTGTTAGGACTTCTGTAAGATCGTACAACCAGTCATATGGATACATGTAGTGTACCATGCTGGCTAACAGCTAATTACAGACCCATACTAAGAGATTGGGCAGCATGACACCCATAAGATATATTTTCAGTTATTTCTAACATTTGTCTTTAACTATTAGATGATAATTAATATTAAAACCACATACACAAGTTGCCTAATGTGAACAAATGTATTTTTCATAACAATATTGTCTGTCTGGAATTTCAACTATGGATTTCCCCACTGGAAAACCCAGAAGCGGCAAACAGGATGAGCAGAGAATAGAGTTTCCTGTTTATGCCTTCCAGGAAAACATTGCATATGTTCGTTATGTAGAATAAATGCATTGTCCACATAACTAAATACTAAATGAAAGTACTGTATATATTTGTAAGGAAATGCCAGAAACACTTTGCAGAGAATACAGCACATGCAGTTACTTTATAAAGACAAAGTTACACAAAACAGAGATGCTAAAATGACATTTTGGAATATATAATGGTCTAACAAAACAATTTTCTATTAAGTGAAATATGTTTCAAAGCCCCACAATGATGGAACTCATAGAAATCATTTAGATTTAGGGATAAATTCTTTACATTCAGACTACGACAGGGATGCAGGGGCTCGGAGCGTGTCCTCTTTTTTTAGCAGAAAAAATTAATACTTGGTCCCCCACTATCCGCCTCCTGATTGGAAATCCAAAGAGGACTTTACATCTATAATTACTGAAGTTAAAGAAGCGTGCAGGTACTAAATTGTGTCTGTGAAACAAGATTTACACCTTAAGGTGATAAGTAGAACACCGCGCATCCAATGGGGATTACAGATAACACAATCTAACATGATTGTGATAGACTAAGGGGTACTTTACACGCTGCGACATCGCTAGCGATTGCTAGCAATGTCGAGCACGATAGCACCCGCCCCCGTCGCTCGTGCGACATTTGGTGCTCGCTGCCGTAGCGAACATTATCGCTACGGCAGCGTCACACGCACATACCTGGTCAGCGACGTCACTGTGACCGCCGAACAATCCCTCCCTCAAGGGGGAGCTGCGTTCGGCGTCATAGCAACGTCATTGCGATGTCACTTAGCGGCCGGCCAATAGAAGCAGAGGGGCGGAGATGAGTGGGACGTAACATTCCGCCCACCTCCTTCCTTCCGCATTGTCGGTGGATGCAGGTAAGGAGATGTTCATCGCTCCCGCGGTGTCACACATAGTGATGTGTGATGCCGCAGGAATGACGAACAACATCGTACCGGTGGCAGCAGCGATATTAAGGAAATGAATGACGTGTCAACGATCACCGTTTTGGAACGATTTTGCAAACGTTGATTGTCGCTCATTAGTGTTACACGCTGCGATGTCGCTACCGGCGCCGGATGTGCGTCACTAATGACATGACCCTGACGATATATCAGTAGCGATGTTGCAGCGTGTAAAGTATCCCTAAGTGTCAATAGTAATGCTTCTTTATACAGTATCATGGACCGGAGCTGCACAGTGGCGACAAAAGCCACACAACATAAGTTTCACTTACTCAGAAACCGGAGGGTTGTAGAGTTGCAGATGGAACCAACAGATGGTGTTCGTGGTCTGTAGTGGGCATAAAGATTTCGTAGGCAGACTGAATACAAGTGTGGCCTTTCCCAGAGTAAGTTGTAAAAAGAAGAACGGACAAACGATCAAAGCCCAATAGATTTTATACAAGAGATAATTTTATTTTACAAGTGATATTCTAAGTGTTACAGTGGGCACACATTATGCATCATACGTATCATACAATTTGAATAAGGATTTACACAGCAGAACTGTAAGGTTGTGACCAACAAAATTATGTCCCCTTACTATATATATGCACCAATCGTACTTATGATCTCTATATTAGTCAATTATAGTACTCCAAAATATCCAGTATATAATCCATATATATATGTTCCACCAATTATTATAAATTAATATAGACAATGGTTTATGCAAATATCCAGCCGGGATAGCTGTATAGCAACATTCACCCGATGCTGATGTCAAAAATACATTAATGGAAACCACTATATTATACGCTGGATATTAAGGTTCCAATCAGTAGTGCCATATCAAGGGCAATCCCATTAATTTTCAGCATGTATATGCTAGGATTACCTTACGAGGGGGTTTTTTGTCAAGCAGACCACGGGGATCGCTCTCTCATAATTCCATAAAATCATCCGTGTCTGACAAAAAAGGGGGGGGAAACCATAAAGTCATATACTATATATATGGAACCGGATATTTCATTCCGCAAGCCTACAATCCATATACCATACTAGGTGTCCGGCTTACAAGAGAAGGCTCGTAAATCATGGTGATACTATTTGTCTCCACTGGTAATTAGTATACAGCCGCACTGGCATATATGCACATAATTTATAGCAAATTATCCAGGACGGGAAACCCCGAAATATAGAATATATGTTTTATCTATCACTGCATGCTATATTCCGCGCAACAGTACTACCGAGTAAACGGCAGGGATTACCATATCATTGATGTTACCCAGTGGAGAGAAACAGACCCACATTATCCACATATGCTGTCTCGGTTATACGGGCACCGCTCGGCCAAACCACATATATACCAGGTTTCCCTTAGACTACCGTTGTTATTGAGGGACACAACCACCATTCCATACCCGATATTAAGGCACATAATTTAACATTACCGCTGTGTAATAGTCCATTACACAGCGGTAATGTTAAATTATGTGCCTTAATATCGGGTATGGAATGGTGGTTGTGTCCCTCAATAACAACGGTAGTCTAAGGGAAACCTGGTATATATGTGGTTTGGCCGAGCGGTGCCCGTATAACCGAGACAGCATATGTGGATAATGTGGGTCTGTTTCTCTCCACTGGGTAACATCAATGATATGGTAATCCCTGCCGTTTACTCGGTAGTACTGTTGCGCGGAATATAGCATGCAGTGATAGATAAAACATATATTCTATATTTCGGGGTTTCCCGTCCTGGATAATTTGCTATAAATTATGTGCATATATGCCAGTGCGGCTGTATACTAATTACCAGTGGAGACAAATAGTATCACCATGATTTACGAGCCTTCTCTTGTAAGCCGGACACCTAGTATGGTATATGGATTGTAGGCTTGCGGAATGAAATATCCGGTTCCATATATATAGTATATGACTTTATGGTTTCCCCCCCCTTTTTTGTCAGACACGGATGATTTTATGGAATTATGAGAGAGCGATCCCCGTGGTCTGCTTGACAAAAAACCCCCTCGTAAGGTAATCCTAGCATATACATGCTGAAAATTAATGGGATTGCCCTTGATATGGCACTACTGATTGGAACCTTAATATCCAGCGTATAATATAGTGGTTTCCATTAATGTATTTTTGACATCAGCATCGGGTGAATGTTGCTATACAGCTATCCCGGCTGGATATTTGCATAAACCATTGTCTATATTAATTTATAATAATTGGTGGAACATATATATATGGATTATATACTGGATATTTTGGAGTACTATAATTGACTAATATAGAGATCATAAGTACGATTGGTGCATATATATAGTAAGGGGACATAATTTTGTTGGTCACAACCTTACAGTTCTGCTGTGTAAATCCTTATTCAAATTGTATGATACGTATGATGCATAATGTGTGCCCACTGTAACACTTAGAATATCACTTGTAAAATAAAATTATCTCTTGTATAAAATCTATTGGGCTTTGATCGTTTGTCCGTTCTTCTTTTTTCATATTATATTATGCGATTTATGCCCTGTTTTGATGTAGTCCGAGTGTCTAAATGAATTTATATTATATATGGAATATTGGTAACCATGAGAGAATAAGCATGTACACTTTAATGCTGGTTTGTGGTCTTACCAGAGTAAGTTGTGCGGAGCTGGTGGCAAAAAATGCGATACAGGCCGGAGCTGTTCTGGCTGTAATGAAGTCGCGTATGGAGTAGCGTGTGACATCACAAGGTCAGGTGGTGAGCACTATGGGCTCACGCTGGGTCCAAAAAAACAACGTGTTTCAAAGAACTGTGCGTTCTTCTTCGTCCCTGTGCATTACAGCCAGGACACATCCAGCCAGGGTGCTCCGGCCTGCATTGCGTTTTTTGCCGTCCGCTCTGCACAACTTACTCTGGGAGAGGCCACACTTACATTCAGCCTGCCTAGGAAATCACACTACAGACCACGCATATCATCTGTTGATTCTGTGACGCCCTGAACTAGCCAGGTAGTCACAAATAGGCCCCCGCACTACACCTGTCCCCCAAAAAGATGTCATCAGCCAACCATTAAAATCTAGTCACCTCCCTCAGTGCTTGATGGACACACCAGGGGGAGGAGCTAGGAGGTTGGCCACGCCCACCGAGGAGTTCAGAGGGCCTGAGACAAGAAACAGTCAGTGAGTGGAGTTAGAGAGAAGAGTCTGACAGGTGCCGGGGTTGGAGCCCGGCACCTTTGGCTAGGAGGCAAACGGTGGCCTTAGCCTGCAGGAGGCGGGAAGATGGCTCGGTGGAACTGTGGTGGACCAGGACAGGGTAGTGGCCCACCGGTACCGACCCGGGGAATTGACTCGGAAACTGGAGCACACAGGGGGGGTACTCAGACCCTGAAACAAGGTCCAGAATCCACTGGACTGAGTTAATTAACTGATTGTGGTCTGGACTATAGGTCCTTTTCCACCCAAGTCCCGACTGAAGACAACAGCCCACCGAGGGGGATAGAAAGCCACCGCACAGGCAGAGAGATCCCACGGGCCAGCGTCTGCGGGCAAAATGGCGCTCCCGGCATCCACAAAGTCGGGGAGCGGACTCCCATCGTTGAAGTGCAGGCAGCCCAAGTACACAACACGGTGCAGGAGAAAGGCCAAGACCACCGAACCGGGTGGGGAACCAGACGCAGCCAGCTGCGGACACCGACCACCATCAACTTGGTTTACCAGAGACTTGTGTGTGTCAATAACTGTGAGTACAACAGTGCCATCCAGCCACGCATCGCCCTGCACCGCCCAGCTATCCCCAACAGGCCCCGGGGCCACCATCCCTGCCCACGGAGGGGTTAACATCTTGCTGCACTACCATCTCCCCCGGGTGCCCCGTAACTGCAGCGGTGGTGTCTACCTTCACCACATTCCGTGGGTGGCATCACGAACTCAAGCGTGGCTCCAGCCGTGCACCTAACTAACCCCCACCAAAAGCGCCAGCATCCCCTTTCAGAGCGAAGTGACCGCGGGTCTGGAGGTGCTCGAGCCACCCACCAACGAGCCCGGATCGGCTGCAGCCGATTGCGGGGTGGTACACCTGGACTCTTCTGGCGTCACGAACAGGATACTTACCTATTCACTTACCTAGTGAAGTGCGCCTTGAAGTGAAGTCAGCGGTGATCCGTTGCAAAATTTGCAGAATCTGCCATCTTTTGGTGCGAAGATTCCCGCCAGAGTCTTCTTCCCCGCAGAAAGGGCGCGAAAAACTGAAGCCCCGCCCCCTGGGAACGCGGCCGTGCAGAAAGGTGAGAGATCGAAAAAGCGAAGCTGACCGGCCGGAGAAGGGAGTGCCGCGAAAAGAACAAGGGGGAGAAGCGGGTGAAGATCAGTGGCATGTAACTAATGCTGTGAAGTGCAGGGACGCCAGGACTCTGCGGCAACCCGTTCCTGGATACCAACGCGGCAGGATGTGTCGGAGTACGCTGGCTCAAGCCCACTTCATGCTGGCGAAGTGGGTGTCGGAGATGAAGGGCCTGGCTGCAGCTGTCCGGGCGCGCAAAGTGGAGATGATCTCGGAGGAGCGGGTAAGCAGTGACCCACGCCCCTATGTTCCCCAGGAACCAGCCGTCTCGGCTGAGGGACCCGGCCTGCTCCCGTCCACCACACCGTCTCCCTCGTTGCCCGTGTCCGCAGCCACCGCCCCGACCGACCCGCTGCCTCAGTCCGTGGCAGCGGAGCCCGTACCACCTACGGGGGAGGACCCAGCTATTGGGCCCTCATGCCTTACCGTCTCATCGCTCCAGCACCGCCGACGACATCCCATCCGGCCCCGAGCATGGCCGCAACAGAGATGACAACGGCTCCGGCAGTCCGCCCGGCCGCAACGGAGGCGATCTTCGCCCAGAAGTCGTCTGCAGCAGCGACGTTGGTCGCTCCGAAGTACCCAGTCCCGGCTGTGGAGCAGCTGGAGTGCCCCTGCAGAGAGGAGGAGCAGTCTACTGAGCAGTGGGGCCCACGGCAGAATTTTAGTCCGGTCGTAGCCGGCGCCGGGGGCATCCGAGTGAGCCTGGCTCCTGGGCAGGAAGGGGAGCACGGAGCCCGTGCCCCGTACTGGGAGCGGCAGCAATGGCAGCTGCGCCAAGAAATTGCTATTTAAAGAAGTGTGTTAAAAGGTAGCGGTTCCCGGCTACCATACTGCCCGTCCCCGTTGGGACTTTGTGTGATCCCTGTTAAATACCCCGTTTTACAGTTAGAGACAAGGCTGAGAACTCGTAAGCCACCCAAAAACTTTTGGGCTTGTAAATAATCCCGGACCACCCTTTCAGGTCCTACAGTCCCCGGGAAGGCTGGTTGGAGGAAGGGCCTGTGGCAGAGGAGGCCGAGGTCCTGTCCCCATGCAAACCGGTGACTACCCTCCGGGTCAGGTTTCCCCTGGACGTGGGGCCTCTGAGAGACTGCCGGGTATGGAACTTTGTACCCGGCCCGTATGGGCATGGGCAATACCCAGACCTGAACCCGATTCCTGGACTGGGGAAAAGGGGTGCTGACCTGTTTTTAGAGGCAGCATCAAGGTTTAGGTTTGCTTGGGTGGGCAAATGAAAGGACCCGGTCCAGTCCCGTTCCCATTTAATAAAAATGTTTTTACATGTTTGCAACGTTAAAAAATAGTGCTTCCCGTCTTGGGATGAACCAAAAGTAATCATATTTGTAAATACGTTAGTATGCTTGTTAACTGTTTTTTTATCTTTTCCAGTTACAAAATAAACGGTAGTGGTCGGACAGCCCGCGGACGGTCTGTAGTTAACCAAGGGGGACTAGCCAGGTAGTCACAGATAGGCCCCCGTACTACACCTGTCCCCCAAAAAGGTGTCATCAGCCAACCATTAAAACCTAGTCACCTCCCTAAGTACTTGATGGACACACCAGGGGGCGGAGCCAGGAGGTTGGCCACGACCACCAAGGAGTTCAGAGGGCCTGAGGCAGGAAACAGTCAGTCAGTGAATGGAGTTGGAGAGAAGAGTCTGACAGGTGCCAGGGTTGGAGCCCGGCACCTTTGGCTAGGAGGCAAACGGTGGCCTTAGCCTGCATGAACCGGGAAGACGGCTCGGTGGAACCGTGGTGGACCGGGACAGGGTAGTGGCCGCCGATACCGTCCCGGGAAACCGACTCGGAAACCGGAGCACACAGGGGGTACTCAGACCCTGAAACGAGGTCCAGAATCCACTGCACTAAGTTAATTAACTGATTGCGGTCTGGACTATAGGTCCTTTCCCACCCAAATCCCGACTGAAGACAACAGCCCACTGAGGGGGATAGAAAGCCACCGCACAGGCAGAGAGATCCCTGCGGGCAAAATGGCGCTCCCGGCATCCACAAAGTCGGGGAGCGGACTCCCGTCGGTGAAGCGCAGGCAGCCCAAGTACACAACACGGTGCAGGAGAAAGGCCAAGACCACCGAACCGGGTGGGGGACCAGACGCAGCCAGCTGCGGGCACCGACCACCATCAACTTGGTTTACCAGAGACTTGTGTGTGTTAATAATTGTGGGTACAACAGTGCCATCCAGCCGCGCACCGCCCTACACCGCCCAGCTATCCCCAACGGGCCCCGGGGCCAGCATCCCTGCCCACGGAGGGGTTAACATCTTGCTGCACTACCATCTCCCCCGGGTGCCCCGTAACTGCAGCGGTGATGTCTACCTTCGCCACATCCCGTGGGTAGCGTCATGAACTCAAGCGCGGCTCCGGCCGTGCACCTACCTAACCCCCACCAAAAGCGCCAGCATCCCCTTTCAGAGCGAAGTGACCCCGGGTCCGGAGGCGCTCAAGCCACCCACCAACGAGCCCAGAGCCGAGCGTGGGGCAGTACAATTCCATCACCAACTCTTCAACCCTCCGGTTTCTGAGTAAGCGAAACTTATATTGTGTGGCTTTGTCGCCACTGTGCAGCTCCGATCCATGATGTAAAGAAGCATTACTATTGACACTAAAGGCCATTTTACACACAGAGATAAATCTTTGGCAGATCCAAACAATCTTCATTTCTATTTAGCGGATATGCAGTAGAGGAGATTTTTGATAGAACAGGTGACCTCTCTCTTGGTAAGTTCCCGGGGCCTGAGTACCTGACATATGTGTACAATAATACATTTGCAGATGAATTAACTATACATATGGCCAAGTTGTTTAATGAATTTTTGACAGGTTCCCTTAAACTTGATACCTTTTCCCATTGCTACCTGATTCCTTTTCCTAAATCTGGTAGGGATCCACTTGATTGCTCAAATTGCAAGAAAATTACTCTTCTTACCTCAGATCTGAAGATTTTTTACTTGCCTTTTGGCCAATAGGCTTAATATTTGATTACTGCAATTGATCTATAAAGATAAGGTGGGCTTTTACTCCTTTTCATCAGGTTGGAGACAACACCAAGAGGTTGGTAGACCTATTTGATGTGGTTAAAAGATATACAAAACAAGCTCTTCTCTTCAGTTTGAATGCAGAGAAGGTTTTTGACCTCCTCAACTGGTCCGTCATGTTTGAGAGGTTGAGGGGTTTTGATATATCGGGTGCCTTTTTGATGGCTTTGAGGGCCCTGTATTAGTCTCCTTCAGCCTACATAAAACTCCCTTATCATAATACCCCTAGTTTTAAAATCTCAAATGGAACAAGACAGGAGTGCCCTTAATCGCCACTATTATTTGCTATATAAATTGAGCCATTGGCGGCGGTCATTCGTCAAAACCTAACATTTCAAAAGTAGAAATAAGAAAAAACCTTTCAATTTCTCTATTTGCTGATTATGTTTTGTTAACCCTCACTAAACTTCATACCACCTTGCCTAAGTTGAAAGTAGTACTAACAGACTATGGGCTCCTGTCACGGTATAAGATTAATGCTTCAAAGACGGAGGCTCTTCCTTTGAATATCCCTCCTGATATATGGGATTACCTAAAAACAAACTACAAGTTGCAATGGAATTGGATTCAATAAGATTTTCTGGGTGTTAATTTAACTTCTTACTACACTACCTTGCATTCTGGCAAATTTCCATCTTTTTTTAGAGATCTAGGAAATATATTAGCAAAATGGAGGTCTCATTCAATTTCGTTACAGTCGTATAGCTGCTGTGAAAATGAATCTCCAACCAGAATTATCTAATTATTTTGAGACTCTCCCTGTAAAGGTCCCCTTAGGGGAACTCAAATCACTTTAAGCAAATATTATGAGATTTATATGGAATGACAAGCGTCATAGAGCCTCTAAACAAATTCTCATGACCTACAAATTGCATGGAGGCCTCTTAGTTCCAGACACTATTAAATATTACTGGGCTAAGCATCTAAGAAGGATTCCATCCTGGGCTTCATTATGGGCTTATAATAAGTGGAGGGAGATTGAGAAACTATAGTTAGCCCCTATACACCCATGTATCTATCCTATTCAACCTTCTGGGGTCTAGTTGTCACATTAAGCTGCCAATGGCTTTAATAGGCCCCATTCAGTTCACCAGGTATATCTGGTCAGCATTGTCAAGTAGATTTGTATTGAGGTCTCCTAGGTCAGGAACGTTATCATTAATATACCAAATGTTGATTCCGAATAGCTTTGAATCTTCTATGGTCCACCCATGGATCTCAGCCCGGTTGTTCAGATTTGCTGATTTAGTTGCTGATGGCTCCTTGGTAATTTACACTTATAATTGTATTAAATCTAAGTTCTCAATAATTAATAGTGATTTTTTTCAATATATGCAGATTAAATATCTAGTGTTATCTCTTTTAGGTTCCACAGGAGTCTCTCAATCAACTGTGTTTGAAAGATTGTGTACGAGGGGACCTTCAACTAAATGTCTGATTTCTGATATTTATAAGATTTTGATCACCTTGCAGGGGTCTTCTCAGGTCAAGCACTCTTATATGGTTTAGTGGGAGACTTTTTTGGGGAGGGTATCACCCCTTCAGATCTGGCAGACCATCAGGAATAAAACAGCAAAAAATTCAATTTTCAAATTGTACAAGGAGAATTAATATAAAATTCTAATGTTCTGGTATCTTACACCAGATTTTCTGCATAAACTTAATCCCACAGTTTCCAGGTTTCTGTTGGCACTATGTGGTCTCTGACACATATTTTCTGATACTGTCCTAGAATTTTTGGATTCTGGGTCTCTGTTAAATCTCTGATCCAGAAGGTGCTATATACTGAAGTTTTGCTTGACCCTTTGATTTATATTCTTATTGTCTCTCCTGGGGAGATGGGGAAAATTTCCTCTAAATTACTCCTTCATATGTTGGTGTCCCTCAAGGCTCTGTCCTGGGACCCTTACTTTTTTCTATCTATACATTTGGCCTGGGACAACTCATAAAGTCCCATGGCTTCCAGTACCACCTATATGCTGATGACACTCAGATCTACCTCTCTGGTCCAGATGTCACATCTCTGCTGTCCAGAATCCCAGAGTGCCTATCTGCTATATCTTCCTTCTTTTCCTCTCGCTTCCTAAAGCTCAATATGGCCAAAACTGAACTGATCATCTTTCCTCCATCTCCCCTGCACTCTCCACCTGATCTATCCATTACAATTAATAACATCACGCTCTCCCCAGCACCCAAAGTTCGGTGCCTCGGAGTGACCTTCGACTCTGCCCTGTCCTTCATACCGCACATCCAATCCCTCACCACCTCCTGCCGTTTTCAACTCAAAAATATCTCCAGAATCCGCCCTTTTCTCAATCCCCAATCTACAAAAATTCTAGTGCACGCCCTCATAATCTCCCGCATCGACTACTGCAACATCCTCCTCTGTGGTCTCCCTGCTAACACACTCGCCCCTCTCCAGTCCATCCTTAACTCTGCTGCCCGACTGATCCACCTCTCTCCTCAATACCACCCCGCTTCTCCTCTCTGCAAGTCCCTCCACTGGCTCCCAATCTTCCACCGTATCCAATTCAAATTACTAACACTGACCTACAAAGCTATCCATAATCTGTCTCCTCCATATATCTCTGAACTAATCTCTCGCTACACTCCAAAACGTAACCTCCGGTCCTCCCAAGATCTCCTTCTATCCTCCTCTCTCATTCGCTCCTCATGCAACCGACTCCAAGACTTCTCCCGAGCATCCCCAGTCTCCTGGAACTCACTGCCTCAACACGTCAGACTATCTACTACACTCGCAAGCTTCAAACGGAACCTAAAGACTCATCTGTTCAGAAATGCCTATAACCTTCAATGACCTCACTGCTTCACCACCGTGCGGAGCTGCCGCCCCACCACCGTGCGGAGCTGCCGCCCCACCACCGTGCGGAGCTGCCGCCCCACCACCGCGCGGAGCTGCCGCCCCACCACCGCGCGGAGCTGCCGCCCCACCACCGCGCGGAGCTGCCGCCCCACCACCGCGCGGAGCTGCCGCCCCACCACCGCGCGGAGCTGCCGCCCCACCACCGTGCGGAGCTGCCGCCCCACCACCGTGCGGAGCTGCCGCCCCACCACCGTGCGGAGCTGCCGCCCCACCTACACCCCACCTACTGTCTCCTCCCCAAAATCCTTTAGGATGTAAGCCCGCAAGGGCAGGGCCCTCTTCCCCCTGTGCTAGTCTGTCTATTGTAACGTGTACATGTATTCTGTATGTAACCCCCTCATGTACAGCACCATGGAATCAATGGTGCTCTATAAATAAACAATAATAATAATAATAATAATAAGAACAGTTGGGTGTTTGATAGCAGTCCATTAGAAAAATATTAGTCCCCCTATTTTAAGGATTTACTTAATAAAGTATCTGATGTTAGAAGAATGGAATATCTAACGTTTAACCTAAATGCAAGGGTTGATCTGTTTGAAATAATTTGGCTGCCTTGGGATTATTTTGGGGTTCAATATACTGACTAATGTTTTCATACCCCCACCTTACCTTCTTTTTCCTTGTGTGTCTGAGTCTTTAGTCTTCAGCTTGTCTTTGGCATTGTTATAGTATTGATATAGACTTTTCTTTTAATATTCTATCTGGTATAAGATTATCTTTCTTTTATACTGCCATATCAACTTTATGTGAATGTTATATTTTCTCTATGATTGTGATTTGTAAATCATTTAAAAACTTTAATAAAAATTACAGTTTAAAAAACAAAATGAGATAATTATGTTTCAGGTAATCAAATATCTGAATGTCATGAATGACATTATGGAGATGATTAACTCTATATAACTCTGTATAACTGCCAAATACTACTTGAATATTAGACAGAAGCATTCAACATTCATAAAACTATGTTAATAGACAGGAACACATTTAATAAAACTGGTATTTTAGATAGCTGTCACTGGCACCACTTTTATTAAAATTGGTATAGCATGTAATAAACTTGGCTTATTTCAGACTACTTTAAATCAGAAAATGAAATCTACACCTGAGATGAGCAGGCAAATTGTGCCAAAATGTGCGGCATTTTTTGACTGTCCTTTTAATAAATCAATACTTAATCAGTACTAAATGCAGTGGCATACCATCAATAGAGGCAGACCACGCCACTGCTATGGGGCCCGTGAGCCGGAGGGGCCCGGGGTGGCTGCCCGCGGTGTCTGCTTTTCACTTTCATGCATCATACCCCCGGGCCGTCACCAAGCAGCTGATTTAAGCCGCTGGGTGCCGACACTGATTGTATAGCTGCAGGCTGGCCAACGCAGAGATACAGACGCGCCCACACTGCACACTGTGCACAGCCTGTTTTGAAGAGGAGGGAATGGCCAGGCAGCTTCTTCCTCCAATCAGAGAGCTGTCAGACATGCTAGGAGGAGAACAGCCAATCAGGAGAGGGGGCAGAGCTTGTTCAGTACAGCCACGGGAGAATGAAATGATGACAAGGAAAACATTGCTGCAGTGGAGGAGGAGTATAGACCACAGAAAAGAGAGAAAAGCAAACAGAGACCAGAAAAAAACAGTGAGTGAGCAGCAGAGCACAGAATGAATAGAAAGAAAAAGCAGAGGAGAGGAGGAGCAGCCAGGAGGACTGACAAGAAGTGCATAAAACAGGAAAGCCGGAGCCACTATCATCATCTCTCACAGCACAGGAGCACGTGAGTATTATAATGTACAAATGTCTCCTGTAACACTACAGAAAAACTGCCCTGTGCTGTGCCATCACTTTGTGTGTGTGTGTGTATGTGTGTGTGTGTGCCTGTGTGTGTCTGTCTGTGTCTGTTGCCCCTGTGCTGTGCCATCACTGTGTGTGTGTTGCCCCTGTGCTGTGTCATCACTGTGTGTGTGTGTGTCTGTTGCCCCTGTGCTGTGCCATCACTCTGTGCATGTGTCTGTTGCCCCTGTGCTGTGCCATCACTTTGCGTCTGTTGCCACAGTGCTGTGCCATCACTGTGTGTGTGTATGTCACTCCTGTGCTTTGCCATCACTGTGTGTGTATGTTTTGCCCATGTGCTGTGCCATCAGTGTGTGTGTTTTGTCCATGTGCTGTGCCATCAGTCTGTGTGTGTGTCTGTTGCCCCTGTGCTGTGCCATCACTCTGTGTGTGTCGCCCCTGTGCTGTGCCATCACTGTGTGTGTGTGTGTGTCTGTCTGTTGCCCCTGTGCTGTGTCATCACTGTGTGTGTCTGTTGCTCCTGTGCTGTGCCATCACTGTGTGTGTCTGTTGTCCCTGTGCTGTGCCATCACTGTGTGTGTTTGTTGCCCCCCTGCTGTGCCATCACTGTGTGTGTGTCTCTGTCACACCTGTGCTGTGTCATCACCCTGTGTGTGTGTCGACCCTGTACTGTGCCATCACTGTGTGTGTGTCTGTTGCCCCTGTGCTGTGCCATCACTGTGTGTGTATGTTTTGCCCATGTGCTGTGCCATCAGTGTGTGTGTGTGTTTTGTCCAAATGCTGTGCCATCAGTCTGTGTGTGTTTGTTGCCCCTGTGCGGTGCCATAACTGTGTGTGTGTGTGTGTGTGTATGTCTGTTGCACCTGTGCTGTGCCATCAGTCCGTGTGTGTGTGTCTGTTGCTCCTGTGCTGTGCCATCAGTGTGTGTGTTACCCATGTGCTCTGCCATCAGTGTGTGTGTTGCCCATGTGCTGTGCCATCGGTGTGTTTGTGTTGACCATGTGCTGTGCCATCTGTGTGTGTGTATATTTTTGCCGATGTGCTGTGCTATCTGTGTCTGTGTGTGTGTTTTGCCCCTGTGCTGTGCCATCACTGTGTTTGTTACTCCTGTGCTGTTCCATCACTGTGTGTGTCTGTTGCCCCTGTGGTGTGCCATCACTGTGTGTGTGTGTCTGTGTGTGTGTGTGTGTTTTGCCCATATGCTGTGCCATCAGTGTGTGTGTGTGTGTGTTTTGTCCATGTGCTGTGCCATCAGTCTGTGTGTGTCTGTTGCCCCTGTGCTGTGTCATCACTGTGTGTGTGTGTGTGTGTCTGTTGCCCCTGTGCTGGGCCATCAGTGTGTGTGTGTGTGTGTGTTGCCCATGTGCTGTGCCATCAGTGTGTGTGTTGCCCACGTGCTGTGCCATCAGTGTGTTTGTGTTGCCCATGTGCTGTGCCATCAGTGTGTGTGTGTATATTTTTGCCCATGTGCTGTGCTATCTGTGTCTGTGTGTGTTTTTCCCCTGTGCTGTGCCATCACTGTGTCTGTTGCCCCTGTGCTGTGCCATCACTGTGTGAGTGTGTGTGTGTGTGTGTGTCTGTGTGTGTGTGTCTGTTGTCCCTGTGTTGTGCCATCACTGTGTGTGTCTGTGTGTGTGTTTGTGTGTGTGTGTATCTGTTGCCCCTGTGCTGTGTCATCAGTGTCTCTGTTGCCCATGTGCTATGCCATCAGTGTGTGTGTTGCCCATGTGCTGTGCCATCAGTGTGTGTGTGTATATGTTTGCCCATGTGCTGTGCTATCTGTGTCTGTGTGTGTTTTGCCCCTGTGCTGTGCCATCACTGTGTCTGTTGCCCCTGTGCTGTGCCATCACTGTGTGTGTGTGTGTGTGTGTGTGTGTGTGTGTGTCTGTTGCCCCTGTGCTGTGCCATCACTGTGTGTGTCTGTGTGTGTGTGTGTGTGTATCTGTTGCCCCTGTGCTGTGTCATCAGTGTCTCTGTTGACCATGTGCTATGCCATCAGTGTGTGTGTTGCCCATGTGCTGTGCCATCAGTGTGTTTATGTTACCCATGTGCTGTGCTATCAGTGTGTGTGTGTATATTTTTGCCCCTGTGCTGTGCTGTGTCTGTTGCTCCTGTGCTGTGCCATCACTGTGTGTGTGTCTGTTGCCCCTGTGCTGTGCCATCACTGTGTGTGTGTGTGTGTGTGTCTGTTGCCCCTGTGCCATCACTGTTTGTGTGTTTTGCCTGTGTGCTGTGTCATCAGTGTGTGTGTGTGTCTGTGTGTCTGTGTTTTGCCCATGTGCTGTGCCATCAGTGTGTGCGTGTATGTGTTTTATCAGTGTGTGTGTTTTGCCCATGTTTTGTGCCATCAGTGTGTGTGTGTGTTTTGCCCATGTGCTGTGCCATCAGTATGTGTGTGTATGTTTTTCCCATGTGCTGTGCCATCAGTGTGTGTGTGTGTGTGTGTGTGTGTTTTGCCAATGTGCTGTGCCATCAGTATGTATGTGTGTTTTGCCCACGTGCTGTGCCATCAGTGTGCATGTGTGTGTGTGTGTTTTGCCCATGTGCTGTGCTATCAGTGTGTGTGTGTGTGTGTGTGTGTGTTTTGCCCATATGCTGTGCCATCAGTATGTGTGTATTATCCCTGTACTTTGCAGAGTTTTATTATGGATCCTAAGGCTAAGAAGAGGGTCATAATTGTTACCATTACATGGGGGAAACAGATGTGAAAATGTACAGTATATTGTGTGTGATGTGAGAGGCATAAGAAGGACATCCATAATTTAGGCCAAGTTCACATATTGCAGATTTTTTGTGGATTTGCAGTGTGAACCCACTGGTCTTGATGCAGTGGACTTTGCTCAGTAACAGGACAGTGCTTATATTCAGACTCTATGTGGTCATAATATTTGGTGATGGTGTGGTGGCATTATTTTGCAATGTATTATTGGCCTTGGTCTGGTGGGTGTTGTTCAGTAACACTTTGTAGTAGTATGTGTTATTTCTGACTGTAAGCCGCCCCCAGTAACGTGTATGATGATTATTATGTTAATATTTTATTGTAATTTTTTTTTTTTATCGGGAGAGGGGGGCCCCATGTAAACTTTTGCTATTGGGCCCCATGATTTCTATGTACACCCTTGACTAAATGAGTACTAAACTAAAGACATAGCATACTGTATGATATCCAAACCCATTTTTCTTGCACATTTCAAAACTGGCATGTGCCAAGCTCAGGGTTAAGAATTTGACATTTAAATTTTTTCTGGACACCTTATCAAAAAATCACGGAGACAAATTTTTTTATGGACACATTTAAAACAAGTCATTATGGTTTTACATAGTGATGGGCGAACCCACAGATAACTGGGATCAGCGAGTCCAACCGGATTTTAAAAAAAAGAACGGTTGGGGGCCCTGAATTAATTCCAGATATCTGCCCGGACATCGATCCTCATATAAGTCTGTGGGGACCCAAATCATGTGCTTTAAAATGGTGGTAAAAAGGGCTAGGAGAACTAGAGCAGGCGCGTTATATGTGCCAGTCTCCACGCAGCTGTAACACTACTTACTGGGCTGCTCATTATCCCTCATGCATATACACTGCTTCCCCCACCTACCGGCAATCCCAGTGTCTCTGATTCGTTGCAGTCAGACTGCGCCCCTACTCTGTGTGACAGCGTGTCTGACTGCTTGGAATCACAGACACTGTCTGGGTGTCTATAGTGGTGTAAAAATAAATAAATAAATAAAATAATTGGCACAAGATCCCCCTATATTATGATACGCAGCAAGATAGGACATACGGCTACATGCTGCAGCCCCCAGCTATGTGCTTATCTTGGCTGTGTATCAAAAAAAGAGGAACTCCATGCGGCTTTTTTGAATATATTTAAATAAATCATTTTAAAAAATGTCTTTGGGTCCCCCCCCAATTTTGATACCCAGCCATGATAAAGGTGACAGCTGGGAGCTGGTATTCTTAGGCTGGGGAGGCCCATGGTAGCTGCCACTAAGACCTAGGTTAATATTGCGGAGGGTTTATGAGACCCCCCATTACTAATCTGCAAGTGAAAATAAACACAAACACTAAAAAAAATCTTTTACTTGCAAAACAATACAAAAAACATCATCTTTCACACTTTACTAATCAAAAACACTAAAGTTCCGACATAATCCACATGAGGTCCCACGATGATTCTAGCTCTGCTACGTATATACTGAGGACACAGCAGCCGGGAACAGAACAAGTGGCTTCAGGCAGAGACTGAAGTCAGTTGATTTGCAGTTACAGCTGTAGGTTCCTTCGGCTCGGATGGAGAATACCAGCCCCCAGCTGTGCACTTTATCATTATAATAGAGAAAGACCTCGCATCACCTCATCTAGGTGCTCAGGAGAAAAAAAAAAAAAATTCAATAACGTAAGGTAACTCCAGCACACTAACTATTTCCCATACAGTAGAAAAACAGAAGCAGAGTTGATATTAAATCCTTTTTCTTTTTTTTTTGTTGGTGCAGAAGGTGAGAAAACGTGCTGTACAAAAGTCCGCCAGGTAACGTTTCAGCCTAAAGAGGCCTTCCTCAGGTCGGACAGACTAGATGCAATAAGATTAAGTAAATGAAGATAAAGGATATACACATGCGTGCTGAGCCGTTATGTAAAGGCAGCTGCTGTCTACAGGAGATAACCCGAATGCAGACAAAATATGTAGGAGGCTCTCTAACGGCATGCACGATGTTGTCATCATCTAGTGTTCCCTATGGCAATAGGGCCATATGAATCCAAGGAGTAGTGGTTACTCTAGTGGTATGTGTGGTATTGGCATGGTCTGGTATTCCAACTTGCAAATAGGTCATAAGGTCCAGAGAATTAGGGCTATATCATGTACGCCGCAATCAGGACCAAGGAATCAGTTGTGAGAGCAATCTAGAGGGTCCATGTAGTCAGCCGGCAAAGACTTCGTTAGGGGTTAACCTGGAAATGAATCCTCAGGTAGGCACAGAAGTCCAGAAGACTACCGGTGCATATGTTGCTGTGCAGGGAGGGCAGACCGCACGTCCTGATTGCTTGTTGAATCCTCTCTCTTTCTTCTCTAGTATTACCTACTATTCCTCCTAGCTTTGTGTCATTAGCAATTTTAATCAGTTTACCCTTAATTCCTTCATCTAAATCATTGATAAAGATGTTGAACAACACGGGGCCCAGGACAGAGCCCTGTGGTACCCCACTTGAGACAGTCTTCCAACTGGATGTGCAGCCATTTATGACCACCCTTGACTCCGATCACTAAGCCAGTTACTAATCCATCTAACAGTTGCCTTGTCCATTCCACACTTGGTCATTTTTTCAATAAGGATCGTATGAGATACTTTGTAAAATGCTTTGCTGAAGTCAAGATTTACTGTATCTACTGCATTTCCTTGATCCACCAGTCAGTGATTCTGTCATAGAAGGAAATTAAGTTAGTCTGACATGACTTATTAGTTACAAACACATGCTGGCTTTGGTTAATCACTTCATTCTCATCCAGGTACTTGCATAAATGTTTAACCCCTTAACGACCTTTGGCGTACTGAGTACGTCATGGTGACATGGTGCTAAACGACCCATGACGTACTCAGTACGTCATGGCGATATCGCGGTCCCGGAGCCCCGGGGAGTGAAATTTGTTTAATTAAACGGTAGATTCGGGAAGGAGGGGACCTCTGCCTGACCTCAGGAGGGGTGGTGCCTCCTCCCCGAACCTACAGAGGCTGTGATTGGCTGACGAACGCCGCTCAGCCAATTACAGTCACTGTAATGTGTCAGCCATTGAAAATGGCTGACACATTGAAATCCAGCCATAATCAGTGCTGCTGTAGCACTGATGACTGGCTGGAGCTGGGTGAACTTTGTTTCACCCGCCCCCAGCTCTGATTGGAGAGACCGGCCTTGTGACCGATCTCTCCCACTCACTGTGGATCTTGTGCCGGTGACCTGTATGTGACCGCTGCCCTCAGCTTCACTCCGTCCTTGAAAGCTGATGAGAGCGGTCGCTGTAGGTGCCCATCGGTAAGTTATAGCCCCCCCGATCCACCGCTGCTCCCCGCCGATCCACCGCTGCTGCCCGCCGATCCACCACTGCTGCCCGCCGATCCACCGCTGCTGCCCGCCGATCCACCGCTGCTGCCCGCCGATCCACCGCTGCTGCCCGCCGATCCACCGCTGCTGCCCGCCGATCCACCGCTACTGCCCGCCGATCCACCGCTACTGCCCGCCGATCCACCGCTGCTCCCCACGATCCACCGCTGCTCCCCGCCACACCGCTGTTCCCGCCGCTGTCCCTGCCCGCCACGCCGCTGTTCCCGCCGCAGTCCCTGCCCGCCACGCCGCTATTCCCGCCGCTGTCCCTGCCCGGCACGCCGCTGTTCTCGCCGCTGTCCCTGCCCGCCACGCCGCTGTTCCCGCCGCTGTCCCTGCCCGCCACGCAGCTGTTCCCGCCGCTGTCCCTGCCCGCCACGCCGCTATTCCCGCCACTGTCCCTGCCCGCCATGCCGTTTTACACGCCGCTGTCCCCGCCGCCACTGTCCCCTTTCAGTCGCACCCACGTTTTTCAGCCGCCGCTGCACCCGATCGTCCGCCGCCTCCATCGGCTGCCACTGCACCTAATCGGCTGCCGCCTTCCATGTGCTGCCTCCCCTCCCCCCCTCCATGTGCTGCCTCCCCTCCATGTGCTGCCTCCCCTCCATGTGCTGCCTCCCCCCTTCCTCCATGTGCTGCCTCCTCCCTCCCTCCATGTGCTGCCTCCTCTCACCCCTCCCTCCATGTGCTGCCTCCTCTCACCCCTCCCTCCATGTGCTGCCTCCTCTCACCCCTCCCTCCATGTGCTGCCTCCTCTCACCCCTCCCTCCATGTGCTGCCTCTTCTCCCCCCTCCCTCCATGTGCTGCCTCCTCTCCCCCCTCCCTCCATGTGCTGCCTCCTCTCCCCCCTCCCTCCATGTGCTGCCTCCCCTCCCCCCTCCCTCCCTCCATGTGCTGCCTCCCCCCCTCCCTCCCTCCATGTGCTTCCTCCCCCCCCTCCCTCCCTCCATGTGCTGCCTCCCCCCTCCCTCCCTCCATGTGCTGCCTCCCCCCCCTCCCTCCATGTGCTGCCTCCCCCCCTTCCTCCCTCCATGTGCTGCCTCTTCCCCCCTCCCTCCATGTGCTGCCTTCCCCCCCTCCATGTGCTGCTTTCCCCCCCTCCATGTGCCATCGCTCTCTCCCATCAGACTCTGCCCCCCTCCCTGATCTGCTGCCTGCTCTCTCCCATCCTTTTCACCCTCCTTCATCTGCTGCCTTTTCTGTCTGCTGTGATCCTGCTGCCTAGATCCATCCTGTAAGGTAGCTATCCCCAATCTCACCTCCCACCCCCCCATCCTCCGCCGCTCCTCCATCCGCTGCGCCCTTTCCCATCCTCCATCCGCTGCGCCTTTTCTCATCTGCCGCTCCTCCATCCGCTTCGCCTTTTCTCATCTGCCGCTCCTCCATCCGCTGCGCCTTTTCTCATCTGCCGCTCCTCCATCCGCTGCGCCTTTTCTCATCTGCCACTCCTCCATCCGCTGCGCCTTTTCCCATCCTCTGCCGCTCCTCCATCCGCTGCGCCTTTTCCCATCCTCTGCCGCTCCTCCATCCGCTGCGCCTTTTCCCATCCTCTGCCGCTCCTCCATCCGCTGCGCCTTTTCTCATCTGCCGCTCCTCCATCCGCTGCGCCTTTTCCCATCCTCTGCCGCTCCTCCATCCGCTGCGCCTTTTCCCATCCTCTGCCGCATCTCCATCCGCTGTGCCTTTTCCCATCCTCTGCCGCTCCTCCATCCGCTGCGCCTTTTCCCATCCTCTGCCGCTACTCCATCCGCTGCGCCTTTTCCCATCCTCTGCCGCTCCTCCATCCGCTGTGCCTTTTCCCAGCCACCATCCGCTGCGCCCTTTCTCATCTGCCGCCCCTCCATCCGCTGCTGCGCCCTCTTGCATCGCATTATCCAGCGCAGTTGCTCGCTTCCAGACTGCAGTGGATGATGCGATGCGAGACTCGTGCATTGCTCTCACGTTTGGCACTGGTCTTAGTGGCAGGCGCTCATTTTTTTTTTTTTTTTTTTACTGATGTCTGTATTTTTTATTTCGCCAAACTAATTTTTTTTTGTATGGGGGGGGTTAGTTTCCAAAATGGGATCACATGTGGGGGAGCTCCATTGTTTAGGCACCTCAGGGGGTCTCCAAATGAAACATGGCGTCTGCTAATAATTCCAATCAATTTTACTGTGAAATGGCGCTCCTTCTCTTCTGAGCCCTGCCGTACGCCCAAACAATTGATTTCCACCACATATGAGGTATCGTCGTACTCAGGAGAAATTGCACAATACATTTTATGGTGCATTTTTTCCTGATACCCTTGTGGAAAAAAAAGCTACCTGTTTGAAAAAACAATTTTGTGGTAAAAAAAAAGAATAAAATATTTTCACGGCTGAACATTACAAACGTTTGTGAAGCCTCCAGGGGTTCAAAGTGCTCACTAAACAGCTAGATAAATTCCATGAGGGGTCTAGTTTCCAAAATGGGGTCAATTGTGGGGGAGCTCCATTGTTTAGGCACTTCAGGGGGGTCTCCAAACGCAACATGGCGTCCGCTAATAATTCCAACCAATTTTGCTGTGAAATGGCGCTCCTTGCCTTCCGAGTCCTGCCGTGCGCCCAAACATTTGATTTCCACCACATATGGGGTATCTGCGTACTCAGGAGAAAATGCACAATACATTTTATGGTGCATTTTTTCCTGATACCCTTGTGATAAAAAAATCTACCTGGTTGAAGCAACAGTTTTGTGGTAAAAAAATTGTTTTTCCTTTTCACGGCTCAACGTTATAAACCTCTGTGAAGCCCCCAGGGGTTCAAAGTACACATCAAACATCTAGAAAAAATATTTGAGGGCTCTAGTTTCCAAAATGGGGTCACTTATGGGGGAGCTCCATTGTTTAGGCACCTCGGAGAGTCTTCAAACCCGACATGGCGTCCGCTAATGAGTGCAGCTAATTTTGCACTCAAAAATTCAAATGGCGCTCCTTGCCTTCCGAGTCCTGCTGTGTGCCCAAACATTTGATTACCACCACATATGGGGTATCTGCGTACTCAGGAGAAAATGCACAATACATTTTATGGTGCATTTTTTCCTGATACCCTTGTGATAAAAAAAGCTACCTGGTTGAAGCAACAGTTTTGTGGTAAAAAAATTTTTTTTTCTTTTCACGGCTCAACGTTATAAACTTCTGTGAAGCCCCCAAGGGTTCAAAGTGCACATCAAACATCTAGAAAAAATATGTGAGGGCTCTAGTTTCCAAAATGGGGTCATTTGTGGGGGAGCTCCATTGTTTAGGCACCTCAGGGAATCTTCAAACCCGACATGGTGTCCGCTAATGTGTGCAGCTAATTTTGCACTCAAAAATTCAAATGGCGCTCCTTGCCTTCCGAGTCCTGCTGTGTGCCCAAACATTTGATTACCACCACATATGGGGTATCTGCGTACTCAGGAGAAAATGCACGATACATTTTATGATGCATTTTTCCTGATACCCTTGTGAAAGTACTAATTTTTATGGCTAAAGTAACATTTTTGTGTTAAAAAAGTAAAATTTTCATTTTTTCGTCTACATTGCTTTGGTTGCTGTGAAGCTCCAAAATAGAGATGAGCGAACCGGTCCCGGTTCGGCTCGAGGCCGGTTCGCCGAACGGGGGTCCCGTTCGAGTTCGGTTCGTCGAACGTTCGACGAACCGAACTCGAACGTATAGGCTATAATGGGAGGCAATCACAAACACATAAAAATGCATTATAAATGTACACAAACAGTTAATAAACATTGCCATAACACTTACCGGTCCTCGCGATCCCTTCTGCACTCTGTCTCCTGCCGCTATTCCATCCGATGATCACTGAATCCTCCCGGTGACCTGCACTGCCAGCAGAGAAGCAGGACCTATCGTGACGTCAAAATAGCCATGTGACCAGTCACGTGGCTATTATCTCATTGGCTACAGACTGGTCACATGACTATGACACGTCATGTAGGACCTGCGAGTGCATCTCTCCGGTACACGGTGCACATATGTGTATCGCCGTGTACCGGCGACATGCTCTAGCACACGGTCGACTGCCCGTTCCGTTAGGGACCGGCTGACACAGCCGGTCATTAACGGAGATCACCGTTGCCATAGCAACGCAGTTAGCGGTGACGTCACCGCTAACCGCAGCTCCGGGAGCACCGTTGCTATGGTAACGCGTCTGTCAGCGTTACCGCTAGCAGCCAGCAGTGATCACTCACGGAGTGAAGGCTGCACGCTGCTTCCCGATTGTAGTGAGCATTGTAGTTAGGATGGAGGTTCCCCAGCCCCAAGTGATGCCCCTCACTACAATCGTCACTACTACTACACTAGAAAGAAAGAAGACAGAAGAGCAGGATCGTGGAGGGCTGACAGGGGTAATAAAGATGGAGTCTCTAATGTGTCTGTGTATTTATTTCTATTAAAGTATTTTTTCTCTGTGTGGTGTCTTTTTTTAACCCTTTATTGGAGATTCTTAATGGCCGGGTCAAACGTGCCTGACATTAAGAATCTCTGGCTTAATACTGGCTGGTAAAACAAAGCCAGTATTAACTCATGATTACCCAACAAGCCACCCGGCTCCAGGGCTGTTGGAAGAGTTGGATACAGCGCCAGATGATGGCGCTTCTATGAGAGCGCCATTTTCTGGGACGGCTGCGGACTGAAATCCGCAGCAGAGGCGCCCACAAACCTCGGGCTAACCTGTGCTGCGGATTCCAATCCCCAGCTGCCTAGTTGTACCCGGCTGGACACAAAAATAGGGCGAAGCCCACGTCATTTGTTTTTTAATTATTTCATGAAATAAGTGAAATAATTAAAAAAAACGGGCTTCCCTATATTTTTGGTTCCCAGCCGGGTACAAATAGGCAACTGTTGGTTGGAGGCAGCCCGTGGCTGCCAGCTGTACCTGGCTAGCATACAAAAATATGGCGAAGCCCACGTCATTTTTTTGGTGGGCAAAAAACTTCTGCATACAGTCCTGGATGGAGTATGCTGAGCCTTGTAGTTCTGCAGCTGCTGTCTGCTCTTCTCCATACAGACAGACAGCAGCTGCAGAACTACAAGGCTCAGCATACTCCATCCAGGACTGTATGCAGAAGTTTTTTGCCCCCTGAAAAAATTATGTGGCTTCGCCATATTTGTGTATGCTAGCCAGGTACAGCAGGCAGGTACGGCTGCCCCCAACCCCCAGTTGCCTATTTGTACCCGGCTGGGAACCAAAAATAAAGGGAAGCCCTTTTTTTATTATTTCATGAATTTCATGAAATAATTAGAAAACAAATGACGTAGGCTTTGCCCCATTTTTGTGTCCAGCCAGGTACAACTAGGCAGCTGGGATTGGAATCCGCACCACCGGTTGGCCTGAGCTTTCTGGGCCCCACTGCTGCGAATTGCAGTCTGCAGCCACCTCAGAAAATGGCATTTTCATAGAAGCGCCATCTTCTGGCGCTGTATCCAACTCTTCCAGCACCTGCCTGCTATACCTGGCTAGCATACAAAAATATGGCGAAGCTCACGTCCTTTTTTTGTAGCTTTTTGGCAAAAAAAAAAAAAAATGCTTCCCTGGATTTTCCATTGCCAGTGAAGGTAACACCAAGCAGTGGGGGTTAGCAGCCAGTAGCTGCTTGGATTACCCTTAGCTAGCAATACAAAAAATGCAGTGGGAGCTAACATATATTTTTTTTAATTATTTATTTAAATAACTAAAAATAAAATGGGCTTCCCTGTATTTTGATTGCTGGACATCACAGTGCTGTAAAAATAAATCTTTAAAAAAATGACGTAGCGCTCCGCGGTATTTTTGATTCTCAGCGCAGATAAAGCAGACAGCTATGGGTTGCCACCCCCATCTGCCTGCCGTTACCTTGGTTGGCAATCAAAATACAGGGAAGCCCATTAATTTTTTCTATTTAAAAAATAGTTAAAAAAAAAAAATTACGTTGGGTCCCCCCATTTTTGATAGCCAGCTAGGGTAAAGCAGACGGCTGTAGCCTGAAAACCACAGCTGGCAGCTTTACCGTGGTTGGGGATCCAATGTGGAGGTCCCCTCAGGCTCTTTTTTATAATTATTTTATAAATATTAATAATTACACAATAAAAGTAGGGGACCCCCCAAATTGGATCACCAGCCAAGGTAAAGCGGACAGCTGTGGTCTGGTATTCTCAGGGTGGGAAGGTCCATAGTTATTGGGCCTTCACAGCCTAAAAATAGCAGGCCGCAGGCACCCCAGACGTGGCGCATCCACTAGATGCGCCAATCCTGGCGCTTCACCCCAGCTCATCCCGTGCCCTGGTGCAGTGGCAAACGGGGTAATAAATCGGGTTGATACTAGCTGTAAAGTCACCTGAGATCAAGCCCAGCAGTTTGTGATGTCATGGCGTCTATTAGATACCCAACATCATAAACTGTCAGTACTAACAAAAACAAAAAATCGACAAAAGAAATTTATTTGAAAAAACAGTCCCCAAAACATTTCCTCTTTCACCAATTTATTGTAAGAAAAAAAATAAAGGGGTCCCACGACGACTCTGGACCGTCTAGAATATGGGGGGGAGACACTCAGGGAACGTATCCCCCATTTTCTAGGAGTGCGGACCCTTCATGTGAGGAGTGTGGGTGCAATGAATCTGCACTCACTCTCCCCGGGTCCACAGCAGCAGAGTCCATGTCGTAATGGTTGCTACCAAAGCTGCAATGCCCTGCTCATGAGGTAAGGGCATGCCTAATCAGGAGAACTACTGTAGAGGAAGCTCTGCTCACTGGTATATAGGTGCTCAGAGGTAATAATAGATAAAATTAGTGAGTAACCTCGGCACTCTATATCTCCCAGACTAAGTCAGTAAGTCACAACGGATAGTAATGCAAAATCACTCTTTATTGGTCCGTATTAAGAAAATTTTTTTTTCATAAGCATATATGTTTTTGTCCAAAACAAGTTACAAATGACGTTTCGGCCTGAGCCTTCGTCAGATTGGACTTATCTGCATGTAATCATGAAAAATGACAATAATCAGTATCACATAAGAGTGAGAGAACAATAACATAAACTCGAACAATGTAGAGGTACAATTGGGATGCAGCAAAAAAATTGCAACACAGCAAGAAATGAAACACATGATACAAATGTCATAATACAGTACAAGGACAATATAGTAATGACAAATATGGGGTCAGAGTAGACTTAGACAGCTCTGGTACGAAAGAGATGTCAATCATAAAGTAACATGTGCAGTAGGTGTAGAGCTACACTATGCATGGCAGAGCTAATGGGTAGACCGACCATAGAAAAAGTAGAGAAAAAGTGGAGAAAAAGTGGAGAATAAGTGGAGCATAAGTGGAGAAAAAGTGGAGAAAAAGTGGAGAAAAAGTGGAGCATAAGAGGAGAAAAAGTGGAGAAAAAAGTGGAGAAAAAGTGGAGAAAAAGTGGAGCATAAGAGGAGAAAAAGTGGAGAAAAAGTGGAGAAAAAGTGGAGCATAAGAGGAGAAAAAGTGGAGAAGAAGTGGAGAAAAAGTGGAGCATAAGAGGAGAAAAAGTGGAGATTAAGAGGAGAAAAAGTGGAGAAAAAGTGGAGCATAAGAGGAGAAAAAGTGGAGAAAAAGTGGAGAAAAAGTGGAGAAAAAGTGGAGAAAAAGTGGAGCATAAGAGGAGAAAAAGTGGAGATTAAGAGGAGAAAAAGTGGAGAAAAAGTGGAGAAAAAGTGGAGCATAAGAGGAGAAAAAGTGGAGAAAAAAGTGGAGAAAAAGTGGAGAAAAAGTGGAGAACAAGTGGAGATTAAGAGGAGAAAAAGTGGAGCATAAGAGGAGAAAAAGTGGAGAAAAAAGTGGAGAAAAAGTGGAGAAAGTGGAGAAAAAAATGGAGAAAAAGTGGAGAAAAAGTGGAGAAAAAGTGGAGAATAAGAGGAGAAAAAGTGGAGAAAAAGTGGAGAAAAAGTGGAGAATAAGAGGAGAAAAAGTGGAGAATAAGTGGAGAAAAAAATGGAGAAAAAGTGGAGAAAAAGTGGAGAAAAAGTGGAGCATAAGAGGAGAAAAAGTGGAGAAAAAGTGGAGAAAAAGTGGAGAAAAAGTGGAGAAAAAGTGGAGCATAAGAGGAGAAAAAGTGGAGAAAAAAGTGGAGAAAAAGTGGAGAAAAAGTGGAGCATAAGAGGAGAAAAAGTGGAGAAAAAGTGGAGAAAAAGTGGAGCATAAGAGGAGAAAAAGTGGAGAAAAAGTGGAGAAAAAGTGGAGAAAAAGTGGAGCATAAGAGGAGAAAAAGTGGAGAAAAAAGTGGAGAAAAAGTAGAGAAAAAGTGGAGAAAAAGTGGAGAAAAAGTGGAGATTAAGAGGAGAAAAAGTGGAGAAAAAGTGGAGAAAAAGTGGAGCATAAGAGGAGAAAAAGTGGAGAAAAAAGTGGAGAAAACGTGGAGAAAATGTGGAGAAAAAGTGGAGAAAAAGTGGAGAAAAAGTGGAGCATAAGAGGAGAAAAAGTGGAGAAAAAGTGGAGAAAAAAGTGGAGAAAAAGTGGAGAAAAAGTGGAGAAAAAGTGGAGAAAAAGTGGAGATTAAGAGGAGAAAAAGTGGAGAAAAAGTGGAGAAAAAGTGGAGCATAAGAGGAGAAAAAGTGGAGAAAAAAGTGGAGAAAACGTGGAGAAAACGTGGAGAAAAAGTGGAGAAAAAGTGGAGAAAAAGTGGAGAAAAAGTGGAGCATAAGAGGAGAAAAAGTGGAGAAAAAAGTGGAGAAAACGTGGAGAAAAAGTGGAGAAAAAGTGGAGAAAAAGTGGAGCATAAGAGGAGAAAAAGTGGAGATTAAGAGGAGAAAAAGTGGAGAAAAAGTGGAGAAAAAGTGGAGAAAAAGTGGAGAAAAAGTGGAGCATAAGAGGAGAAAAAGTGGAGAAAAAAGTGGAGAAAAAGTGGAGAAAAAGTGGAGAAAAAGTGGAGATTAAGAGGAGAAAAAGTGGAGCATAAGAGGAGAAAAAGTGGAGAAAAAAGTGGAGAAAAAGTGGAGAAAGTGGAGAAAAAAATGGAGAAAAAGTGGAGAAAAAGTGGAGAAAAAGTGGAGAATAAGAGGAGAAAAAGTGGAGAAAAAGTGGAGAAAAAGTGGAGAATAAGAGGAGAAAAAGTGGAGAATAAGTGGAGAAAAAAATTGAGAAAAAGTGGAGAAAAAGTGGAGCATAAGAGGAGAAAAAGTGGAGAAAAAGTGGAGAAAAAGTGGAGCATAAGAGGAGAAAAAGTGGAGAAAAAAGTGGAGAAAAAGTGGAGAAAAAGTGGAGCATAAGAGGAGAAAAAGTGGAGAAAAAGTGGAGAAAAAGTGGAGCATAAGAGGAGAAAAAGTGGAGAAAAAGTGGAGAAAAAGTGGAGAAAAAGTGGAGCATAAGAGGAGAAAAAGTGGAGAAAAAGTGGAGAAAAAAGTGGAGAAAAAGTGGAGAAAAAGTGGAGAAAAAGTGGAGAAAAAGTGGAGCATAAAAGGAGAAAAAGTGGAGAAAAAAGTGGAGAAAACGTGGAGAAAACGTGGAGAAAAAGTGGAGAAAAAGTGGAGAAAAAGTGGAGCATAAGAGGAGAAAAAGTGGAGAAAAAAGTGGAGAAAAAGTGGAGAAAAAGTGGAGAAAAAGTGGAGCATAAGAGGAGAAAAAGTGGAGATTAAGAGGAGAAAAAGTGGAGAAAAAGTGGAGAAAAAGTGGAGAAAAAGTGGAGAAAAAGTGGAGCATAAGAGGAGAAAAAGTGGAGAAAAAAGTGGAGAAAAAGTGGAGAAAAAGTGGAGAAAAAGTGGAGATTAAGAGGAGAAAAAGTGGAGCATAAGAGGAGAAAAAGTGGAGAAAAAAGTGGAGAAAAAGTGGAGAAAGTGGAGAAAAAAATGGAGAAAAAGTGGAGAAAAAGTGGAGAGAAAGTGGAGAAAAAAATGGAGAAAAAGTGGAACACCCTTTGGTACCTTTCATGTGGCACTAAGGGGTGCTTAGCTTTGTATTTAGCCAAAAAAATGAAAAAAAAAATGACATAGGGTTCCCCCTAGTTTTGTAGCCAGCTAGGGTAAAGCAGACGGCTGCAGCCTGCAGACCACAGCTGGCAACCTCACCTTGGCTGGTAATCCAAAACTGAGGGCACCCCACGCTGTTATTTTAAATTAAATAAATAATTAAAAAAAAAAACACGTAGGGGTCCCCCAAAATTGGATCACCAGCCAAGGTAAAGCAGACAGCTGGGGCCTGATATTCTCAGACTAGGGAGGTCCATGGTTATTGGAATCTCCCCAGCCTAAAAATAGCAGGCCGCAGCCGCCCCAGAAGTGGCGCATCCATTAGATGCGCCAATCCTGGTGCTTCGCCCCAGCTCATCCCGCGCCCTGGTGCGGTGGCAAACGGGGTAATATTTGGGGTTAATACCAGATGTGTAATGTCACCTGGCATCAAGCCCTGGGGTTGGTGAGGTCAGGCGTCTATCAGATACCCGACATCACCAACCCAGTCAGTAATAAAAAAAAAATAGACGACAAACACATTTTTATTTGAAAAAACACTCCCCAAAACATTCCCTCTTTAACCAATTTATTAGATTGAAAAACAAATCCAGGTCTGGTGTAATCCAAGGGGTTGCCATGACGATGCACACTGTCCCAGTCAATGAAGAGCAGGATGTTCCCCATTGGCTGGGAGAGCAGTGCAGTGACCGGAGCTAACATCAATGGGTCAGCCCAGGTCACTGCAGGGGGGTGACAAGTGCTGCTGTCAGTGAGGTACATTACCTGCGCTGATCTCCAGCACACTGACAGCCCCTGTCACTGAGGTCAATGACCGGCGCCTTCACATCAAGTATCGCGAGAGGTCCGTGACGTCACCGCCAGTGTCAGTCTCGGGTCGGAAGCGATAGGTGATGTGACAAGCGGCGGCCATGGAGGACAGTGACAGCGCTGAGGTCGGGATGGCGGGACTTCATCACCGCAGGTAAGCCGAGCGAGCGAGCGAGCGAGCGGGCGGGCGGGCGGGGGGGGGGGGGGGTGGATGTGTGTGTGTGTGTGTGTTTGTGTATGTGTATGTATGTGTACATGCCGCGGGCAGGAGGGGGTGGAGCGAGCTGAGCGGGAAAGTGTGGGCTTCCTGCACGTAACTAAGATAAACATCGGGTTACTAACCAAAGCGCTTTGCTTGGATACCCGATGTTTATCTTGGTTACCAGCTTGTGGCAGGCTGCCAGCGATGGCTCCTGCTCACTGTAGCTGTAAAAAGCCCTGCTTTTTGCTGCTAGAACCGTTCTCGAACGTATCTAGAACTATCGAGCTTTTAGCAAAAAGCTCGAGTTCTAGTTCGATCTCGAACAGCCCAAAAATCACTCGAGCCTAGAACTGGAGAACCACGAACCACGAACCGCGCTCAACTCTACTCCTAAAGGGTTAATAAACTTCTTGGATGTGGTTTTGAGCAGAGTGAGGGGTGCAGATTTTAGAATTGGGTCACTTTTGGGTATTTTCTGTCGCCTAGGTTTCTCAAATCACTCCAAATGTGATGTGGTACCTAAAACATTTTTTTTGTAAATTTTGTTGGAAAAATGAGAAATTGGTGATGAACTTTGAACCCTTCTAACTTCCTAACGGAAATTTTTTTTTTTTCAAAAATTGCGCTGGTGTAAAGTAGACATGTGGGAAATGTTATGTAGTAACTTTTTTGTGTGACATATCTCTCAGATTTATGGGCATAAAATTTCAAATTTTGAAAATTGCAAAATTTTCAAACTTTTCGCCAAATTTCCGAAATTTTCACAAATAAACGCAAAACATATCGGCCTAAATTTACCACTGACATGAAGTACAATATGTCACGAAAAAACAATCTCAGAATTGCCAGGATCCGTTGAAGTGTTCCAGAGTTATAACCTGTCAAAGTGACACTGGTCAAAATTGCAAAAAATGGCCGGGTCTTTAAGGTGAAAACAGGCTGGGGGCTGAAGGGGTTAATAATTTGTTCAAAGAACTTTCCTGGTATGGAAGTCAGGTTCACAGGCCTGTAGTTCCCTGGGTTCACCTTCTTCCCCTTTTTGAAGATAGGGACAACATTTTCTCTTCTCCAGTCGTCTGGAACGTCTCCAGTTCTCCAAGAATTTTCAAAAATTATGTAGTGTGGTTCTAATATTTCCTCTGCTATCTCCTTCAGTACTCCGGGGTGTAATTCATCTGGACCTGGGGACTTGAATTCATTTATGTTAGCTAAGTATTCCTTCACTATCTCTTTGTTTATAGATGGCCTGGATTCTTCTAATCCTTCAATAGAACGGTGAAGATCAGTTGATTTTACATTAACTTTTTCAGAGAAAACAGATGCAAAATAGGAATTTAAAAGTTTGGCCTTCTCAACATCATTTTTACAACTTCACCATTTTCATCCTGTAAAATTCCTATAACATCTTTACAATGTGCACTATAACATCTTTGACTTTTATTTTATTTTTGACATAACTCCAAAATACTTTTGGATCTTGCAATATTTTTCCTTCTTGCTTAAACCATTGTTTTGAATTGATAATGCCCTACAATTTTTAAATTCACTTTTTTCTCTATCTCCGTTTTCAAGATAAAAATGCTAACTCTTTTGTTTTCCACCAGGTGGCGCTATAGGTGGTTTCATTGCGTAGCGCATGGCTACTTTACTATACCTAGACACCACTTCTATGCCTATAGCTGCCGCCGTTCTCAAGTTAATAGTGGTGGACAGAATATGGGCGCACAGAATATGGGTGGACACACTGTGTGTATATATATATATATATATATATATATATATATATACAGTAATATGAAAAAGTTTTGAGCACCCCTATTAATGTTAACCTTTTTTCTTTATAACAATTTGGGTTTTTGCAACAGCTATTTCAGTTTCATATATCTAATAACTGATTGAGTAATATTTCTGGGTTGAAATAAGGTTTATTGTACTAACAGAAAATGTGCAATCCGCATTTAAACAAAATTTGACCGGTGCAAAAGTATGGGCACCTCAACATAAAAGTGACATTAATATTTTGTAGATCCTCCTTTTGAAAAAATAACAGCCTCTAGTCGCTTCCTGTAGCTTTTAATGAGTTCCTGGATCCTGGATGAAGGTATATTTGACCATTCCTGTTTACAAAACAATTCCAGTTCAGTTAAGTTTGATGGTCGCCGAGCATGGACAGCACGCTTCAAATCATCCCACAGATGTTTAATGATATTCAGGTCTGGGGACTGGGATGGCCATTCCAGAACATTGTAATTGTTCCTCTGCATGAATGCCTGAGTAGATTTGGAGCGGTGTTTTGGATCATTGGCTTGCTGAAATATCCATCCCCTGCGTAACTTCAACTTCGTCACTGATTCTTGCACATTATTGTCAAGAATCTGCTGATACTTAGTTGAATCCATATGACCCTCAACTTTAACAAGATTCCCGGTGCCAGCATTGGCCACACAGCCCCAAAGCATGATGGAACCTCCACCAAATTTCACTGTGGGTAGCAAGTGCTTTTCTTGGAATGCCGTGTTTTTTGGTTCTATGCATAACGCCTTTTTGTATGACCAAACAACTCAATCTTTGTTTCATCAGTCCACAGGACCTTCTTCCAAAATGTAACTGGCTTGTCCAAATGTGCTTTTGCATACCTCAGGCGACTGTTTGTGGTGTGCTTGCAGAAACGGCTTCTTTTGCATCACTCTCCCATATAGCTTCTCCTTGTGCAACGTGCGCTGTATTGTTGACTGATGCACATTGACACCATCTGCAGCAAGATGATGCTGCAGGTCTTTGAGGTGGTCTGTGGATTGTCCTTGACTGTTCTCACTATTCTTCTTCTCTGCCTTTCTGATATTTTTCTTGGCCTGCCACTTCTGGGCTTAACAAGAACTGTACCTGTGTTCTTCCATTTCTTTACTATGTTCCTCACAGTGGAAACTGACAGTTTAAATCTCTGAGACAACTTTTTGTATCCTTCCCCTGAACAAATATGTTGAATAATCTTTGTTTTCAGATCATTTGAGAGTTGTTTTGAGGAGCCCATGATGCCACTCTTCATAGGAGATTCAAATAGGAGAACAACTTGCAAGTGGCCACCTTAAATACCTTTTTTCATGATTGGATACACCTGCCTATGAAGGTCAAAGCTCAATGAGGTTACAAAACCAATTTAGTGGTATAGTAAGTCAGTAAAAAGTAGTTAGGAGTGTTCAAATCAAGAAATTGATAAGGGTGCCCATACTTTTGCACCGGTCAAATTTTGTTTAAATGCAGATTGCACATTTTCTGTTAGCACAATAAACCTCATTTCCATCCTGAAATATTACTCAGTCAATCAGTTATTAGATATATGAAACTGAAATAGCTGTTGCAAAAACCCAAATTGTTATAAAGAAAAAAGGTTATATATATATATATATATAATATATATATATATATTTTATTTATTTTTTTTTTTTTTTCCATTAGGGACAGAGAATGATTTTTTTTGTGATTGTCATTCCTTTGAATCTGAATATGAAACACTAGTGAGGTCTATGCAATCTAGACTTTTATCACAGGAAATTTGTATTTTTTTACTCAAACATTGTGCTTCTAACATTATTTTTATGTAACTCATTTTATTCCCATATATACATGAAATATCAAGGATCTCCTCTTTAAGTAGCATCTCTCTATTATATGGGCTCAAATAAAGATTATTATTATTATTATTATTATTATAACTGGTGAGGTGGATTCTCTAAGCTGTAGATTTGAGTTAGCAGCACCGACTGAACCAGATGGTACAGCGGAGCAGTTATTGACAGGTGACACATAGATAAGTTAGGATGAGGACAACAGGGTATCCAGAATGACAGACAAACAGACAAACAAGTGGAGTAAATAGGACTGATTAAGCATGGTCAGGTGTACAAATACACATGGAAACAGTAATTGTATAGTAAGCTGGGATCTTCCAGTAGTGAAACATTAATCCCCCCAATATAGTTTTAAAGGCAATAGTTACACACATGAATAACTCCGACATAAATGCAATCTTATACATTCAAGAAGGGCAATAGTTAATAGCAGCAATATGTGCAAACTGGGATTTGTAGCAAGGAAATGGTTAACGAAAGGAAAGAAATAAAGCATAAGCAATCAAGTATTGTGCTTAAATGGGTTGCCTACTAGCTTCTACCTTCTCAATCCTTATGCTTCACCCTTATAAAATAACACCAATACTCACCTCCAGTGCATCACCAGCTATCCTGGAGCTTGTGTTACATTGTCTGCAGGGATCGCGTTATATAATCAGCAGCCACTCTGCTCTCTATTCCTATGGAAAAATTAAATATTCATGAGAGAGCAACCATAGGAAAATGGAGTAAAGCTTATCTCTGGTTCCAGAACCTGCGAGTAGCAGTCTAATATATTATCACCTCTTTAAATACACTTTTTGTTTAATGAGTATTATCAAACAAGGATAAAAATCACTTAAAAACAGATGCGCTGCTGGAAAATAAGTCTCTTGCTGCGGTATTCCTTGAGGGTTCTTTATTAACCACTGCTCGTTTCAATGCTGTACTAGCATCTTTTTCAAGTATAAAAAACAACAGATGATCAGGGGAGATGATTCAAGTGTTTTTGAAGATAAAATCCTGAGAGTACCTATTTAGATTAAGTAGCCAAAAATGTATTCCATTTGGAGTAGCCTTCACAGGCTATATGTTACAATTGAGCCTTTTTACTCACACAGGGAGGAACAAACCAAGGGAGATGTTATCCACAAGTCCCTATAAAGACTAGGAGAACCCTAAAACTGACCCTGTTTTCTCCCTGCTTTACCGCCGGAGTTTGGCACCCTAAAGCTATATAATGGTGCCCCCACTCAACGTTGGCTGACCCTGAGCGTCCTTAAGGCTATATGCGCATGGCGCGTTTTTCACGGCATTTTCGCATTTCGCGCATTTTTCGGGTGCGTTTTTGGTCTTAAAACTTCATGACTTTGCTTCCCAAGCAAAGTCTATGAGTTTTCATTTTTGCTGTCAGCACAGTGCAGTTTTGTTTTAGGTGTGTTTTTGTGGTGACCACAAAGATGCAACATGTCAATTATTCCTGTGTTTTTGCCAGCGTTTTTCACCCATTCAATGCATTGGAAAAAACACAGCAACAAAAATGCGGCAAAAGCGCGGTAAATCGCAAAAAAATGCATGCATTTTTTATGCGTTTTTTACCGCTTGTGCGTTTTTGTGAGTTTTTTAGCAGCCAAAAAAGCACAAAAACGCTGCATCTTTGTGGTCACAAAAAAGGCAATGTGCACACATAGCCTAACTGTGCCCTAAACTATAAACCAAGTGAAACACAAAATGCCAAAAAAGATAAAAGAAGTGCACACAGGTAGAGGGTGAGACACATCGCTAAAGTCGTGCTCACTCAGTCATACAGGAAAGATAAAAAAAACTAAAAGAAACCCAAAAAGAATTACGAATTAAGTGGAACTCATCCAAATCCCAAATAAAATAGAATGGCAGAATGCTGGAAAGGGAAACACACAAAGCAACACAGGGAAAAACAAAAGCGATTACTCAGCAAGATTATCTTAAACTGAAGATCTGAGAATCCAACCTTCCATCAACCTTGAAATATAGCCAGTACTGGAAGAATGTGCATGGTGAGTATAAATAGCCCCTCCCAAGATGTGATATGGGACACAAAACAAGGAAGTGAACACGCCTTAGTAGAAATAAAACAGAAAGGGAAGGCAAAAGAAAGAATAGACAAGAGAACTACAACAGTGTACTGATATAAAACATACTGTTGTCTAATGGAGATGGAAACTGACCACACAACCAGAGAAGCCCCCAAAGAATGAAAACCCCAACAACAAAAAAGGCAAGGTTCCAGTAACCGTGGAGATATGGTTATTTAAAGCAAATTTAGCAAGGCGCAGAAACTTCACCCAGTCTTTCCAATTAAATGAAAAACTTCAAATATTGTTTCAGTCTGTCCAATAATCTCGGGAAGGTACCCTGAGGAAAATGACAATTCGATACCCAAACTGGAGCAGAAACTACTCCAAAAGCTAGCCAAAAATTGGAAATAATGTTTTTGGGAACACCATATAATTTAACGATATGAGAAATGAAAAACATAGCTAAGTTCTTAGCAGTGGGTAATTTTAGATGAGGAACTAATAAACCATCTTTTTCTGAAATAATTCACAAACCACACAACAGTATTACCACCAGAATTAGGTAAATGAGTGACAAAGTCCATTGACAAGTGGGTCCTGGGCTGTGACGGTATCTAGTTAGGCAGGAGAGAGATTGCTGGGGTCTGATGAGAAGCTTTGGCATAGACTTTGCATTTATGAACATACTCATCAACATGCATACAGGCATTCTGTCACCAAAAGGACGTAGAAAGCGATATGAAAGTGGCAGAAGAACTTGGGTGACCAGCCAAAACTGAATCATGCACCATCTCAAGAAGATCCATGCTTAAAAAGGACAGATCATTCCATTTGTTTACAAGCAAACATTCCATCACACTGTCCTGAGCATCCTGAATACGTTGTCTGAGACCAATCCTTATAGCACCCACCACCACAGCTTCACTAAGAATTTTAACTGGATTTTCGCTACTCATCTCAGGAACAAAACTACGAGACAAAGTGTCAGCTTTAATATTCTTTGATCCAGAGAGACAAGTCATATCAAACAAAGCAAAAAATAGAGCCTATAGGGCCTGTCTGGTGTTTTGACACTTGGCAGCATCAATATACAATAGCTTTTTATGATCGGTGAAGACTGTTACCTTATTTCTAGCTCCATCCAAAATGTCTCTTCATTACTCAAAGGTTCCTTTAACTACCAAAAGCTCTCGGTCCCGAATTTCATAGTTGGGTTCGGCTCGAGAGAGCTTCTGAGGTTAAAAGGCACAGGGATGAAGATTACCATTCTTTTTCTGCAAAACAACAGCCCCCATCCCCAAGACAGAACATTTACTTTGACCACAAAAGGCAGGCAGATCAATATCATGTTGACAGAACAAGGGTTTGAGAAAAGGCTGTCTTAAGGGCAGAAAAGGCATTTACTGCCTTGGCTGACAATGAAGAAAAGTTTGTTCCCTTCTTGGTCGTTTCAGTTCAAAGCTTGGCTATGACCGGAAAGTTCTTAATTAACTTTTGGTAATAGTTTTCAAAGCCTAAAATCTCTGCTGTAGGTTACCCTGTTGCACCAAATCAAGGATGGCCTGTACCTAAATGGGATCCATTTGAAACTTTCAAGCAGAAACCAGATGACCTAAAAATTGGACCTGCTACATTTCAAAATGATATTTCACCTCCTTAGCAAAAAAAATTATTGTTACGAAGAATCTGAAAGACCTGCTGGGCATGCTTCCGATGTTCTTCCTGAGAATGGGAGTAAATTAATATGTCATCCAGATA